>NC_043709.1:29078342-29252238 GCF_006229205.1 Suricata suricatta | reverse complement strand
AAAATAAAACAGTCTGTGCTCAGACTAACCTAGGATGTTAGAATTCGGGAAGGAAAGATGAGGGAGCATCTCAGGGCTGGTATTGTTGCATCCTCCTCTGGGTGTTGGTCCCGTGGGAGACTTCATTTTGTGAAATTACAATAAACTGTGCACTTAGAACAGATGTACTTTTCTATCTGTATATTGTATTTCAGTGAGAAGGAAAAAATGACATGTGTTCTATGTAATGATGACCTGCCTGCAAGTTTCCATGAACTAGAAACAATATTAGAAAATTTCATGAAGTGCTACCCAATTCAGGCTAAACAGTCAGCCCTTCATAATCATGTACTGAAAGCCTGCAATGCAAGGAATTGGATTAGATATACACCGCAGTCTTGGGAGGGGGACATATCTCTGTACAATGAATTAACAAAGCAAAGACTTATTGAGCACCTATGACACAGCAAACACTAGTCTAGCCACCTGAGATGACAGGAAAAACAGGCAGAAGTCCTCTCCTCTGGGAACTGACTCGGGCGAGAAGAGACTGAGCAATAAGTAGATTGCTCTGAAAACTGAGTAGAAGTCACCCTTTTGTAAGAGTCAGTTACACGGATAAGGGAAGTCCCCATTTGCAAGGGTGTCTTCTCAGTACCAGGAAAAAGAGGATGACTAAAGCTCTAGAAACTCTTATCAATGGAGAAGGTGTGGACTTAAATCTGAATAACAACCATATGCTTGTTTACTGTGCAGCTGCCTGAAAACCTGGTTCTTCCAACCAACATCTTCTTTTATCTTTAGCTAGAAATGGTATTTAAGGTGGAAACTTGGGCCATTTTAAGGAGTTACTTAGTTTTCCTGGAGATCTCTCCTGTACACAGCAAGTATGTATGCCATTAAACATCTGTTTGTTTTTCTCCTGTTAATCTATCTCTTATTACAGGAAGTCTCAGACAGAACCTGGAAGAGAAGAAGGAAAATTATTTCCTTCCTCTACAAGAGCAAAGAAGCCAGTGTGATTAGGGTGGGGTGAGCAAAGGGGGAAGGAGGTCAGGGAATTAGTGAAGGAAAGATCATTGGAAGCCATTGTGGATACCGGTTTTTACTTTCAGTGAAATGTGGCACCCTTGCAGGAATTTGAGCAGGGAGTGGGATAAGCTAACTTACATTTTCAAAGAATCTGGCTGCCACTTTGAGAAGAGATGGCTAAGGATCAAGGGTAGTAGAAAGAAAGGAGGTTAATCAGGAGGCTATTGCAATGATCCAGATGAAAAGTGGTTGTGGCTTGAACCAGGCTGGTAGCTGTGGATGTCTAAATAATTGTCAGAATATGGGTATATTTTGAAAATTGAGCCAACAGGGCTTGTTGAAGGATTGGATGGGAGAGTCCAGAAAAGAAAGGGGTCAAAGCACAATGTTGAGGCTTCAAGGGTGAAGCTGTCCTCAGCTCAACTGAGGAAGACTGTGGGCAGAGAAGGCCTGGGGAGGAAGATTAGCAGTTCTGTGTTGGGTGCATTAGTTTTGAAGTGTCTATTAAATTTCCTAATGGGGGGGCAACTGGGCAGCTCAGTCAGTTAAGCAACCAACTTTGGCTCAGGTCCTGGTCTGGTTCATGGTTTGAGCTCCTCACTTGGTTCTGCTGTCAGCACAGAGCCCACTTCAGATCCTCTGACCCTCTCCCAGCCCCCCGTCCCTCCCCCACTCTCTCTCTCTCTCTAAAAAAAAAAAGTAAGTAAATAAATAAATAAATAAACATCTTAATGAAGAGTCAAGTAGGCATTTAAATATATGTGAATTTTAGAGTCCATGATAAATGTGTGGCTGCAAATGTAAATTTCAGATTAATAGGCAGAGATTGTATTTATAAGACTGGATGAAGTAACCAAACGAAAGCATAAAATGAAGAAAGAGCCAAACTTTAGCACCTGGAGAACTCTAAGAGAAAGACCAGCAACAGAGGAAAAAGGAACAGCCCATTCTGTCCTAGGATATTCCGAGCCTGCAGCAGGACTAGTTGACTTAACACCACTTACCACTGTAATAATTACCTCCCAGGAAAAATAAATCCAAAGACATTTTTCCAGTTTCTATGCCAAGACATGATCATGAGTAATTGCACAGTGCCTGGGACATAGTAAGGGCCTCCTGATTATCTCAAATTGTTGAATGAATTATTTCAGGGTTCTGGGGATTGGCCAAATCTCTTGAGACTTGAGCCCTTAGTAGAAAATTCTGGTATTATAAATGCATTTAGACTTTCTTCCCCTTTCAGGCACACTAGGAACTAGATGGGTAAAGGTGGTTCCTACTTGGGACTTAGCTAGAAACCTATAGGCTATTCCACACAGAGTGTCTGTTATTCATCCTTGACCAACTTTCTCTGGATCCTTTTTGTTTTTCTTGTCCTTAAACCTCTATCCTGCTGCACCAGAGCATTCTTCTACCCCAGAACCTCTTTCTCATTGGTGTTTCAGTCTGGACCATTTCTACTTTGAACAGCATACTTCACTGAAGTCTTTGCTTAAAGTCCCCTCTTCAAAGAAGCCTACTATCACCATTTGACCTCAAACTTACTAGTCTCTTCCACTTATCACTCACTTTATACCACTCACTATTAACTGCCTTTATCTAATACAATGATTTTGATTTGTTAGGTTGGTACTATGGACGGAATTGCATCTCCCCTAAAATGTGTATGTTGAAGCCTTACCTGCAGTGTGCTATGTCAAGGAAGCTATATGCCAAGAAGGTTTAAACAAGGTCCCAGGGAGAAGCCCTGATCCAATATGATTAATGTCCTTATAAGAAGAAACACCAGAAAGTCAGCTTTTTCTCTGCCATATAAGGACACGGTGAGAAAGTGTCCATGCGCAAGCCAGAAAGAGAGCCGTTGCTAGAAACCCAATCAGCCAGCACCTTGATCTTGGACTTTCCAGCCTCCAAAACTATGAGAAATAAATATGTATTGTTTCAGCCACTGTGTCTATGGTATTTTGTTATGGCGGCACCAGTTGACTAAGACAGTTGTTACCTCTTGCATCTCCCACTAAAACAATCTCTTCAAAGTAGGTAATGTCTTTTGTTCTTTCTTTCCTCCCAGTGTAGAGATCTAGAACAAAATTGTGCCCATAGCAGGAACTCATTAAATGTTGATGAATGAATCCACTCTCTCAGATCTGATCAAGATACCACTTAATTAAATAATTATATGGATTACCCATTGTGTGGAAGGATCTATGCTCAACGTTAGTAAGAGTGAAGAACATGTGATCCCCAGCTCTAGAAAAGCCTGCAATCTGCTTGCTATGGGTTAGGTTGTTCTCTTAGGCTGATAGCAATTCACTTCCCCAACATCCAGATTCTGTTTCCTTCCAGGCTCCTGAAAGGAACAGTGGTGCTTTGGGTAATAACAACCGTCATGTGAGCACAGATTCCACGGTGTTTTCCATGAAAGTCATCTCCGGACAAACAGAGCAGGTTTTCAAAGGAAACTTAGCTTCTCATTTGAGATGAATCATCTGTATTTTGTCTTATAAATCATGCCCAGCAATCCTTTTCTCAACCTTGGAGAGTGGAAGAAATGGTGCTTCTGACCAAACCAGTTACAGGATGAGAGTCTATTACAAAGCCACTTGCAGGAAAGAGTTTGGAGGAAAACCCATGATTCCCTTGTCAGGAGTCTCTCAATCCTATATCCTTGATTAAACTCTGACTTTGAGAAGTTCCCAAAGTGCACACGCGCTTGCGCACGCACACACACGAATTACTATATTCAGACTGAAACCAGCTAACACAGTGGCACATTGTGCAGAGGTTGGTCTTTATCGCGACCTGATTCCACAGACATGGATATGAGAGCCCAAACCAGCTTTTTGTGTGGGAAAAGGTAGTGATATTACGGATCCACGAGGGCAGAAAAGAAAAGAAGAAGAGCAGTAAAAAAAAGCTTTCAGAGCTCACAGCTCAGTCCGCTGTTAGGAGGTAAAGGGTTTTATTTCTGCCTCAAGCATGGGCTTAGGCAAACCCTAGTCGTGCCCTTTGTGGCGGGTTTCTGAGCAGGGTAAGTGGAAAAAGGGAAATTCCTGGCAAACGTTGGCTTGGAGATGGTACAAAAAAACCTCAGTGAGCATAGTGTATTTCCTTCTTTTCCTGAATCCATACTAACTTGCCTAGTAAAACTTTCTGTAGTCTTTTACTGATTCCAAAACTTATTTTAATTCTTGCCTTTCACTTCATATTTCCTTTCCCACAGATGGTACCGGGTAAAATATAAGCCTGTAAAAAGTAAAGCTTAAAAGACTCTCTTTTCTTTTTTTGGCTTTAAAATGTTTCACATGACTAGATGATAGTCCTACCTCATCCACCCATACTTACATTTTTCCTCTTCCTAGCATTAATAGGACTAAACATTCAGTTGGGCAAGAAATTTAGAATAAGGAGTTTCATTTTTCATTATCTTGCCTCTTGAAGTTTTTTTAAAATATTGAGGAGTAAATGGAATAAACACATTCATTCCATCCTGCCCCTCCCACTGACTGCAGCTATAAAGCCTACGCAGAGTACACGGGTCATCTGAGGACTGTGAAGTAAATAGTAGGAGGCAGATTGGAAAAGACAGGCAAATTGGTGAGTTTATCACTTTTACCCCTCTGATATCTCCTGCAATGAACTCAAGGCTACTGGAATTCGAAAGTAGGCAGCCAGGCACAGACAGAGCTCCCGGACAGGTCCTCTAATTCTGGCTCAAAGAGTCCAACGGGGAATTCCTAGTACTCATAGGTACTGGAGGCAACCATTATTTTAATTTGTTTTATTTTCTCCATTCTTTTTTATTCCTTTGTCCCACAAGAAGTCCTGAAATAGCAGCCGTAACAGAAGCAAGCGGGAACCAAAACTCTGAGAAAGAAGCACGTTCCTCTCCAGTTGGAGGAACTATGATCCCGAGGGGGTGAGGCAAACTACTGTGGCTTTGTCTGTCTCTGTGTTTGCTCATCAGTTTGCCTTAGATGTGGGTCAGTTGCAGGAAGTGAACAACAGAGTAGAGTTACCAAAACCTCAGCTTTCTGGCCAAAAGACCAAATGGGGAGCCCCAGAATACCAGAAGGTACCAAGGACATCACAAGGAGAACAGAGTTTGGGTTTGCAACTTTGTAAATTGGACTGACACTGGAATCATAGAACACATATGACTGGTCGGAATTTGCCACTTAATCTCAACCATGTTGTTTGTCTGCTAGCACAAAAATATCAATATTCCTTGTAAGATTTATTCAGAACCTCATAACATAGTATTTAAAATATCTAGAATATGATTCAAAAGTATGAAACATAGAAAGAACCAAGAGGATCATGACTCATTCAGGAAGAAACAATTAAGAGATGCCAAATCCAAGGTGACATAGATGTTGGAATTATCAGACTCATGAAAATGCTCTACCAAGTAAGGAAGCAAACTCTTATGTAAGTAGAATGATAAAACGCCTCTGCCAAGAAATAGAAAATATAAAGAAGAACCATTTGAAAATGTTAGAACTGAAAAATATAACAACTTAAAAATGAAAACTTACTGGATAGACCCAATAGTAAAAGAAGTTAACAAAGAAAAAAATGAACTTGAAGATAGATCAGAGTATCCAGTTTGAACAACAACAAAAAGATTGAAAAAAAAAAAAGATTTTCTTTTCACTGAAGAAATGAAGAGATTTAGGGGCCAATAGAACAATACCAAAAAACCTAATATCATCGGAGTCTCAGAGGGAGATAAAAAAGGATGTTGTGCAGAAAAAGCTAGAAGAAATAAGAGCTGACAACTTCCCTAATTTAGCAAGAAAAATAAGGTTACAGATTCAAAAGTCTCAGCATAACTCTCAAAAGATAACCCCCAAGATATCCACACCCAGACACAATATAATCAAACAGCTAAAAGCTAATCACAACAAAAAAATATTGAAGGAAATCCAAGAAAAATGATATACATTACTTATAGTGAAATAATGATTTCAGTAATTTTTCAAAGTGCTAAAGGAAAAGAGCTGTCAATCCAGAATTCCATAACTGCTGAAAATATCCTTCATTAATTAAGGAGGGGAAAAGACATTTTCAGATGAAGAGAAACTAAGAGAATTCCCTGACAGCCGACTCATTCTAAAATAAATGCTACAGAAATTCTTCAGACGGGATGGAATGACACTTGAAGGAAACTTAAGACATTAGGAATGAAAGAAGAGCAACAGAGATGGTAAATATCTTGGAAAATACTGGTAAGTATCTTCTTTTACTGAATATTTTGAAATATGCTAGGTTTTTTGAAGTTTTTGAAGGCAAAAATTATAATACTGTCTGATGGAGTTTTAATGTATATAAAGGAATATATAAGACAACACAAAGCAGGAATGAAAAAGAAATCTATGTGATGGAAAATGTTTTATATTCCACATCAAGTAGTAAACTATCGATTCTAAGTACATTTTGAAAAGTTAAGTATGTGTATTAAGATTTATGAGATACAGCAAAAACAGTGCTTATAAGGAAATTTATAGTAGTAAATATTTATATTAGAAAAACAGAAAGGTTTCAAATTAATCATCTAAATGCCCAATTCATGAAACTAGAGAAAAGCAAAGCAACATAAAAAGCAATCAGAAGGAAGAAAATAAAGATACAAGACATATCAGTAAAATTGAAAATAGAGAAAAATAGAAATGTCAATGAAAACCAAAGTTGCCTCTTTAAAAAGACTATATAGGGGTGCCTGGGTGGCTCAGTCGGTTGAGCGTCCAGCTTCAGCTCAGGTCATGATCTCAGGGTTCGTGGGTTTGAGCCCCGCGTCGAGCTCTGTGCTTTCATCTAGCACAGAGCCTGAAGCCTGCTTCAGATTCTGTGTCTCCCTCTCTCTCTGACCCTCCCCTGCTTGCACTGTCTCTCTCTGTCTCTCAAAAAATAAATAAAAAACATTAAATAAACAAATAAAAATAAAAAGACTATATATATTATACACACACACACACCTCTCTAGCATGACTGAAAAAAAGACACAAGTTACCATTATCAAATATGATACCAGACTCTGAAGACATTAACAGGATAATAAAGGAATACTATATAAATAAATTTAGCAACTTATAAAAATGGACTAATTCATGGATCAACACAACAAAGAACCTTCATACTCATACAAGAAAAACTAGGTAATATGAATAGTACTATAACTATTAAAGAATTTAATTCCTAGCTAAAAACCTTCCAAAAAGAAAATTTCCAGGTGCAGACAGTTTCACTGGTGAATTCTATGAAATATTTAAAGAAATAACACCAATCACACAAAATTTCTTCCAGAGAACAGAAAAGGAAGTAATAATTGATTTATGAGATCAACATTACTCTCATTAAAAAAAGAAAAAGACAGAGGTGCCTGAGTGGCTCAGTTGGTCAAGTGTCTGACTTTGGCTCAGGTCATGATCTCGCAGTTTGTGAGTTCAAGCCCCACGTCAGGCTCTTGTGCTGACAGCTCAGAGCCTGGAGCCTGTTTCAGATTCTGTGTGTGTGTCTCTCTCTCTACCTCTCCCTCACTCACTCTGTCTCTCTGTCTCTTAAAAATGAATAAACTTAAAAAAAAATTTTTAAAAAGAAAAAGAGAGTTCAAGAAAAGAATACTAGAGACCGATATTCCTCATGAAAATAGATACAAAAATCCTCATCAAAATCAAATTCAGCAATATATAAAAACAGTAATATACCATGCTAAGAGGAATTTATCCTGCAAATGCAAGACTGGTTCAATGTTGAATATTAGTCAATATGATCCACCATTTTAACAGTCTGACCAGTAAACACACACACACACACACACACATGCGCGCACACACACACACAACACCCAAAACATGATCTATGGAGGAAGAAATCAATAAATTGGACTTTATCAAAATTAAAAACTTTTGTTCTGCAAAGACATTAAAAGCACAAAAGGACAAGCTACAATTTGGAGAATATATTTGCAAATCATACTTCCAACAAAGAATTTTTTTCTAAAATATATAAAGAACCCTCAAATATCAATAATAATTAAACAATCCAACATTAAAATGGACAAAAGACTTGAAAAGATACTTTAATAAAGAGGATGTATAGATGCCAGATAAGCCCATGAAAAGATGTTTATCATTAACAATTTAAAAAATGCAAACTAAAACTACAATAACACATCTATTAAAAAGGCTAAAATAAAAAATAAAATACCAAGTGGTGGGATGGATATAGAACAATTGAAACTCTCATACTTTGCCATTGGGAATGCAAAATGATACAAGCAATCCGGAAAAAAGTTTGGAAGTTTCTAATAAAAGTAAGCATATTTACACCCACCATATACAGCAAAGCTGCTCCTAAGTATTTACCATAGAAATAAATGTTTCCCCCCCCAAAAAACAAAAACAAAAGCAAATCCCTTTATACATAATTGTATAGTGGATCTAGTCTTAATCACCCAAAATTGGAAACAACCCAAGTGTCCTTCAACGGATAGCTAGATAACTGTAGTACATCTAAATAAGTAAAATTGCTCAACAATATAATGAAACCTACTACTGAATCACACAACAACTTGAATGAATCTCAAAGGCGTTAAACTGAGTGAAAGGAGCCAGTCTCAAAAGGTTACATACTAAATAGTTCCACTGATGTGAAATTCTCTAAAGGACAAAATCATCGTGATGGACAACAGATAAATGATTACTGGTCTTTTTGGGATTAGGGGGCAGGATAGACATTGATGGCAAAGAGATAACACGAGGGAGTTTTGGGGGTGATAGAACTGTTATGTATCTTGATCCTGGTGGTATTTGCATGACTTTACATACGTGTTAAAATTTATGGAATTACACATATAGAAAACTCTGTTAATTTAACACATATATTACTGTGTGTTAATTTAAAAAATAAAACTAGAAAAAACAGAAGATTGCACAGTCAGAAAATCATCATTTTACTCCATTTTCCTCCTTGACTTATCTTGGATAAAAAACAGTGTAAGGATGGTGCTTTCAGATTTAATGCTCTACATGTTTGTTCATTCCCAGCTTCCATCGAAGTATCCATGCAATTTGAGTCACTAAGCACAGATCTGGAGCAAGATAGCTGAGGGAAAGGACAGACTATCAGAAAGTTAATGACTTGGCCTGATGCCATCTTTTAAAGGAACAAGGAGGACATTCAAACCTTAATGGAAGTATTCAGTCCATGGGACAAGGAGACATGCTATAGCTTCTATCAGCTTTTCCTGCAAAATGTTCCAAGAGATTGTTGGGTCTGCAAATGACCAACTTCAAGTTCTTAAGCTCACAAGAAAGAGAAACGATCACCTTTCTACGTTCCTCAAAGCAAAACTCTATATCCAACAGAGCTGTACCACCAGACTCAAAGAAAGACTATAAGTCTGATGTGCTTTTTTTGGTGACAAATGCTCCCTGAGGTCTTATGCTTTATGTATAGTTGTTCCCAATGTTCAGCACATAAGAGATGTTCACTTAGTATTAATTGGATTCAGTTGAATATCAGGTAGTTGCATTTACTTGCTAAGATTATTCTAGGATCCCTAGTTCCAAACTAGAGTATCAATCATAGTACAAATAGGGGGAAATTACCTGGTAGAAAAAGAAAGGCTGGTGAAATGTTTTTTGTGGTGAGAACATCATGTTCCAGGTCAGAAAACCGTCTAGAATCCCACCGATTTAAGTCAGGGGAATTGGCACTCCAGTACTTACAGAGTAGATGGCCATGAGGCTAGTCGGTGGAGACGGAGTCTTACCTGCTCCACGGTATCTTGTGAACACATCAAAAGTGACCTGGGAACTTGCTTTACCTTGGCTTCATTGTTTTGTGTTTTGTTTTCTTTTTGGCTTGATTGGCTTTCAAGTTGCTTCAGGGACACTTTTCTAAGAGTCCATTGCACTAGCTCAGAGGACAGTCAGCTCAGGAATGGAGGCAACATCGGCCTAGACCAGCACTGTCTCAGCATATCTGCTGGGCTCAGCTATTGGCTCCCCTTCCCTCTCTACCCACAGCGTCCTTTGTTTCTGCATTTGTTCCTGTTCCCACTACTATCAAACAGATCTTTTAGAATTTTCTAGTTCCCGTGGGTTACAGAATTTTAAGGGCCTATACTAGTATCACAGCCTAGCCAGTGGATGGACTGCTCTTGGGTCAGAAACACCTGTACCTGGGAACACAAGGTACAAATGTAGCACAAAAAGCCCAGGGCTGGGAGTGAAGCCACTTCCTTCACAAAGTGTGTGAGCAGTAGGAGGTGACATTTCAAGGACGGAAGTTTCTTCTGGAGTTTGGGGCGGGGCTTGATAGTGCTTTGGTGCCATTCTTCTTACTCATTTACATTACACAGCAGGTACAGGGGTGGGCCAGAGAAGTGGCTCTCTAAAGGCTGGAAGGACAAACTCATGAAGAAAGATGGCAGCACATAGCTCTTGTTGACCCTCAGGTCCCACACAAAGACACCTTGTTGCCCTTCTGACATTTTAGGTATGGGATGCTGCACAAGTCCTTCGGTGAGGCAGTCCACATGGTGACTCAGAACATGATGGAGGCTGTTTTGAGCACCAATCTCAGCGTGGCACTTGCTCTGTGATTTTGAATAAATAACTTTTCACTCTGAACTTCAGTTCTCTTAAGTTATAAAACAGAAACAATGATCCCTTAGCTTGTTTAAAACAAAACCCTGACCATCTTGTTCTACTACCTAAAATGGTTTTCCAATGGTTGGAATCACATCCCAAGTCTTTACTAGCTGACTATACCCTGAGCAATGGCCGTATCCTCCTTATTTCTAGGCCTTCTTCCTTGTCTTTCTCTCGGACAGTCACACCAGCATCCTGGCTATTCCCTGTACAGTCCTGTTGTGCTACTACCACCGGTCCCTTGCTGGAGCTGCGCCTTCGGTCTAAATACAGTTTCATCCAGATAGCTTCAAGCTCTACTCCATGATCAATTTCTGGTCCGTGCCAAAACAGTACTCTTCCAGGAATATTTCTCCTGACTACTCAGTTTAAACTTATAAACGCTCATTCTTTACCTGCATTCTAGATTCCACTTGCCCTGCTCTACTTTTCTTCTCTAACACAGTCCATAATTAATTATTGATCTTGCTTATTTTCTCTCTCCCACAGTAGAAGAGAAACCCTGGAGAATGCAAATTTTGTCTGTTTTCTTCACTGATCTGTCTTCAGCACCTAGAACAGAGTCAGCACACTGTAGGTGCTCAAGCAATAATTTTGAATGAATGGGTGTGTGCTGGCTTCATTTCTTTCCATTGCAAACTATAGCCCCCTTCATTCATTTGTTTATTCATTTGTTTCTTCAACAGTTATGTATGTGTCCATTCTATACCAGATGTTAGAGACTGAACAATGAGCACAACTAAGTAACGACCTCCTCCCTTGCCAAGAAGGCAGGCAATAAGTACATAAACAAATAAAAATGTGCTATAATGTGAGATGCTGTTGGACACCAGAATATGCCACCCCAAAGTGTGACTTTAGGTGACTGGTATATGTCCCAAAATGTGCCTCTTTGGCATAACGATTATTTTGAGCTGATCACTTTGAAAAAGCAGATACAGAAGAACCTCTGAAAACAGAATAGAAGTTACCCTTTTGTAAGGGAAATGTGAATTTGTAAAATACATCTTCATTTGTAAGGGTGTCTCCCACTCTAATCTAGGAAGAGAAGGATGAAATAACAAGATTCCAAATTGTAAAAGACTCTCATCCATGTAGACAGCACCAATGTAATCTGCATTACGAAACCTACCCTTGTTTACCATACCTTTTCTGGACACTCTCCCATAACTTGCCTCCTGGACACCTTGCTTCCTTTAGTTTAGCTTGAAATGATGTTTAAGCCCAAATTCTGAACCATTTCTTTGAGTTTCTCTTCCCTGAGTTTCTTCTGTATGTGTGAGATATACATGTTAATGAACTTCTATTTGTTTTCCTCTTGCTAATCTGTCTTTTATTATAGAACATAGAGGGATAGAAGTCAGAATTTTTTTCTCCCTTACCATGCCATAATGCACTAATGAAAATATCAAGCAGGGTAAGGTAGGGTGGCCAGGGAAACATTCCTGTAGAAGTGACATTTGAGGAGGAATGTGAGTGAAGTGGGATAGTGAGCCATGTGGCTCTGGAAGAGGTGTTCCTGGCAAGAGAACAGTGAAGGCAGAGGCCCAGCAGCTGGGCCTGACTGACATGAGGCTGCACTCACCCAACCCAACATCAGGTGGTACTTTCTGCTATCACCACACCCATACCTGGTCAGCTGAATTCTGCAATGGGCAGACCATGGCACTAGATCTCACCTCACCTCTCAAATGGGTTCTCAGCTCCACCAGAGCAGCTATTCCTAACCTGCACACTTCACTGAGCCAGAAATGATATGAACAACATAGCACAACTAACCTTTATTCACACATTCTATGGCTGGCGACATGCTAAGTTAGTTTTCCTTCTTTTCCCCATACATTCATTTCACTTAATCTTCACCTCAACCATAGAGATTAGGTACTATTCTTTTATAAATGAAGCTTAGAGAAGCTTAGAGAGATTAAGCAACTTGACCAAGGACCCTGCTAGTAACCGGTGAGCTACGAGTCAATCCATAGCCAAGAGTGTACTGACCTAACCCAAGTTCCAGCCCCATCCTTATTAGCAAACTACCTTATCTCAGCCCCTATTTCATTTGCTCAGACAACTGAAAGTGTGGAGGTGGCCATGCATGAAAGTCTTCAGATTACTGGCACAATTACCAGCCAAATTTCATCAACTCTAAGAGGCTGTTGATTGTAAGAAGCACCATTAATTCATATAACGCTAAGAAAAAAAAATTGCAAACAAATTGCGAAACAATATCAAGACAATTGCTATAGAAGAGATGTTCCCAAGTGAAAATAAACCTTTTTCAAGATTCAAAGCTTGGTCATTTTTTAAAAATTTATTTATTTATTTTGAGAGACACAGCATGAGTGGGGGAGGGAGAGGGAGAGCCCAGAGCCCGATGCAGGGCTTGGACCCACAAAACCATGAGATCATGACCTGAGCTGAATCCAAGAGTCAGACTCATAACCAACTGAGCCTCCCAGGCACCCTAAAACTTGATTATTTTTAAGTATGATACATCCACATCCATCAAAATCTCTTTATCAAAAGATGAGATGTCATTTCCCAAGTTCTTTAGTCTCTCTTCCTTGACCTTTTTCCATTGATTTTTCCCTTTCTCTCCAGTGTTTTCAACTCTACCTCCTCCAGACTAAAAACATTTTTAGGTCTCTTTCATCCTGACAATCCTCTGCTTGACCCATGCTGTGTCATCCTCTAGTTTTTTATTCCATTTTTATTATTCTCTTCATATTTCTTTTTCCTTCCCGTTATGTTGAGATCTATAAAGGCTGTCACAGAGACATCAGATATTTTGTTCCTAACTATAGAGCCTAATATCTGTTTGTAACGCTCTGCTGTGGGCATCTGTTGTGGTGGTTCTCTGCCCAGGAAGCCTTCTACTGGGAAACCAACCTTCTTCACATCATCCAATAGAAACACTGTTCAGTTTATAAGGTTCAGGAGGACTGACTCCCCCTATTTCTCCTTCCAGGAGTGGGCACATGATCCAGGGCTGGCCAGAATGTTATATCAAGATTGGCACTGACCTCAGGTTGCAACAAGGATAGGGACATCATCTAAGCTAGGCCAACCAGAATTCTACCCTACTTTTCTCTTGGAGCTCTATAAAAGATTAAGTCTTTCTGCTAAGATTGTTCTTGCACTGCCAGTGGCCATTTTGTTTACCGTGTGGAAGTAGCTTAAGGATGGCAAAAGATATGGGTCCCTGATGTCATTATTTGATCTCCTAGACCCAAAGATGCCTAAAGCCAGGCTACTCCTAGACTTTCAGGTACATAAGCTGATACATTACCTTGTGTTCATGCTGTTTGGTTTGTGTTTCTGTCACTTGCAATCAAGAATGCTAAAGCAGCATCCTGTGGTTTTTTTATGCAATGGTCAGTTAAGGACAGCCACAAAAGGACACACAGAAAAGGCACAAGAAAGCAAAGTTTATTATAATAGGTCTAGAGTATAGCAGAGTCACCTCTTGCCCCACAGAGTCACAGGGGAAGGGCCAAGTTTTGGTCAGGTGGCAGAAGACAGGAGCAAAAGAAAATCTGAGGCTAGAGTCATTTTGGACTCTCCATGGGGAAGGAAAGGCAGGGCAGAGTAGAGTCGAGGATTGGCTAAAGTGTCTGAATAACTTCAACATGGCTGGTCACTAGTTGCCTGCCACCTGGCCCTGGGATGATTAAGGGAAGATTATATTGCAGGGTGTAGGGCCAGATAGAGGAGATATGGCTCTGGATTGGTTAGTTTGTATACCAAAGGCATGCTCTTAGCTGTGTCCTTTGCTATCTTTAAGAATTGGCTAGCCTCGGAAGGGACAGGCTATCGCCAGACAGAAAGATGTTTGCTTTTGTTTTTAAGATGTCAAAACATTATAATATACAGAAAATTAAAAATACATACGATACACATAATACCTAACACTCTACAGTTTTCTATCAGCTTTGATATGCATTATTTTGCTTGCCACTATGTACTGGTTACAGCTCCTGGAACATAAATTCATTCAAGTATTATTTGCTGAATGAATGAGACCTGAGACAGCTGGCTGGGTTGAAGGATAGATAAGAAATCGTAGATTACAGTTGACATTTTAAAAAATTATTTTTAATGTTTATTTATTTTTGAGAGAAGGAGAGGGAGGGAGCAGAGGAGGGGCAGAGAGAGAGGGAGACTCAGAATCTGAAGCAGGTTCCAGGCTCTGACAGCACAGAGCCCAGTGCAGGGCTTGAACTCATGAACTATGAGATTGTGACCTGAGCTGAAGTTGGACGCTTAAACAAGTGAGGCATCCAGGTGCCCCTTCAGTTGACTCTTGACCAACATGGGGGTTTGGGGCACTGACACCCCTGCACAGTTGAAAAACCATGTATAACTTTGACTCGTGCAAATTTAACTCCTAATATCCTGCTATTGACCAGAATCCCTACCAATATAAACATTTAAAATGAACACATATTTTGTAGGTGATATGTATTATATACTGCATTTATGAGAAAGTAAGCTAAAAACAAGATAAACATTAGGAAGAGAAGATACATTTACAATACCGTGCAGTATTTACTTTGAAAAATCTGCATGTAAGTAGACCACGCAGTTCAAACCAGCACTGTTCAAGGGTCAATTGTATTTTGTCTTGTTAGAGTGGAAAAGATGAGTAGTTGCACTTCAGAAAGCTAGGAAATACACATCTGGAATTCAGGAGAGATCAAAGCTAGGGCAATATAGGTACATTTTGTGAGTTTAGTTTATTCAGAATGACTTAATAATCAAAGTAATGTGGAGCTGTTGCATGACTACCATTGCTACAAACCTGACTTTATTAGAGAAAAATCCTCAAAAATCCATTTAGATTGAAATTCTTCTTCAGTCTGGCCAAGGCAAGTCTAATTAAAATGTACTAGGTTGTAAGGATGATAATAAATACATACATAGCACCTTCTGTGTGCCAGGCACTCTTCTAAGTCCTTTGCCTCCATTAATTCATTAAACCTCATAATAACTCTATGAGGTAAGTGTTATAATCATCTCTATTTACAGATAAGAGACATAAAGGACTGAGCAAAAGCTGCTTGCCACTACATGAAATAGGACTGATTACCTTAGCATAATTTTCTCTTATGGGATGTTCTTGCCCAAATAGATAAAGTTGCAAAATATTTGTTTCGAGAACATTCTGAAAATTCATTTATCTGAAGAATAGATTGTTCAACTGTGAAAAACAGATTGCTTATCTAAGTGTTGTTAACTTATCAAGAGTTACTTCAAAACCCAAGCCTTGCTGAGTTCACCCAGTCTTAGACTATTATGTCACAAACTTATTAAGTCTCACCTTAAAGCAGACTGCCTAAGCCTTATAAATATTCATCCCTGAAGTCTTTCTTCTGAGACATGTTAAAATTTTATCAAGATGGAACTCTCCCTTATTGCGATAAGCAATGAACTCAGTTTTGTTCGACCAACAGGTTATTTTGGTGGGTTTCTCAGGGAGTTAGTAGTTAACAGAACCAAGGGATTAATGTCTACTATCCAGTGTTTGCTAACATGTCCACTAATTTTGTGTAGAGAAGGAAATAAGGCCAGGATTTACTATCCAAATGGACACCCACCTCACTTGAGTGAAGTAGGTTGAGCTTTAAGTAAAACTAAGAGCAGAATTTTGTGTCTGTTACCGAGCACAGTATAGTATTAAGCTGAATTAAATATGAACATAGACTAAAAGACATAGCATATACTTAAATGAGTACCGCCAAAAACATCACCCAAAATGGCCAGGTGACAGTGAAGGTTAGGGTGAAGAAACGTCCCAGGAAGTGTCAGGCACAGAGATTAAAAATACTACTTTTGAGGAACGCTTGGGTGGCTCAGATGGTTAAGCGTCTGACTCTCAATTTTGCCTCTTGATCATGAGATCAAGTCCCGCGTCAATCTCCGCACTGACTGTAGAGCCTGCTTGAGATTCTCTTTCTCTCTCTCTCTCTCTCTCTCTCTCCCCCACTAATGCTCCCTCTGTCTCTATCAAAATAAATAAGTAAACATTTAAAAAAAGTATTAGCTTTGAATTCAAAGATGGGTTTAAATTTCTGGCTCCATCATTTGCCAGTGATTTGACAAACAACTAACTTCCCTGAATCTCAGTAACTCACCTGTAAAGTAGGAACAATGTTAGTGCCTATATCACTGAGGTAATATGAGACCTGAACAGGACAGTGTATACCAAAAGTTTATCACAGTGCAATTGGTGGTATTTATTGTTTATTATTATAATTCACTGCAGGACTTTAGGGCTTGGGGAGGAGAGAGATAAGATCAGTGGTATACTTGAAGGGGAATGGAGAATTCAAAGAGAAGCAACAAAATGTCTTACAAGTTTGGGATTCGGGAGTAGATTTTTCTGTAGTTGTCTGGTATTTTTCTAAGACCGGTGACCGAGGCCAGAAGGGTAGTCTCCCAGCTGCCCTCCCTCTCCATGTATTATAGCACTGCTTACCTCTCCATAGGGCTGCGTATGCAGAGTTTAGGACTGTAACAGAAGGCTGACATTAAAAGTTTAAGAATCTAGAACCCTGAGAGACAGAGATGAAATCTGTCAGTGAGAAAACACCTAAATGTTTTTGTGGGGATACGTAGGAGGTGAGTATTGTTGTTTTTTAGATGTTATCGCTGGTGATGCAAAAGAACATGAGCTCACTGAGTCCAAGGTTGTTCTTTTCCAAACTTGCTTACCAACCAGGCCAGTCCTGCCCAGAAGTATGGAGAGGAGGTGTTAAGTGAGCCCACTGGTGCTTGCCACACCAGTTTTCTGTCTGGCCTCCACCATGAATAATCCTGGGGAGGGAGGCCATACTTCTCATTATTTGTAGAACTGCAGAGCTAATGTTTATTTTGTATTTACCATGTATCCCCAGGGGCTGCTGGTTCATGGGTATCATTCATTTATTTTCATTTTTATTTATTTCTTTATTTGAGGAATAAGAACCAAGTTTTTTATTTGTTCATTTCTTGCGTTTGCAGTATTCCTCGATGACATCGTTGACCTGAGGACTCTTTGCCATTGTCTTCAGTCACCACATGACTACAACCCCCCACTTTACAGGGTTTCTTTCCCTCTTTGTCAGTTTGATGGAGGCCCATCCATTCCCCTAGTGTCTTGATGTCATCGCCTTAATTAGGTTGCCTTGGTGTTCAGCACAAAAGGCCTCCACCAACTTGACACACATATAGGCTCGTCCTAGTTGGATGCACATGTGCAAAAATGGGCTTGGTGCATGTCTAAGGCTTTGGCAGCTTTGTAAATGCCATGTGCTAAGCCATCAGGGATGAGGGTGGTCTTCAGCACATCTCGTAAAGCAGTATGAATGCTCATTACACCACCAGCAGCAATGCCAACCTCTGCTGTGGGTGGCAGGTGGGTTAGGCTGGAGCTGAATCTTGACTGCACCCAAGCTTCCACCGGAGTGTGACTGCCAGGGGGCCATCTTATTCAATCCTTCTCACAAAACATACCAGATATTATTACCCGCATCATTGAACTCCTACTTGACTTACTTGTGGTTTCATATGAAGTACTCCCAACTTGAGGAAAGAGCCCTGAGGTCAAGAAAACTCAACACTTTGGAAGCAGGCAGGAGAAATGTGGTGTGACGCTTGATTGCATGCAGGAGCAGAGAAGAGTACAGAATCAATGCTAACGAATTCAAAGAAGGAACAGGGTAGAAGGATGGCAGGGTGAACAAGAAAGGCTAAGGGCTTCTATTTTAACAGGGTGGCCTTAAGCAGGGGCCTTCTCCCTTCTCTGGGAAGGGTCTCTATGCATAAAGATGGAAGTCATGACTAGGAGGCTGGAAATGGCGAACTATTGTCTAATTCTAATGTCCCACTTGGAAAGTTGGGCTGTTTCCAGACCCTAAATGAATTAGTGGACCAAGGTTAAAAGGTTTAAATAGATTATTTTTATACTCACTTCCAGTTTTGTCTTGGGTGACTTGACTTTTAAGTTAAAACTGTCTTCAGATGCAGTTTACATGGGTTTTAATAATTTTAATTCCACCTCTTATCTCTTTATAAGAAATAGGAGAATGATTCATTTCTGTGTTAGTTAATACCAACCCTTTCTCAGCAATATTTAAAATGTAAATAAAAGTTCTTCAAGAGTAACCCAAGAGTATGTTGTGAGGTAAACATAAATCCTTCCACAAATGTTCTAACTTGTTGAGCTGTGTATTTCCAAGTTTCAAATGCAAAGGATCCATTAAGCAATATTAAAAGGGACACTGCCCTAGAAAAAATTAGATTTGCCAAACTCTTTGTACCTCTTTCAAGAACTTACCTGACCTTCCTGAGTGTCTTCTACGAGCAATGGTCTATGTATCCCTCCATAAGGATACAGAAATGAATGAACATGAGTTTGGACAAAAAGTATAATGCAAATTAGGGAATGAGTCAGTGCCAAATTATACAAAGTTTAAAGAAATAAGAGAAGGGAGCGCGTGTTAGATGGAAGGCCTTAGAAAGTAGGCAGGATTTGAATTTGGTCTCTGAAGGGTAAGTGGGGTGAGGTGACAGGGTGGGGGGCAGGGGTAGGGGTTTGGAGTAAGTAGAATGGTTAGCCTATTTTTTGTTTATTTATTTATTTTGAGAAGGGGGCTGGACAGAGAGAGAGAGAGAATCTCTAGCAGGTTGCATCGTCAGTGCAGAGCCTAATGTGGGGCTCTAACTCTCAAATTGCAATATCACGACCTATGCCGAAGTCAAGAGATGGACACTTAACTGACTGAGCCACCCAGGCACCCAGCCTGTTTTGGTTGAAGTGGAAATTACAGCTGTCTGGCCCTGATGTTAGTGTGACACTGTACACTCACTGATTTGCTTTCTAAAGTAAGCCATGAAAAATTATGTGGAGTGGGGCGCTTGGGTGTCTGACTTCAGCTCAGGTCGTGACCCAATGGTTTGTGAGTTCAAGTCCTGAGCCGGACCCTGTGCTGACAGCTCAGAGCCTGGTGGCTGCCTCAGATTCTGTGTCTCCCTCTCTCTCTACCCCTCCCCTGCTCGCAGTCTGCGTGTCTCTCTCTCAAAAATAAATAAACAATTTGAAAATTTGAAAAAAATTAGGTAGAGTGATTTTCTTTGCTGTCACTGAATAATGTCAAAAGTGTCAATGCCAGATATATCCCTCCGCCCTCTAGACACACTCTCCACCTTTCTTCTCCTCCAAGACTCATGTCGAGGATCTTCCTTATCTTTTGGTTTGGCCAGTAGGGTGACCTGTAAGAGATCCAAGGAAAAGAGGTGCACGTAGTTGAGGAATTTATTTCCTAGACTCCCTTCTTGCAGGGTCGTCCTGGACTTTGCAGCCCACACAAGAATTTCATACCACCTTTCGGCTTTTGGGTTCTAAACCCATTCTCCTCTTCTGGTTGAGTGTAGGAGTACAGACATCCTGGCTTGGGTACCGCCATGATCCTACTTCCTACCCCCGTCATGCCTTTGTAAAGAGTCCTCTATTAAACCTTCCTCAAGTTATCCTAAAATGAGCACATTCTCTTTTTTTCTGCTGAGACCTTCATCAGACCAGAGCTGCAGATACCCTGAGCATCTCCTCACCTGTGTCCTAGGAGGGGCCCCAGGGGCCTCTCTTTATGCTCTGGGGTCCCACACTCCAGGCCAAAGTTTATTGGAAGGATATTTTGACACCTGAGCAAAATTAGACCAATCAGATACTCAGGGGGAGTTCGCATTAAGAAATTCTTTAGGGGCTCCTGGGTGGCTCAGTTGAGCATCAGACTTCGACTTTGGCTCAGGTCATGATCTCACAGTTTGTGAGTTCAAGCCCTGCATCAGTCTCTGTGCTGACAGCTCCGAGCCTGGAGCCTGCTTTGCATTCTGTGTCTCCCTCTCTCTCTGCCCCTCCCCTGCTTGTGCTCTTTCTCTCTCTCAAAAATAAATAAAAAAAAAACAAAACAAAAATAGGAAAAAATTATTTAAAAAAAAAGAAATGCTTCATATGGACTGGAGGAGGTGAAGCCATTTTTGCACAGTAAGTGGACTGAGAGGCAGAGAAAGTTGGTCTTGTAGAGACATTCACTTGTTGAAGTTGTCTGAGTTTAATGGTTTTTCAGTCTTTGGTTCCGGTCCCTCTTGAAAGCCAAGTAAATTCTTGTCCCCAGGTCCTGTGAGGTAACTTTATTTTCTTATGTAAGTACCACAGACACACATTCACCCAGGCGCACACAAGCACACGGTTGTTGGTTTAAGCATGTTCAAGTTACTTTCTGTTACTCACAGCCAAAGACACTTAACTAATAGAAGACTTGACATATATCACCCCAGTCACTGCTGACAGAGTACTTAGTGTACGCCAGACTCCAAATGACGTGTTTCATGTTCTCAACTACTCTGAGGAGTTATTTTCCTGTGACCCAGGCTTTCGCTTTCTTGGCTTAAAAGTTCTTTCCAATGATTCCCTCTATGTGACCCTCAATTTTTTTTCTGGGGGTCTCCCAAGGGGTGCCTCATTAAACAGTTTCTGATGGCCAACTTCTAAAGAGGGAGGTTTCCCCATACCACCAACAAGCACTTCTCAGACTAGGCTCGGTGTCCTGCAGTGGAAGTCAATTCTGACACTCTCTACCCCCGGAGAGAGTGTCAGATCCCACAAGTAAAGGGCTCAATCCTGCAAGATCAGCCTCCACTTCAGACACCAATTGCAAGCCCAAATAGTTACCTATACTGCTGACTGACCAGCTGTAAGCCAGAGGATCTCAATGCCCCCTCCTTGGGTTTGATTCATTTGTTAGAACAGCTCAAAGAACTCAGGAAACCCATTTACTCACTAGATTACCAATTTATCGCAAAGGATTTAAATCAACAGCCAGATGAAAAGAGGCATTGGTGTGGTATGGGCAGAGGGCACAGAGCTTCGATGGTCTCTCCAGGTGCACCACTTTCCCGAGTCTCCTCGTGCTCACCCATCCTGAAGCTCTCTGCATCCAGCCATTGGGTCTTTGTGGAGACTTCATTACATTGGCATGATTACATGACTAATTAAATTTTTGGCCATTGCTGATGGAACTCAGTTTTAGCCCTGCTTGCCTACTCAATGGGGTAGGGGCGGCGGGGAGGGGAAAAGGGGGGCTGAAAAGGTTCCAACCCTTAGTCATTGTTGGTTGCCTTGATAGCCAACCTCCTCTCCACAGGTGCTTTTCAAATGTTATCTCATTAACATAAACCCAGGGTGGTGGAAAGGGGCTTCTTATGAATAACAAGACATCAATTTCACCTTTACTGTCTGAAGTGATTTCATGGATTAAGGACAAAAGAGCAAATATTATGACAAAGATGCTCTTACTGCTCTTATCACTCAGGAAATTCCAAGGATTTTGGTTGCTGTGAGCCAGGAACAGTGGATGAAGACCAAATATATATTTCTCATATGATGAATTCTGTTCTTTTTCTTCATCGCACTGCACACCATGAAAATGACAACAGCTACATCCAACATTCCATCTGCAGATGCTACCAAACATTCTAGTCCTCAGGGTGCCTAAACATTTCTAAGTTTGATGAAAAGAGAGAATGTCTCATCTCCCTCGGTGTCAGGTTGGCCCTTTAGCAGTTCTCCATGTGGCCAGAGGCTCCTAAATTCTCCTGAGGAGATCCATGAGCCAATGGTAGAGTTTCTCAACCAGGCACCACAGCACAGATTATGTGGCATATTGATTCCTCTGGCCCCTGGAACAGCCTGACGGGGACGGGGTGACTAGAGCCCCAGCACCAACCTTGAGCAGTCTTACTTCATCCATCCCAGTGTGGTCTACGGATGTGACCATTTTCCATAAATACCATGTCATGAAGCTAGCCATGCGCATAAAACCCCTACCCTGTGCCAATTACAGAAGATGCAAATCCAGTCTGGACTAACTCAACAACAGGCATTGTGCTGTTACTTGATGCTTGCCTTTTCTGTTTTCTCATTTCTTTTCTCTGTTAGAAAATGAAACTTGCATGCAAACGAAGAAGCAGATTGTAGTGTGTGTGTCTGAGTGTGTGGGTGTGTAGATGTATGCATCATTAGGGAACAAGAAAGATGTTGTCTATACTGCCATTAGCCAGCCCCAAATGCCTTATTATATATACCATCCCACTCTGACGAACATGGAGAGTTAAGTCACCTACCTGATGTTACACACTAACTAGAAGACCTGAGATTCCAGCTGAGGCCTGCCGGACTCTGATGTCATAGACCCGACTCCATACTGTTGCCACATACCATCTTCCTGGTGCTCCACTGATTAGGCTAAGACCTTCAACTCACCATTTAGAGAACAGACTCTGGGGCGGCCGTGGAGGTGTCCCACCTCCGAAGTCTCTTCAAGAGGAAACTGTCACCTGGAATACAGTCAGGTCACAGCCTCAGCTGCAGCAACTTTGGGGTTTGGCACAATGTTTGAGGCAAGGACACACCATCTCCCAGTGGCTCCAGCCAGTAGCTGAACATGCATGGCACGGCTACTGGAGCCCGGTCCCCTTTATTCAGCCTGATGCTCCTCTAGAGGAAATGGATGAGCTGGAGGCCCTGCTGGGCTGGTCAGGGTGGTCTCAGACCTGCACTCTGGTCAAAAGGCCTGCTGGGTCCAGCTCCCTTACCCCTTTATCATTCATAGGCATTATGACCAACAGATCTCTTAGACTCCTGACTCTGCCTTGGTATCTGCTCCCTGACACAAACTCCCTGAGGGAAGGCCATGTCACAGCACCTAGCACAATACTTTGAACCTAATGAGGTCATGGTGTTTTTTTGTTTTTTGGGTTTTTGTTTCTGTTTTTTTTAACGAATACACATGGTGGCCATGAGCAGTTTCAATATCTTCTTATACTAGCTCTGGGGGAAACACTGCACCCAAAGATCCAGAATGCTGCAGGTCAGGAAAGCTTTAGTGCATCAGGCAACCTGCAGAGTTTAAATGAAGATCCTCAGGTTCCATGCTCAAGGATTTTGCCTCAGTGGCAGGTGGGGCTAGAACTCTCCATTTTTAGTAAGCACCCCTTGTGTATTTAAAGCCAGGCTGTCTTCAGCCCTCACTTGAGAATGACTACACAACTCTAAATTTCTCCCCTTCCCCGCCACTATCACATTTAATGGCATGGGTGTTCCCATGAATTTGGAGACTCTTGGCATATTCTAGGATTAGGATTTTCTTTATCTCTTGGATATGCTCCAGTCTGCCTTTAAAAATGAATAGGTCCCCATGGTAAAATGCAAAGATTGCCTTGAACTTGGAAGAGACACACGTTGGCAGTATAACCAGCTGACATCTGGATGTGGGTTGGGATTAAGAAAGGTAAGCAAAGCAGTTAGCCTTAGGTTACAGTGTGGATTGCTGATGTGAGTCATGGATGTAGGAGTTCAGTCTAGGCCAACCTCACTTTGTTATTTAAGCAGAATGTCTTCCATTCATCTCTATCCCTCCTTTCTGACTCCTCCAAATGCACACCTTTTCCCAAGATCCCTCCTCCTCATACTTCTTTCCACAGCAGTACATTATACTTAAATTGCTTACTTTTTGTGTCTGTCTTTACCCATGCACCTGAAATTTCTTTGGGATTGATGTACAATTCTTTTCATCTCTTCATTCCAGTGCCTACCTCAGGTGGTACTTTAAAAAAATGGAAGAAGCTCCACTGATGGGATGGAGGGAAAGATGGAGGATGGAAGAAACACCAAAGGGGAGAGAATGAACACAGGAATGGTCTCAGATGACCAGGTGTCTTCATTTCAGTGCTTCATCTGACGTAACTTCCCACACACATCTGCAATGTCACATTAATATAAAAATAAATGTCTGTGAAATTATATTCATTTTCTTGGTGGTTTCAACTGACTTGAATTTACTTTAAGTGAATTGAAAATATTCATGCAGACATTTTTAAAAAGTAAAATAAAAAATGTTTGGTCAAGATGAAAATTTGGATTATAAGAGGTAGTGTGATAATAGCAGGCTTTTGAATTGATTAGTCTGAAGTTAAAATCCTACTTTGTTACTTACTTATGTAGCTTCAGGATCCACACATGTAAAATGGGATCAGTGATGTTTCTACAATAGTTATTAAGCCATAGTAAAGTGCTTGGCACAGAGTAAGGGCTCAACAAATATTAATTACTTTCCTTTACTTTGGCCAAAACTTAACAGAACCCTTGTATTTGGAGATCAAATCCATTTTGTCATTTAAAAAATTTCTCTAAATGCATACACATGGATTAGATGCCCATAAATACATGTTACATGAATGAGAAAATTGTTGCATTGCTTCTGCCTTATCTTAAATTCTAATTTTAGTTCACTTCAGTGTTAGGAAGTGAATTTAAAAGCATGGCAACATGACTCAAGAGAATAAGATTTTCTATCCAGAAATCTTGATTTAAATCTTGAGTGGTTGACTTTTCAGAAGCGTGCAAATGTTGGCATTATCTTCTTTATTAGCAATTTGTAAAGAACTGGGATCTTGCACAGCTGTGTGCAGCTCAAAGATGTACCAAGCAAAGAATAAATTTCCTGCCCACACAAACTCAAGGCAAAAAACTCCACAAACTGTCTTATATTATTCTGACAGCCTGAACAATGTTTTTTATTTTTCTCATAAAGCAGCTCAACAAAATTACAAGAATTTTCCACTATGTAAAATTTTTACCTTGTGGGATGGTTAAAGTTGATGATATATTTGTTTTAGGAAAGATGAAAGGCTCAGTGTCACAAAAATATAGATTTCACTCTGGCAATTTAGCAAATAAAAATTCTTCTTTTAAGCCTAAAGGTGACCAGTGGTATGATCTGGACCAGGTCCACTCAGGCCCCTCTCCAAGATGCATTCCAAAGAATACAAGTATTTCGTACTCACAGCAGTAGTGTATTTGACATTGTAGCTGAGGTCAAAGAGTGCCAGGCTTCCTCAAAATCCTGCTGGAACCCACCTCTTATTTAAAATGGACTCCAGTGGAAATAAGGAATTCAACCGTGGTCATTCTGCTTACGTCACCATTTACTGGACTCCATCAGTATAGAACACACACATGAATGAAGACATCTAATAGTTTTGTTGCAGAATCTGGTCTGGATCAACCAGCAGAAGAACCAAGCGGCACTTGGAGATCTTGGAAGGGAGGAGGTTTATTTTACACCAGTGGGCTCAGAGGAGCTCAATCTCCAGCGTTCTGAGCCTAGAGCATCAGCAGAGTGAATAATTTATAGCTTGTTACTTCTGCATTCCTTATCAATGAATGCAATAAGCATGGTGGGAAGAAGAACTGGGAAGGGGGAGCCTTTGATCAAGGACAGGTATTTTCTTATCAGTCCTGTTGGCCATCTTATAACAGATTTTTCCCTATCAGTTTCAGTAAAACCAAGTTCCAGGCAAAGACAAAGGTATCTCATATAATGGGCACTAATTCTGTGAGAGACCCTTAACATTATTATGTATTTATATACATATTTTTAATTTATACTTCCTCACATTCTGGAATAGATGTTTCCAGAACCAGTTGTATTTTCTCTACCCTCTTCCATAATATCAGTCATTTCTATAAGGATGCCTGGTTCCTTTTATTGGAGAAGGTATCACTTTTTATGACCTGTCCTCAAACCACATAGTTTCTCTTTGCTGTTTGTGTCACAAAGGTCCACCCAGGTTGAAAGCAGAAGGGACATCGACTCCATATCTTGATGGAGGAGTGGAAAGGTTGTACTGTAGGTTTCAGGATGAGAGTATTGTTTTGGCCATATTTGGAAAATAGAGACTGTCACAGGTGATCTGGGAATCTCAGTGAGAAGGGAAAATTTGAGCAGAAACTTGGAGGAGGTGAGCTAGTCAGTTTATCTGAGGGAGCAATGCTCCAGATGGAGGTAACTGTTACTATAAATAAAAAGGCCTTACAATGAGACCGTACCTGGTGTTTTAAAGGAATTGCGAAGGGCCCATCATTGCTAATAGAGGCATGGTGAAGAGGTCTATGAGGTTGGTGAGCTTAAAGGAGGACAGATGGGACTGATTATAAAGAACCTGGGGGCGCCTGGGTGGCTCAGTCGGTTAAGCATCACCTTCGGCTCAGGTCATGATCTCACGGTTCGTGGGTTCGAGCCCTGCGTCGGGCTCTGTGCTGACAGCTCAGAGCCTGGAGCCTGGTTCGGATTCTGTGTCTTCCTCTCTCTCTGTCCCTCCCCTGCTCTCACTGTCTCTGTCTCTCAAAAATAATAAAAAAACATTAAAAAAATTAAAAAAAACAACCCTGGAGGGCATGGTGAGGATTTGAGTGAACAGTCACTGCCAGGTATGGTGTGATGACGGATCTGACTTGTATTTTAAAATGACCACCCTCAACAGGACCACCCTGATGAGAACGGACTTCAGAGGACACAATGGAAAGAAGTAAACTGGTCGGGATGCTACTGTATTAATCTACTCCACAGAGGTGATGGTGGTTTGCACCAGGGCGGTAGCAGTGGAGGTGGTACAAAGTGGTTGGATTCTAAACATCTTCTGAAGCTACAGCTAATGAACTTTCCTGCTGGAATGAAGATGGAGTGTCAGAGAAAGAGGAAAACTAATGATGACTTCAAAGTTTGGCCTATAAAGCTGCAAGGAAAGGTTGTTGTCAGTTGAGATGACTATGGATGGGAGAGAGATCAGAAGCTTACTTTTGGAAATGCTGATTTCCAGATATCTATTAGACACCCATGTAAAAATGTCAAGAAAGCTTGGGTATACACATTTGGAATTCAGTAGAGGAGTTTGGACTGGAAATATGTTTGGATGTGATTGCATCTAGATTTGTGTTTCAGGTCATAATGACATCACCAAGAAAGTGAGTAAATATAGAGGAGAGAATCAAGGACTGATCCCTAGGGTATTCCACATGAAGAAGAAGAAAACATCAAAGGAGAAAGGGAGTAATGAATAAAGAAGAAGAGTATGTTGTATCTGGGGAAAAAAATGAGAAAAAAAGCATGACATGGAGGAAAGAGGCATCAACTGTCCAATGATGTCACTCAGTTTCATTAAATGAGGAACAGGAGTCTGACCATTGGATTCAACTATGTGGAGGTCATTGGTTTTCCTTGACAAGGTGGTTTAGGAGGAATTATAGAGCTGAGTGTAGTGGTTTTAAGAGAGATTGTGAGGAGAGGATTTAGAGATGGTATAAATATCTCTTTGAGGATTTTTACTGCAAAAAGGAGTAAAATTAATTTCGTGGTAACTAGTCAGAAAAAATGAATTCAAGAGAAGAAATACATGCATCTGGGAATAAGCCAGTAAAAAGTAGAAGACCGATGATGTAGGAGAGAAGTGGCAAATTGCTGAAGTAAGGTCTTTGTGTAGGGAAGGGGAACAGCGACCTAGTGCTCACGGGCTTTAGTAGGAGCACAGAAAATTCCTCTGATTCTGGGCAGAGAGGCACGGTGCATGAGTGCAGACGCTGGTAAGTCAATGTGGTGTGGGAGGTCAGTTGAAATTCTCTTGCAATTGATTCAGTTTTTCTAGTGAAGTAGGAAGCAAGGTCATCAGCTGAAGGTGACAGTGTGGGAGGGTGTGTTAGAGGTTGGAAGGAAAAGGTAAAAGTGTAGAGTAGGCACCTTAGAGCATGGCAGAGTGATTAGGGACACAGAGATTAGGGACACGGAGTATGGGTTCCTGGCAGCACCATGGGGCCATCTTGAGGGTTGTTTGACATTCAGCAACTTATGTTACAGTCAGCCTGTTTTATGTTCCTCCACCCACCTTCAGGGGCAGGTGTGAGTAGGCAGGGAGGTGAATTTAGCCAGGGTATGATGAAGTGAGAGATGCTAATGGAGATGAAGGTGTAAGCATGGGAGTGACTCTAATGACTGACCATGGAATTTAAGCTGACCAGGGAGGGCAGTGAGGACAGACACTTCGAGGGGGTGAGAAGACAATGCAAAGTCTGTCAGATCATTGCGCTGAATGTTTCCGGGAGCAAAATGCCCAAGAGTGTCATGTGACCCTCCCTACTCTTCAGTTTAATAAATATACAAATCAGTAACCAATTCCTACTTCCCTGACCTGGACAACCTCCTAGGGAAAACCAGAAAGTAGATTGAAGTGAGACGGAAGACAGAAATACCTCCCTTGGCAATAATATCCACAAAAATTAGACAAGGTAATAAATGAGTTTCTCTGGGCATGCAGTAAGTGCAACAATGGTTTCAACTAGTTTTTTTGTCTTGCAACAGCCTCTGGCTTCATATGTAAGGCTCCGTGCTGACACTGAGTCGTGGCTTGTGGTTGTCCCATGAGGGGTGGGATCAACAACCCCTGGCCCCAAATCTGTTTGCATGAGATGATGCCACAAGGACACCAAAAGAATATGAAGAGATTTATTTCTCACACGCTGAGACTTTCTAGGGGGGTCAGGGCAGTCCCCCAAGGTGGGCTAGCAATGGCTGGGGAGAAGGAAGTGTTAGGAGGTAGGGCTGGAGTGAGGTTAACTTCCCCTCAGGCACCAAGAGAGGAAAGATGCAGGCCTTGCCCAGATGTGAGGCAAAAAGAAGCAGGGGGGTGGGGACCTGAAAGTTGTCCGCTTTCCAGTATTAGAAATGAGGTCAAAATGTTTATTACAAATACGTGCCACAAAGCTATGGCAGCAAGTTTAGCATGTGCTTAAATTCTGAAGCTTTGGAGTCAGGCTGGCATTTAAATCCTGGCTCTTTAAACTGTGTGGTTCTTTTTTTTTTTTTTCTTTAAAAATTCTTTATTTATTTTTGAGAGAGACAGAAAGACAGAGTGCAAGCAGGGGAGGAACAGAGAAGGAGACACAGAATCTGAAGCAGGCTCCAGGCACTCCGTTGTCACCACAGAGCCCGATGCAAGGCTCAACTCACAAACCACGAGATCATGACCTGAGCTGAAGTTGGACACTTAGCCGGCTGAGCCACCCAGGCGTCCCTAAGCTCTGTGGTTCTTAATTAGCTCTTTGACCTTAGTTAGGCAAATTACTTAGTTTTGCTGCTGTGTCTCAGTTTCCTCATCTGGCAAAGGGCCACAAAAGCAGGTAAATCCTGGGTTGCTGTGAAGCATAATAATGTTGGTAAACTGCTGAGCACAACTTTGCCATTTTAGCAAGCCACATCCTAATTTCTCAAAAATCTGAGATTGACATTTCTACTTCAGATAAGTGTAGTCCTCTGGGTGGAACCCTGCCTCATTGTCAATGCCTCTGAAGATGTTACTTTTCAATAATTTCTTTCTTATTCTTTTGAAAGCATTGCATATTTACTACACAAAAAAACTTGTTCTGTTGAAGCTCCTCTAATAGTTTATAGTCAGAAAGCAATTTTTAACACTTGGAAAATAAGGGAAGGAATCTTGAGTGAATCAGTTGGTGAAGTAAAGGGCTTGAAATTCATTTATCTCTGAAGTTCAATTTTTCAAAGATAGAATCTCTTAAGTTATAGGATATGTTCAGCTGGTTTGGGGAAAGCGAAATAGGACGTTCTGACATTGTTTACCGGCATCTCCTGTGTGCTCAACACTCACTCATTCATCAAGTAACTTTTGAGCACCGACCTTGCTTGAAACAATGGAACGAGCACCGCAGATTATGCTGTGTGAACAAGCAGACACAGACTCTACTCACGTGGGACTTGGTTGTTTGGTGGGTTCTACGGACCATCAGATAATGCCAGGCTCACAGTCAAGGTTTTTATTTGCAAAAGATGGAAACCAACTCTGAAGGGAAGAAGCACTTTAGGAATGAGACTGCGTAACCCGCGGAAACCACAGAAAGCCTGGAGAGCAATCTCACTTAACGAGGGAGTTACCACGGGGGCCTCAGCTCCTGAGCCAGGTGACAGCCTGGCAGGGGCATTTCTGCTGCCCGTGCTGAATCCTATCCGGGAAATCACCGCCACCGCAGGACATTGGCGCAGCCACGGCGCTGCTACCGGTGTGGCTATAATGAGTCCTAAGCTGCCTTTGCTTCTTCTTTTTTTATTTATTTTGAGAAAGAGAGAGAAAGTGCAAGTAGGGGAGGGGCATAGAGAAAGAGAGAGAATCCCAAGCAGGCTCCACACTGTCAGCACAGAGCCCCATGCAGGGCTCCACCCCACAAACCGTGAGATCATGACCTGAGCTGAAGTCAGACACTTAGAGGACTGAGCCGCCCAGGCGCCCCTCCACTGCTTCCTCATAGCACTTGCTCTACACTCTTCCAGGAGCAGAGGTGTCCAACTGGCGACACCCACAGCCTTATGCTCACTGACTTGCTGTCAAATTGAGGAGGTCAAAAGAAGACATTTTGTTTTCTGTGCTAGGAGGTAGGAAATTCTGGGCAACCAGTCATATAAACGAATACAATCACATCGACAATACATGTAAATTAAAACGGTGTAACAATTGTTAAGTGCTTTATACAAAAGTACAACATATTCTTGCTGATTCACAGTTTTCTTTGGGGCTTGAAGTGCTGGTGCCCCTGGCTCGCGGGGAGACCCCTTCATCCAGGGTGGGTTTCCCACGGCTCAGCCTGTTCTCTGCCTCCTTCCCCGTGTGGCCACATCTGTGTGCCCCTGCATTTAGAACCACTTTTGTTTGCTAAGATACATGTGTTTTATGTCTTACTCCTATAAATGAAAAGTCAGCATCATTTGCCACAAAAAGAAGGTAAAAGTAAGAATAAATATAACGAACTGAAACAAAGCTGTGAAGATCTAGCTAGATACTCTGCCGCAGATTCTGGGCCAGGGCCCGCATTAGCAAGTGTTGGGTATAGAAAACATGATGGCATCAATCAGAGCCTTGACCTTATTAGAAAAATTAAAAGAGGATTTAGAAAAGAGATGTCTTTAAACTTTTTATTTTAGTGCTTTTTACTGTTTTTATTTTTTTTTAATCCTAGAGGGAGAGAGTGTATGTGTGCACGAGCAAAGGAGAGAGGCAGGGGTAGAGAGAGAATCTTGAGCAGGCTCCATGCTCAGCAGGGAGCCTGACTCGGACTCAATCCCACAACCTTGGGGTGAAGACCGGAAACCCAGAGTTGGACCCTCAGCTGACTGAGCCACCCACATGCCCTTTTAGTGCTTTTGAAATGCTCTCTGGGCACCATTTAAAATGAACTTTTAGGGGCTTCTGGGTGGCTCAGTCAGTTGAGTATCCAATTTTGGCTCAGATCATGATCTCACGGTTGGTGAGTTCTAGCCCCACAGCTCACTGTCTGTCAGTGTGGAGCCTGCTTCAGATCCTCTGTCTCCCTCTCTCTCTGCCCCACCTCTGATAATTTCCTTTCTTTCTCATTCTCTCTCTCTCTTTCAAAAATATATAAACATTAACTTAGAAAAATTAACTTTCACACCATTACTAATACATGTTCTATGCTTTGGATGATAAATATGAGGAAGAGCACGGGCGTAAAAATGGACAAGGTTTGAGTTTTAATTTCAGCTCCCACACTTGTTAGCCCTGTGATTTTATGTACATCATATATTCTCTCTGATCAGTGTATCCATCTGTAAAATGGGGGCAATAATGCCAAATTTCTTGGTATGTTCGATAGATCAGCGCTTTCCAAACTATGCTGTGCATACAGATTACCTGGGGATCCTGTTAGAATGCGGGTTCTGATGAGGTAGGTTTGGGAGGCCTTGCTAAAAAAACCCCGGGCGCTGCCGCTGCCGCTGCTGTGATTTTGTGACCACACTTTAAGCAGCAAGGTTATAATTCTGCGCTGTCAGTATGGTAGTCACCAGCCACACGTGGCCATCGAGCCCTTGAAATGCGGGCTACAGTACCTAAGGAATGGAAAGAATACTTTGATTTAATTTCAATTAACTTTTGAACACTGATACTTGCTGTAGCTATAGAAAAACAATTTCTAGTATACTGGGAGCAACTTGTCAGTCTATCATTTCAGCTGTTAACTTTGTGAAATGTAGTTAATTGCACATCTATTTCCAGTGGAGAGTTCATGCCTGAATTGAGAAAGGCTCCAAGTGTAAAATAAATGACAAATTATGAAGGCTTCGTTTAAAAAAAAAAAGTAAAACATCTTAATAAATTTGATATTGATTGCATGTTGATATGATAGTATTTTGGATATGTTGAGATAAGACATATTATTAAAATTTATTTCATTTCTTTTTACTTTTTTTGATGTAGCCACTAGAAACTTCATAATTACCTAAGTATCTCACGTTATGTGCCTACTGGACAGCATAGGCGCAGGCCAAGGGGCACTGGGCCTGGCCGTCAGCCCCTTTCATCCTGTCTCAGTTGGGTGGGTGACCTCTGGATGGAGAGAGGAAGTGAGGTGGTGAAAAGGGACAAGGTTTCTTCCTTGCCACCAGGAGGCTGTAGCAAAAAGCCAACATTTGCAGCAACGGTTTTTGGGCTCAGAGTCTGTTTCTTCTGTGGTGGGTTATTTCCACTACATTCCAAGGCAGGCTTTGCTTTCTGCAGAGGTGAAGAAGGAACATTTCCCCAGTCCACATAAGTTGCTCAAAGCCAGCTCTCACACGAAGACGCTCACTTTTTGAATGAAGGGTCATGGCCAAGGGCTCCTCTGTGATAATGAGAGTTAAACAGCCCAGGGCTCCTGTAATTGTGCTGCGTTATTTCTTGGTTGATTCAGCAGTTCCAGGGGATGCTAGAAGTTGAATGAAAAGCAGTAATGAAGCCATCTACAAATTTGACGACAGCCAAGAAAGTAGCAAGAAGAAGTGTGTAGAAGTGGAAGTGGGTTTTCTCCTATCATAAATTACATTATGGCAACCTCCCTGCCCCCACTCTTGTGAAAAAAATTTTTGTCACCAACTCAGGCAAACATTTACACGTAGAATCAGACCTGGCAGCAAATTCAAAGAAAACTATTAAGGCCAGAAAAAGTTGCTTCTGTATCAGAGGCTTGGCGACTCCAAGTCTCAATTAACCTTTTTAAATAGGAACTGACAGCCTTGGATGGAAAATGTGGGGGGAAATGAAAATGCTTTTGAAGAATGTTTGACTACAAAGCAAACAGCCTGAATAGGAAATATTAAATCAGATGCTGCCTCTACATTCCATAAGACAGTACCCAGTAAAGTGCACTGTATAGTTAAAAGGCTTGGATAAAAGAAATCCTGAAACAATTTTAGTCTAGTGATAATTCAAACTTCATGGAACTAGTTACGTCGGCATAAGACAGAGAAATTGTTTTTTTCTATTCATGTCAGATCTCAACATGAAGTTGTATAGTGCGCAGTGAAGGGATGACTTTGAAGATATTTATCATTAAGCCTTCTGGTCCTTTCTGTCACCAAATCACACCACGAGAAAAGATTTACGAGGTAGAATATTCACCAAAGAGTAGAATGTCCTCTTTGTAACCTCCCACATTAATTTTTTTCCACAAAAATTGTGCAGCAAATATTTATTATTTTGAACCAGGATTTATTTTGCTTTAGATGGAAGTAAAAAGAAGGCGGGTAGAGCAAATGCACAGTACAATTGAGATTATAAACGGAAGGGTTTAAACAGTAGAACAGAACACATTAGAAGTACACATTTATAAGCCAATGTTTCACTGCCAGTTTCTAAAAATCTATTATCAACAGTTATTCTAGTCTGAATGCCTTTACATATTTAGAAGCAATGCAATGCCACATCTCAAAGAATATTTAATCAAGACAAGCGTTTCCCATTAGTTTGTTCTAGAAAGATTTTTACTGTATTTTAAACATCTATAATTCAATTAAACTTAAAGGGCAGTGAACTCAGATCTGTTGCTTATCTGATGGGCTTGCAGATCGTGGAGAAAAGATCTGCTCCTCTGTCCCCGCTGTTTTCTCTGTGTGGCCTGCCCTGTCCAGCTCTTAAGTCCTGTCACAGACGTTTCCCTGCTATGCATTCTTTTTTTAAAAATTTTTATTTTAATGTTTACTTTTGAGAGAGAGAGAAACAGAGCACGAACCAGTGGGGGAGAGACAAAGAGCGAGGGAGACACAGAATCCGAAGCAGGCTCCAGGCTCCGAGCTGTCAGCACAGAGCCCGCACGGGGCTTGAACTGTGAGATCCTGACCTGAGCTGAAGTCGGACGCTTACCCGACTGAGCTGCCCAGGCACCCCCTCCACTCTGCATGCTTCAACTGTGGATTTCCCATCTTGTTGAAGTTAATCCTCCAACCTAGCTTGTCCGGCGTGGCTGTCGCATTTACCGCAGTATTATAATTGTTCCTGGATCGGTCTCAGATATTGGGGATTGTGTCTATTCCATCTTGGTGCTCCATCTGCTTAGATGCCCAGTGAGGTTTCTGGACCAGAATTTAATGTATCACTTTGAGTTATTTACACGACAAGATCACTTATTCCTGGAGGCACTGCGTTGCTCTGGTCTGTTCTCTTAGTGTCGTTCAGCTTGGGTCTTCCCCACTTTTGCCCCTTGGTACTATTGCCATTTGAATCTCCTTCTAGAAGCTGACCCCCATCTCCTCCTCTCTGAATGATGGAGATACAGCTTTTCTGTTTATGTCCTCTCAGCTTATGAGGATCCCACAGAAGAGTGGCTTGGGCCACTGCTATTTGATTCTACAGCCCTCTTGGGGGATGCCCTTGATCGCATCATTGCTGAGCCTTCAGTACACAGCTCTTTCAACTTTTACTTCTGCCTTCAAGGGAGCTTCTTGTGAACCAAGACCCCTGCTCCCTTCCCCTCAGCTGGTCTGGTCACTGAGAATGGCCACTGGCCATTATACCTTCTTTTATGTGGGTTGTTTATCTTTTTAAATCTGGGTGATGGGATTAAGGATAATTTTCCTTGTTACTACATATTTCCCTTATTTAATAATGAGTGTGGATTATTCTCATAATCTAAAATAAAACCTAAAGCTATTTATAGCTGAGAATGTTTCATAACAAATATAATCCAAAATCTCCTGTATAAATTTGTTTCTAATCCAATGATAAAGGGTAATGTTCCAAATGGGAAAGTGTAAAAGTTGTTTTCTGAATAACACTATTAGCTATAATTCTTTTGTTTCACCTTCAAATTAACTCAATTAGTCACATGATAAGTCTCATGTGGGATTTACCTTATATTTTTATACATCCTAATAATGCCTCATTTATTTAGTACAGATCCGAGTATGAATTACCCACATCATCTGCTCTCCACCTCCTTTGCCCTGTCTCCCTTTCCAGGAACTGGAGAGGAGAAGAACATAAAAATAAAATGATCTAATTCAGTCATTTGTTATTTGTATTAAGTAATGTTTGCAGAAGCTTGAAATTAATAGTTGAAAGAAATTATACATCTATCTGTGCATCTCTTATTCATGGGGCTTTCAGTTCCACAGGTAAGCAAGAGCCACTGGTCTTGATTGAGTATACTCAGCCATGACCACCTCAACATACATGTTTTGAGGTTGTACGGACTTCAAGGGACAAGCTCTATCCAAGTTCTCCTTTCTTTAAAAAAGGAATATCAATGCAAAACACAGTACCTCTTAAATGGCCTCTTTAAATTTGCTACAAGCATTGTCGCAAAGCTTAAGCTAATTGGGATAAAAAGTTTCTTGAAGTTATTAGGATATGTTAAACATCTGGATTTAGAAAGCTGAGAATTACATGTTTTGTAGAAAGAAGAGGTATTGAGGGTTTGTGGACTCTAAGGCGAATTCATTTATACTAATTTCCATTATTTAAAAATTAAGACAAAACTAATCAAACTTTTAAGAGCCCAATATCAGAGAGACAACACTTTATAGCTAAGTTCAGCCTCAATTTTGTTTTTAGCCAGAACCTGGGGCCAATCACAATCTCCTGGGGGTCTTCACTCACTCTTCTGTTCAATGAAGGAAAGATAAGATTGTCTGGTCCAACGTGCTGGTTCCTTATGGCTCTAGCATTTTAGAGAGGCGACTCTTTCCATACACATGCCTATGGGGCAGGGGCAGCTACCATACACGAGTGAAAAAGGCCAGAGAGAATTTTTCCTGGGAGTAAATCTTGATATTATCAATCTTTCAGTATTTCACACTCTATAGCGATAAAAGTGTTTCACTTTCTTCTTAGTTTTGCGGTAAGAGAAACAATAATAAATGGTCCCAAATACTAGTAAATGACAGTGGTGTAGAGATCATGGCGTTTGGTGGGACTATGGCAAACTAGAAAGGATAAAGCATCAAACTATTATCATATGGAACTGAGGAGCTAATGTTGCCAGATGCCAACAGTTTGGGTGTTTTCAGGAAAATCTAATGATCAATGCAGATAATCAGTTAAAAACATTAAACAAAACACCCTATAGGCCATTACCATTTTGGTGGGAAAAAAAAACACTTCGAAAGATCAAATGGGGCTATCGGCTACCAGTTGATACTACCTGATCTACTTTGTCTCCCTCACTGCACTGTACATATTACATCATTTGCTAATAATGCCACTTTAATGGAAGTTCTTACTATCATAACCTAGAGTATTTACTGAATTCCTTCACAGGTTATGCTCTGTACTGGGACTTTGACTTTTCATCTTACTTGATTGTCACAAAAACCCTGAGACATAGGTGGGCATACTATTATCCCAACTTTCCAGAACGCAGTAGGGCTCCTAGAGACCAAATGACATGTACTAGTCACACAACTTATTATTTTACAGAATTGAGTCTAAAATACCGACTTGGAAACATTTACTATATTATGCTGAAGAAAAGGTGGCTATGAAAAGTATGCATGATTTTAAGACTGCTTTTTAAAATTTTTAATGATTGAACATTCTATCATGAAGATATGTTATAATATACAGAAACCGGCCTCTATTAAACACGAGTTGCTATTAAAGTCATCTAGGAAAGCAGTTTTTTCTTTAAATCATGACTTCATTCCCTTATTTAGGATCATCAGTTGACTGCCTATGTCAGTCACTTTGTTGGATGCTGTTCTCAAAGGGAAGTCTGATTCATAATGTGTCCGGTAGGCAAGGTTTATCTTATATATATGTATTTTTAAAAAGCCACAAGGCTTCTTTGAACTGTAAGCAGGCATTCAGCTCAGCTCTTTGAATTTTTAAGGTATTTAAGCCATCACCTGTGAATCAGTGGTTGGGTCCCCACTTATATCCCAGCCTTTTGGGTGGAAAGAAGGTTGGCTCCCCAGACAGCCTAGTTTGAAGAACTATACATTATGTTAAAGTGGCCTCCCCAGCTCAGTCAGTTGAGCACGCGGCTTCTGCTCAAGTCATGATCTCTCCGTTCGAGTTCGAGCCCCACGTGGGGCTCTCTGCTGTCAGCCTATCAGAGCAGAGCCCACCCACTTGGGGTCCTCCTGTCCCCCTCTCTCTACCCCTCCCCTGCTTGCACTCTTGCAAAAGTAAATATTTTTTTAAAAAGTATATAATTTTTTATCATTCATGCTAGAACACTTGAGTGTGAAAGGGGGAGCTTTTAATACTGACATTGGGATGTCAGGCTTGTCCTCAGACTAACCCTGGTAACTTGGGGTGACATAGGGTCACCCTACTGTTTAGAACCGCGGTAGAAATTGGAGATGGTGGAGCATGGAAAAGATGGGGATGTAATTTGGAGGGTGGGGGAGTGCGAGCTGCCTTTAGACATTTGGAAAACTCCTCGAAGAACTGGTCCGATATGATCTTAATTCTGACCCTTGGAGTGACCGGACCATGCTGAAGAAGCCTGACAGTCTGATATAACGGTTTTGTTTGGTAGCCCAGACCGATTCAAATGCCAGATGGTATTAACTAACTGTGTGGCCGTATCTCTTAACTTCTTCATTATATAAGGGGGATAGAATCGTAATGATTTGCTGAGGTAATATAGGAAAGCGAGTGGCCCAGAAGAAGGGCTCAATAAAAGTTAGTGTATGCATTGTACTTAATGCTGGAAATATTCAAGCATAGGGACAGACCACCAGCTGGGTAATGTTACTGGATCTTTAAGGGATTAACTAAATGGATGGTTGGAGCTCACCTTTTTTTGACTAATTTAACTTAGAAATGGCTCTTAGAAATAGAAAAAAAATGAATTAGTAATTTTTTCCAGATATGAAATAAGGTGATTTTATATAAAATCTTAAACAGGTATACTCTTAAATATTGTATTATAAATAATTTAATCATCATAAATGACATTTTCCTGTCAATTGATACATGCCATTTACTTTTAACTATGTAAAAAAGCATACTGTGCTAGGAATACATTTTTTAAAGTTTATTTATTTGAGAGAGAGAGAGGATAGGAGGGGCGGAGAGAGAGAGGAAGAGAAAGAATCCCAAGCAGGCTCTGTGCTGACAGCCTGATGCGGGGCTCTAACTCTCCAACCATGAGATCACGACATGAGCCAAAATCAAGAGTCATAGGCATAACAGACTGAGCCACCCAGGCGCCCCTAGAAATACATTTTTTAAATGACATATTACTTGATTTTGAGACTGTACTTATATAGACTAGAAATTTCAAAACCAAGTAAGCAATATGATATACTTGAAATCCTTTCATTTTGCTTTTATAAAGCCACCTAGTTTATTTTAGAATTGGCTAGAATTTGTTTTTCAAATCATGAGATAGAGAGGTCTTAGCTTCTTAGTAATCAATTAAAAAAAAATACATTCCAGGTTAGTTTTTAAATTAAAAAACCCTAAATTGAATATAATTTATACACCCTCTCTTCTTAACATTGATTTTTAAAGTACTAGAAACAACCTGATTTTTTGAAAACATTTTGGCTAAGCAAGCAGACTCTGACACTGAACATTATCTTACTGGACAAATTTACACAAAATTATCATGTTTTCAATTAACTACTTGCATTTCAGCATTGTAGTTCTCAATATTTCCTTCTGCTTAACCAGTACTTTCCAGACTTTGGCTACATATTAGAATCATATGGGAAGTTTAAAAAAAAACAACTCATGGCCAGGCCACATCTTCGTCTACACTGGGGCTGGAGGCTCGTACCACCAGGGTGTTTTAAAACTCTCAGTGACTTCAATGTGCAGCAAAGTTTGGGAAATATGCATTTATCCCATGGTCCAGGATGGGGATACAGATATGACCAGGAACAAAAAAAAGCAATTAAAATTAAGTAATGGTCCCACACTATCGGAACATCTAGTGGTGTTCTGCTGAATGATGACAAAGTTAAAGAAACCTTAGGTAAGTCACTAGTACACTCATCTGGTTTCTACCTCCTAGATGTGCAAGAGGTGAGCAAGCTGCTTCTTTTTTTAAAGGGAAAATGCTTCTACTAACTAAAAACACAGGGCAAAAGGAAACAGATGCACACACATATCTAATGAGATGAATCTTCAGGGTAATCTTTATAAAGCCTTGGGTGTTTATGAACCAGTTGGGGCCTAAGTGTCCTTTTAACTCAGAAATCTTCTACTTAAAACTAATTTATTAGGAGAGGCAGGTACAGGTTTACACAGAATTGTTTCTGTTGCTATTGAGTGAATAGTGCCATCAGCTTTCATGTTTCCAAGTTCACCTGAATATCCAAAGCTAGGTGAGAATTGTAATACAATCCTGTTGAGGAAAACAAAGTTTCAAAGTATTAAAAACTGGTACAAGACATGTTTGGGACCAGAACCCAAGTCGGCTGCCTCACAGGCAATTGCTTTTTGGACATGATACTGCCTCTAAAGAGACACCCACTGTTCGAGCCTCAGCACAGAGAGGGGATGTTCGTCTGAAGAGAGCACTCTTCACCATTTCTTCCTTGCATGTCAGTGGTGTTGAGGGAGGCTGGGTGGTGCGTACACTATGAAGAGGCAGGAAGTGCAAAAGGGGCAAGGAACAGAAGGAGAGTTTCAAAGAGGACTTTACAGGAGAGGGAAGAACACAGCAGACATGCTCAGTGCTCATACCAGAGGAGAGGGGCAGGCGACAACTATGAGGCCAAAGACTTGTAAGGAGCAAAGAGCCATTAAAAAGCGTATTCCTTATCTATTTTTTTTGAGGAGGGGAGGGGTGATGTGGGTCAAATGGTGATTTAGAAAGGTTTGGATAATGTGATGGATAGATTGGCAATGGGAGAGAGAACCGTTGAGAAACCTAAGTGAACGAGTCTGAGGTAAAGAGTGAACAGACTATGGTAGGAAGGGTAAAAATAAAGATTGTCCTCAGGGGCACGTGGGTGGCTTAGTCGGTAAAGCATTTGACTCCTGATTTCAGTTCAGATCATGATTCGGCGGTTCTTGAGTTCTAGTCCCATGTAGGGGTTTGTGCTGTTAGCATGGAGTCTGCTTGATTCTCTCTCTGCCCCTACTGCACTCACTCTTTCTCTCTCAAAATAAACAAACATTAAAAAAGAGCGCCTGAAACCAAGGAAAAACTATTTGGGACAAAATAGGAAAGGTAGTAGACAGCATTTCAAGACATCATCTACTTCTGGACCTGATGGCCATTTGTGAGTAAAGAACATTTTTTTTTTCCCCAAGTAGTCTCCATGCCCAACGTGAGCCTTGAGCTCACCACCCTGATCAAAAGTCACATGCTCTACTGACCGAACCAGCCAGGTACCTGGAGTGAAGAACATTTAATTAGTGATTCCTAATTGGTTGAATGACTGGATTAAATGTACATTAATTCTGTATTATAGCTATTATAATTCTGTATTATAGGTAGTATAAAGTGCAAAGTAAGGCAAACGGTAATTGGCAGACATGTCTTTCAGTTTTGTAGGGAAGAGTGGTTTTCATAAAGGAGTAGAAGGAAAGCAAGTCACTGTCATGGGTAAGATTAAGCTGAGAAGGGTTGAGAAGAAACTAGATGATAAAATTATTAGTCAAAGAAAGGACTTACTAAAACAACAGTTTAGTATAAACTCTTGTTTGTTGGGACCCCAAACCAGTAACAAAAGCAAAAGAGAGACTTAAAATATATGAAAAACAAACAAACACACCACAAGAATGATTGACCATGAGAGGCAGAATGGAAAAGGCATGTTCTAGAGTCAGACAGACCATCCCCTAAATCCTGGTTCTGAGAAAAATGCAAAGGTTTGGAATAAATGCAATGAAGGAGGAATGACCCTATGAAAAGAATGAGATACCAACTAAAGGTTGAACATTCAGTGAGGAAAACCAGGAAGTGAGTGTGAATTTTTTTTGGTCACCAGCCAGTTTGTGAGCACACTCTGAAGCTGAGGACAGATACAAAGTTCAGATTTAGGTACCAAGATAGTGAAAGGTCAAGGAGGCAAAGCCATCTAAGTCAATGAGAGAGCAGGAGTGAGGTAGCCCACTGATGTGCCTCAGGCACGATGGAATCAGTGAAGGCTAAAGAAGAAATCAGTAGGCTAAAGAAGAGTGGAAGATGCTAGAGAAAATCAAAATAGCAATCATCCCTACTAGTATACAGGGTAAGTTAGTAGGTGTAAAAAGCTTTTAAAGCAAGGAAAATTTAGAGTGCCAAATATAATCCTAGAGACCAAAAGCCGAGAAATGGCCATCTTCTATTTGTGACCATGCTGCAGAATAACAGAGCAAAAACAGAGGCTACTGTGATCCATGCGGGAAACTGCAGATAGCCTAAAGAAAATGAGAAAAATATGCACCTTCTCCAGGTTGACTGTAAAAATGATGCTAGTCTGTCGTCTCAAAAAGTAAGACAAGCATGAAGTTAGAAAAGGGTCTACAGGCTCTTTAGATGGGGGCTACAAAAAGGCAGAAAAAGCTAAATTGGAATGAAATGAATCTGAAAAGGTTAGCTTCATAACTGGTTTCCTAACTTCCGATCTCTGTCTCTCCAGGGCAGCCAATGATCCTTTCAGAGGTCAGATTATGTTGCTGCTATGCTCAAAATCCTCCACTGGCTTCCCAACTCTCAGGATAAACGCCAGAGTCCTTGCCAAGGCTTAGAACTAACTAGAAGGTTAGGCAAAGTCTCCCATTGTGTCTCAAAGCTGGTCTCCTACCACTCTCCCAACTGACTCACTACTCAGGCTACAATGGCTTCCTCATGTTCGCTCAAACTTGCCAAGCATTATTTACTGGAATCTCTCTCTGGGAGACTCTTCCAGACAACCAACCAACGGGCTCCTTCACTTCCTTCAGGTCTCTGCTGAAGTGTCACCTTATCTAAGACAACATCTCTGACCATCTCTGTCCCCTACCAGGTGACAAAGGTCTCTTACTATAAAATAAACTCTCTGGGAAGAAGGACCTTGCTTGGTTCTCCTGAGTCTAGAATTTCCCAGGCCAGATACCAAGTATTTGTTGAGTGAATGAATGAATGGCAAGCAGGAGATGGAAGATAAAGAGTATGAAAGCAGTTGGCATTTAGATCATTTTTGGGGGATGTAAAGATAGACAATCGTGTTTGTAGGAGTCCCAGGCTCAGGAAACTTGGTGTGGCTTCACTTGTTACAGTTTCCCTTCTCCCCCTTCACATCTCACACTTTGAGACCTACCACCAAGCCCAGGTCTACAGCAGTGAGAAAGTAAGAGAGTAACAATTTTACAAACAGCACACATACTCTCCTCAGAGTCTGAAGCTAAAAAAAAGAGCAGGGTTATGAATCAGAATACTAGACACATGAGAAACACCCTACTTTGAATTGCTAACCTCAGATACCACTGGTCTCCCTAGGGTCCCCCATCCTTCCTTTTTTACATGTATTCTCAAGCTATTCATGAAGGTATGACTTAGACTACATATTTATGATCTCAAAAGGAGCCTTACAGAAAAAAATTGGCTTAATATATTTTATCTTAAGATAAATGTTACCTTAAAGACTATATAAATCAGTAAGCATCTGGTTTTTAGGCTGTAAGGGAGGTCAGCTGGCTCTTCATAAACCATTAACAACATTAACGTAAAATGGTATTAAAACAGTAGTGAAATGGCTGCAATTATTTTGAAAATTGCACATTTAAAAAGCACAAAATAGTTTTTCAAAAAATGCAAAAGGAGGTAGGCCCTGTTTCACAAATTTCAAGAAAAATGCAGAGTATATCATCCATGTGATAAATTTACTTTCATTCCAAGTTATTTGGGAAATAAAGCAGTGACCTGTTGTTAAATTAATAGGTTATTTACAGAACTTGCGCTAGTAAAAATGCCATTCTACTGAGTTTAATTTTGACTCTTCAGTTACAGGAGGTTTGAGTAAGGAAGGCACGGGTTACACATCTTAGTTGGGGGACCCTTTGCCTCAAGTCTCCTGAGTGATCCTCCAGGACGTTCTTGAAGATTAAGATGATCTCCGAAGCATTTGATATCAGAGAAGTACAACACCGGAGGATGTTAAAGTTAAGTCTAAAATTTTAGGCACTGGGCCCTGACTCAGGTTAGCAATGTGCTAGTACTGCAGAACAGACCTACCAGCCTGGGCTCTTAAGAACAGAAGGTCTGTGTTGAGTGTGAATCCCCAGTGTGCCACGTGACCTCAAACTCCTTCAGCCTGTTTCCCCGTATGTAAAATGAAGCAGTCATACACAGGGCTATTGACACAATCTACACAAAGTACTTAGCATGTATCAAGTACTCTGAAAATATTAATTTATGTGCGATGGTATTCCTTTTAATACCTAAAAAAGTATCAGTGCTGCATTAAGTACATTTAATGTCTGAAAAGTAATTTGGAAATGATGTGGTCCTTTTAATCCTGACTTAAATTAAGAGAATCTCAGGGTCTTCCTGCATGGAACCCACATCCGGAATTGGGTTGTTACGGTTTCTGGAACTAGTTTCCCTAGGATATGGTACTGGAGAAGCAAGCTGTGCCAAAGACAGATGCTGTATAAGCACTTGGGCACATTTCTTATTTTAATTGCCTACTTTGGAAGTGTTAGTATTATGGAGTTCAATACTAGTTGAACTATTATTCAGTAGTTGAATTCAGAGAACACAGATTAGACATGCCTACATTTAGTAGAATTTCTGTAGGCTGAAGTGTTTTTCTAAAAGAAGGAAAATGTTAAAGAATAGTTAAACTGAAAAGCATAAAAGTAAACTCTCAATTGAGAGTTTCAGGGACAAAATTATGAGTGTTGAAAAGGAAATTACATTATAAGGATAAAGACAATTCCCTTTTTGAGATCTAGTCATGAGAGAAGTACAGGAATACAGTCAAAACTTCCTGCACGAAATGTATCATTATAGTGCCTATTCTAAAAAAAAGATTATTTTTCAAGAATCTTTCAAAGATTATTTTTTAGTTAGATGGTATTAATTATGCTGGTAAAAGTATCTCTTTTTTTCCCTACAAATGAGTGCAACATCGTAATTTAAAAACATAAAGGCTGAAACAGAATTTGGGCACCGAGTCTGAAGGGTGGCCCGAGGGTGGCCGAGGACAGAAGAACACCGCAGCTGCAACAGGACAGTTCTCAAAGACATGGGGAAGCAAAAACGTCAAGAGCAAAGACTTACAGAAACTCCCCTTATTTAATTTTACAAAGGGAACTTAATTCAAAACTTAATCCTAATACATAATACATATATAAAATCTAGCTTGACAAAACGGAAAACATCTCAGGTCATAAATGGGGTACTTACATATACTCAATAATTTACTAATAATCTTTACTAATGGAAAAATAATCACTTAAAGTTCAGTATTTCAACAAAGTTGCTAATTTATGTTAATAATTTATTATAAAAACCAACTAAGGGCAATTTAATTAATTTTGTTACCAGAGTTCAGATAATTGCTATTGACAAGTTTGGATCATTTAATAAAAAAAGGAGCTCTAATAGTTACTGTGAAAAACTAATCTTTTCTAAAACCAAAACATTACACGTTCATACATTGTAGAAATGATCTAATGTTGCTGCAAGGATTGAAGACCGTGGGTAGAAGAGTAAGGACAATACAGCCACTTCTGGTCTAGGGGCAAGGTCATGTGAATTAGAATACTGATTCTGCTGTAATACAACCACATTTCAAGTACATTACAGAATTTTCATCAACCAGATTTAAAAAATTTCAAGTAGAAAAAAGTAATTCCAAAATATGATGTTCTGATCAATTTCAGTATTCAAAAAGTTCAGTCCCCATTCAGAAACAGATAAACAGTATATTTATTAAATGAGTTAAGACAAATAAACTTTACAAATAGACAAATAATAAAAGGCTCAGTGGCTAAAATAGATGGTAAGCATCATCGAAAGAAATCAACACCATCACGGTATCTCAGTTGGCTTACACGTGTAAAAAGAAATTTTCAAAGAGCAATTTCACAGAAATGAAGCCAGTTTTTTTTCTTATAAACAAATCATCATTTCTTGGTTCAAAACTGACATCTGTTATGAAAATTACCATATCACATATTTGTAAGATGACAAGGAGTAACTCATCTTCAAAGTGCAAGTAAGTCTATTTACAACCACAAAAAAGGCAATGATGAGGAGAAAAGGAGTTTTAAAAAATATACAAAGATTAAAAACATTTGGGATGCAAAATTAAACAATTTTTTGGTTAGAGGATAAAAGAGAAAAAGTGATTGAATTACAGATGCTGATTTCAGCTATACATACTATATAATGGGATCCAAGATCTTGAACAGCTTGCTTGCATTTTTTTCTACTTACATAATGCTCTGGAAATTTCTGGTAGAAATTACAGTGTCTCAAAGAGAGAAATACACACTAAGCATGTCTTGCCACTACTTCATGGATGTCGTAAGACCCGTTTATGGATTAGAGTTGGTGTAAAAAGCCATTGCCTTGAGTTGAAAAATGAATACTGTAAGAGCTCAATACAAATCCTCCAAAGCACATGCACGTCTAAATCTTTTGGTAATTACATTCATATTTAAGCATAACCAAAATAAAAAAAGAAAACTGAAAACATATCCCTTTTTTCTATTCCCTATGCCTTATAGGCTCTCCAGTTGCTAGGGTCAATTTTTAGAGTTGAAAGGGTTCTTTGAGATAGTCTAGTCCACCACCCTCACTTAGGGTAAATGATTTTCCCAAGGTCATGCAGCACGTTAATGGCAAAACCAAGACTAGAAACCAGGTTGTGACTCCTAGCCTCGTATGCTTTCCAGCATATCATGCTACCTCTTTTTACAGTATGATTCACTATAAATACCTGATGAATAAATGTACAGTTACAAATGCTGACAGAGCCAAAGTGTTTCTAAGACTTGCAGAGGATTACTGCAAAGGACTGATGGAGAGAAAAAGATTTTCCTCCACCCACCAAAAATATCAAGCACCATCACACTAAACGTTTCTTTGCTAGGTCAGCATGCTCAGATGTCGTAGTCCTCGTAAACTTTATGTCAGCCTGAGGATTGTATACCTGGTGAAATCTGGGCCCTAACACGCCAGTTCCTAAAAGGTAAAAGACAGAGGCAAAAAAGGGGAGAAGGTAGACAGAGGAAAAGAAACAAAGACTTAAAGAATCCAATTGGCTTAGAGATGGGCATTCCAGCATTCGGTTGTCATATGAATATGTATGTTTTTGGACCTTTTCCACCTTTTCATATAATCTCACATTTTACCTATAATTTGTTATTTGGCCACTTACAAATTAAAATAAATGTATCAAAGATAATGGTGATAATTCTTATTTTCTTAGACTGTGAGACTCTTTTAGACAAACTAAATTCTATGAAGAATATGTCAAATGGTGGTTCTATTAGATTACCACTGGGGAATTAAAGCAGTATTTCATGGGGCTGTTACCATCTTGAAATTCATTCCAATTGTGGCTAAAGAGAACAGACTGATGCACCAGATCTGCAGAATTAAGTAAAGAAGCTGAAATTTCTTTAAAAAAAAAAAAACAAACATTGTTGTGTATTTATTTAATAAAAGGGCATATTTATGTTTACAAACAAGTTTCAAAAACAAAAGGAAAAACATGTATGCTTCTACCTGTTAACCTTTTTCAAAATGCCAACAGCCCTCATGCTCTATGAAGGTTCCTAAGGATTTATTAGAAAAATCAATACAGTTCACTCACAGTTCACCAAGACATCTTTGAACTAACATATTTAGACAGAAACAAAAAGGACTAAGGTTTTCTTGTAGTTTGATAGTTTGATTTAATTTGATTTGCCTGAAATAACAAAAGCATTTCAAGCATCTTTCATTACGTAGTTGATGTCCCACATTAAACAATCTACTAAATTCTGAACAAAGGTTATTAGCAAGTTTTCAAAAATTTTAAAAATTAAACAGTTGTTTCAAAACCATTAAGTAGTAAATGTATTTAAGAAACTAATTAGGACAGATGCCATAACTTCATTAAACACCACTGCTCATGTTTTTTTGTTTTGTTTTGTTTTGTTTTTTTTGGTTTTTTTTTAAACAAAGCATTAGTGTTATCTATTTGGCTATTAGTATTAGCAATTTATCTACAATATTTAACAAGGTAAATTGTAGGCAAAAATTTAGTACAGTTTCAATAGAAACACCCCTTTTTGTTTTCCTGAAAATACAGCAGTATTTGAAGGACTAATTTTTCTCTGCATCAGTTATAAGGAAGCTTCCCATCTATGAACAGGAACAAAAAAAAGTATCTACAAACCTTGTAAACAGATCTGTATCATTTATAAACATAAATAATCCAAATTATTAACAGCCAACAGCAGAAACGAAAGTATCAATTCAATGATCCAGGGTTTTGCTCACTGTACCCTCCCCCTCTCCCATCGAGGACTGAGATAAACGAACGCTCGGCTAATACACTGCTCAGGACCATTCTCAGGTACTGCCGACGATCCACAGGTCAGCACACGCTGAGTTTTCTGTTTATCTGTCAGTTCGTTTCTCCCACCCCCCAAAAAGCACCCTCAGTCTGGCAGAAAGCTTTGCTTTTTTTTTTTTAAAAAAATAAATCTACATTCGTACAAGTGTGTCTTCTGTTGAAGTTCAAAGACAAGAATACGATCTTGTCCATCACAATATGTGAAAAGACCCAGTTTCAATTTGTTTCTTTACAATGCAGCTAGTGTGTTAACATTCAGCTTACAATCAGAGTGATGTTTCCAAACTATGTAGTGGGCTTCCTGGGGATGAAGAGGTAGCAGACTTGTTCATTTCTATTGTAAGGTGAATCCCGCTGTCAACAGCATTGTTATTTTTGTTGGGAGAGGGTGGAGGACTGGAGTTACGTTTTGTAGGAGCATCATCTTCAGCATCAGTGTCATCAATAAGGGGGATATGAGGCTCTGAATCTTCTATCCTAAACTCAGGATGTGTCATAAAGTTGTGTATCGAACTTCTCGATTCCGGTTTTTCTAACCCTTCATATAATGAACTACGAAATGCATTCACCACTCGAATCTGTAAATATCAAAAAATACAGAACAATGTCAGTATGCTATTTGCTTAATTTAAGAATGGTTCATTTATGAGTCTGAATCCACAAACAGTAGGTATGAGTGAATCATATTTGCATGTGATGCGGTGGGACTTGCAATACACTGTAAAAAAATGAATATTTTAGTAGGACACTACAGAACAACAAAATCACATACGCTAAGAATTAAGAGTTATAGAATCCAATGTAACACTGAGAAAATCTCATGGTCACTGGCTAAAAATTTAATAGCCATTTAATAGGACTATTTTTTCCTCTAAGAAAACAAAAACAAACAAACAAAACAAAAACGTAATCAAACACAAGCTTGAGCTGATTTTTAAAATAAAAAAATGTAATTTTTGAAAACAATTCAAATAAGTTAAACAAAGTCAAGCACAGAGGGTTACTATTTATCATGCTAGGAATTAGGGGGTCACCGACTATGAAAAAGCCAAGCAAATATAAGCTGAATGCCACAATGAATTCACATCTACCCCACTATTCCACCAATTAAAAAAGAAAAATAAAGACAAAACCCAAATAAATATCTATAAAACGCCACTAAACAGCTATAAATATTTGAGTATATGCCATTTGTCTATAAAATATTAGTGTTTTTCTCTATAATAGATAAAAACATAAATCACTTTATAAACTATAGTTCACTGGAAAGAACAGATTTAAAACAAAAACAAAACCCTCTGGCATTTTTCTATAAACAACTTTGCAAAAAGACACAAGACTTTTTGGTCGTTTTGCCCCTAAACAAACAGCCCAACAATTCCCTCCTCTTCTTAGAAGTCTTCTGTATACATGAGAAGAGGTTCATGGGTAATTAACTTAAAACACTGCTGCACACACTGACATTAGGTCTCATGAACCCATGTCACACAGACTTTCAAAACAAAAAAAGGGACAAAATCCAAACAGTTGAGCATCTACTAAACATCAATCCAAACAGTGTTTACTTTTGCATTCATTCTAATAAATCCCGTTTAATAATGAAGACATCACTTACTCAAATGTTAAGAGAAATCACTAACATCAACATTCATCAAAATCATTCATATGACAATGATAGTGAAAGAATTAATAAATTTCTTCAAATGGACATTAGAAGTATTTTAAAAAAAGGGAACAGAGGTGGCTGGGTGGCTCAGCCGGCTTAAGTGCCCAACTTTAGCTCAGGTCATGATCTCAAGGCCCATGTCGGGCTCTGTGCTACCAGCTCAGAGCCTGAAGCCTGCTTCAGATTCCATGTCTCCCTCTCTCTTAGCCCCTCCCCTGCTCTCTCGCTCTCTCAAATATAAATAAACATTAAAAAAAGTAACAGACTTATGCCTACTTTTTAAAATTGTATATGTCTAAGATGTATAAATTGATGATCTGATATACATATATACACTGTGAAATAATTATGTCAAGCTAATTAACATAGTCCAGCCCTACACATTATCACACACAGTGTGTGTGTGGTTAAGATTCTACCCTCTTAGCACATTTCGGGTACTGAAGTGCAGGATTGTTACCTAAGGTCAGCATGCTATACCTTACATCTCCAAAACTTATTGGTCTTACACAAATGAAAACTTGTACCCCTTGATCAACAGTTCCATATTTCTCCCTTACCCCTGACCATCATTCTACTCTCCAAGTCGGTGAGTTTGACTATTTTAGACTCCCACTTCCAGGAATTTATCTAGAAGATTAAAATCAGGATCTTGAAGTGATACCTGCATTCTTATATTGCAGCATTATTTATAACAGGTAAGACACGGAAGCAACCTAAATGTCCGCTGAAAGATGAACAGATAAAGAAAACGTGGCATAAACATACAGGGAGAATTACTCAGCCTTGAAAAGGGAATTCTGTCATGTGTAACTACATATGCTCAGTCTGATTAAAGCTCATCTCTCCTCTAAATTGTTTTCCCTCATTTATCACGCCCTGGCTGCTGGAAGCTGCTTTACCTCTTGTTCATTCAGCTCTTTATACAGAGAAAGAGGACAGCACAGTAAAGTGAAGAATACAGAGGTGAACGGTCTGGGTGTGAATTCCAGCGGGATCACCTCCTAGCTGAGGAACCCTAGACAAACTTATTTTCTCAACTATAAAACGGGAAGTAATAATGGCACCTACCTTACAGAGTTGTTATGGGAGATTAGTTAGTTAATACATGAACAAACTTAGAACAGTGTTAGCTCACAAGTATCAATGTCACATCAGGGCTTTTCAAACTTTAATATGCATGGAAAGCACCTGCAGGTCTTGTTAAAATGCAGATTCTGATTCAGGAGGGGCTCTCAGTGGATCTTGGCATTTAACGTAAAGTCTGGAACACAGCTCTTCATAAATATGGTAAAGATAGCATATCTATGATCATATGACACCTTCAAATGAAGAGTCAGCTATTCAAAATTTTGCCAAATAAAAATGAATATATACCACCCACAAGATATATTTGTCTAGGAAGTTTAATATGAAGTTAATCATGAGGAAACAATTAGACAAATTCAGAATGTAGGATAAGACAATTGGCCTGGTTTCTTAAAAAAGGTCAAGGTCATAAAAAAAAAGGAGTAAATTGATAAAAAACGCTATAATATAGGACATTATAGAGACAACTGCAGAAATCCGAACAGGGATTGTACATGATACCATGACATCAATGCTAAATTTCTTGGATGTGATAATACAGTATGACTATACAGCAGACTTATTTTTAGGAGGTACATGCTAAAGTATTACGAGATGAAATGTCAGGATATCTGCCACTTGCTCTCAAATGGTTCACAAAAAATACTAATATACAGACAGATAAAGCAGATATCACAAAATATTAAGAATCAGTAAATTCAAGTAAAGGGTATTCATGTATTAATCTTTCTAGTTATCTGTCAGTTTGAAAGTTTCCAAATACAAAATTCTGAGGGGTGGAGATCCTTCGGATGAAGTCTTATTGTGCATCCTTACAGGATTCCGGTGTCATCAACACCGTACATTTCATTACCTTTAGCACCTGTCCCTGAGGTCTGCTTTCCTCAACTGGCAAATTTCTATTAAGGTTCAGCTTGGGAGTAATTTTTTTTAGATAACTTTTCCTGACTTTCCAGGTTGGGTTAAGGACACTGTTGTAATCGTCCATGTTTCATTGCCATGTAGCATTTCCCAACTACTTATTTGTTTCCTATGCTAGACTACAAAGTCTGGAGGTTCTAGCACACAGCCCTGGCATACGGTAGGCCTTCCACAAGAGTTTACAGATCACAACTAAAGAAACATGGCAGGAGATGAAAGGGTAAGTGCTAATAAGCTCCTCAAGAGCCAGGATGATATGAAATCCACAGATACAGAGGAGGAGGGACATAACTGACATTAGCTGTCCTATGCATAATGCCAGTCAATTTATACACACCATTTCATGTAGGTAGGTGTGGAACCGGAGTAATTTTTAAAAGAGAGAGTCTTATCTGTCCAGTATGTAAATTTAACATTCTGTCTAGCTTTACAGGGTGGTTTGTCCTTGGAGTATTTGGACAAGCCACTTAAACTTCAAGTCAGTTTTCACATCTGCAAAGTGGGGATAGTTTCTGTTCTTCCTGTTTTACAACACTACTGAAAGTGACAAATGAAAATTACTTAAGCAAATAGTGAACAAACAGGCACTGAGTAAAACATCCTCCTTAAAATAGCACGTTTTTCTTCTTCAGCTCATTTGCTGTCTGGCTTTCTTGTATTTCCTAGTCTTTAACTGGCAGAGGACCAAATGGAAAAGATAGGTCTCTGCCCAAATACAACAGTAAGCATAAGTATTTTCAGCTGATTTGGTGGATGGGTTGAATGGTGGGGTGGGCTCTCATCCTTAGTGCCTCCGATATTCTGAGAATTCACCATGAAATCAAGACTCTAATACATAATAAAGATGATAAAGGTTAAAAGGCATTGGGGGAATTTGCCATTTATTAAAAACCTGAAAGAAAGTGCATTATTCTAGTCAATTAACAGAAATCATGACATGTAATGGGTTAAGAATTAATCAACAGTATACTCTCCTACTTCCTTGGATAACTTAATGAAACATTTCTTAACCAGGATGAAATTTTAATTAAACTGATTATAAATGCCACAAAACTTTGAAGCTTATACAGGGACTCCTTCTCAAAAATAAATAAGTAAATAAATTCAAAGCAATGCCACAAACTCTGGACTAAGAAGGTAAACAACTGGCTGTATATTGAGATCTTTTCTTCAGGGTACTAGCTTAATTTTGCAAACTGAACAAGATAAAAGTCAAAATGTTAGATTAATATTTAGCTTTAAAAATGTAAATTCTTGGTTCTGTTAGATCAGTTTCAAATCACATGCTTTTGGGAAACATGCAGTATGAACATTTTAAAGGCATATACTCAAAAATTTATAGTAGTTTCAAAAATTCTAGGTTACAATTTTATTCCCCATATTTACTATCAGAGTTAGCACAGAGACAAGCCCACAGGTTTCATATCTAATCTTTGGTTGCAACTGTTCCACCTGTTATCTAGCCCTCTAAGAAATAAAACAACAACAACGACAACACTTTGAGGGCTCAATCCACTTTACGAAAAGAAAGCTTTATGAAAAGCCTGAACAATGAATTTAAACATTAAGGAGAAAATGAGAAACGTTAGGTGTGTGAAGTAGGAAATGTTAATTTCATGCACTTAGGAACACACACTCACACCCCACAGTAGTAGAAGCAGTAGAAGAGGAAAACACTACATGTGTAGGGGTAGAAATATTTGTTACATCATGATGCTGGCTGGCGATGGAGGGTTGCCGCCTTAGAGCCCCCTGAATGGAACTTCCACTCTGGAAAGCATTCACTACATCCATCTGCAAGGAATCAGAGATTGTGACAGCTTGCTCAGCAAGAGAGAGAGAGAACAAGAGAAAGGACCATTCCATCTATCAACATATAAAAAGTAAAGAAAAAGGCACTTTTTACAGAGCAGATAAATAGGCAAGAGTAGCTTTTTGAGATGAAGGGGGAAAGGCTAGGAAAACAGGAGCTGAGGGGCATACAGACACATGCCTTCACGATCAGTTAAAACTTTCACTCATTCCAGGCACCAGTATTATTTTTCAAAAGATACGTTTTGTGGGTTGGGAAGGCTAGAAAGGAAGTTAAGGAGGGCATCCAAACCGCCTCCCCAGGTCTAAAAGCCCTCCGCCCTCACTCCCATCACCGCTCCTACCTCTCTACCAGGCCCATACCTGCGTCTGGATTCTGTTTAGACCTCTAAACCACAAGATCTGGCCGCGCCGCAACTCCCTTTCAGCATGGTCAATCTCTTCCACGTCCTCTGCTAGCTCCTCCTCAGGTATTTCTTCCTTTTGCGTTCCATGCCCAGCTTCTTTTAGGAATTTTAAACGGCTAGTTGGAATTGTTGAAATAAGCTACAATACAGGGGAAAGAACTTAGAAATAAATCAAAATCGAGTAAAATTAAACCAATCAACTGTAATACAAAAGGCACGAAAAGTTACAAGTGTGGCCAACTATCGTCGCTGACGAAGCAATGAGATCCTGTCCACCAGGCTTTCTTTCTCAGAACAACACAATGGTCTTTCCTTAGCTTCACAGAAGATTTAAGTTTGCATAGTAAAAAGTTTTCCTGAGTGGAAATAATCTGATTATAGCTTTCTTATTTTAAGTTAGACATTCAAGACAGTAAAGACAGACACACCCTAACATATATTTATTAAGCTCATATTAATTATATTTATTTCAAATAAAAAAAATGGCAGGTAGTCTTACTGGATGCAAAACAAGTTCATGTTTCATTAGTGCTGGAAGAGTTCAATGAAAAGAAACATACTAAAATAAAAAAATCTTCAAGATTAAACTGAAAATCGTTTTTCTGTTTATAAAATGCATCTATTTTTACAAAATGAAGCTCTTTAAAACTGGACTGATACTGACTAATAATGACATCAAAAGGAACAGATGCCCCGGGAAACACAAAGAGCACAACCCAGTAATAAATACATATTAACTTGTAAGTGTTAACAGCCAATGCTTAAGGAAGTCAGGCTTAACAGGGGGAAACAAGCATGCAGCCAGAATCAGAACTGCTTAAAGACCTTCTAGTCCAACCTCCTTTCACAGAGGTGGTTGAACAGACTCAGACACGTAAGACCCAAGGTCTCCTGACATCAAAACCAGTGCTCTTTCTACCGCGGCACGTGTAAAGTCAACAGACAACATCAACCAAAGCCAGCAAGTGGTCCCTGTTGGGCATGTTGGCTGTACTGAACTTCTTCTTCCTGAAGTGAGTCAGACGGTTTTGGGAGGTTGTGGGGTTCTGTTTTGCCTATAAGGAACATTATGAAATAACTAAAAAGGTAATAAAAAAAAAGAAAGGAGGCTCAAGTATGGATCCTACTTAAAAGATCTCTATTAATGAATAATTCAACAGGAGTAAGAAGAAAAACCTCAGAACCTAGAAACACAATTAAGAAAAAGGTGAGATAAAGGCACATAAAGATTGAGTTAAGTTTCAGTAAAACCTGGATATTTACTTAGACTGATCTGTAGAACAATAAGTTAGGTCACAACATGTTACCCACCATAGCCTATGTTAACTTTAATTTATGAAAATGTTAGTACAGACTATCAGTTACTTTTACAGTAATGGTAACAGACTTAAAATGAACAGGGAACACACACCATTCCCACTTATCCTTTTTAAAAAAATGACAGGCATTTGTAAGCTGCCTATACAAAGATGAAATATATCTCATTTTTCAGGTATTGTATTTTATACGTATATTTTTAAAGCCAATCAATCCAAATAATTGAAAGTGTCATTTTGTGACTCATTTATCCAGATACGATTATTTTTACAGCAATATTCTCTAAATGAACTGAAATTCAACCTTTTTCTTTGACTGTATTTTGGATTAAATTACATGATAAAATGATGAAAAGTCTAGTAAAAATAGTTATTCTGACAATGCAAAAATAGAGCAAAAGATACAGGTATTAGCATCTAAATCAGTTATAAATACATCATCTTAATAACAGTTGTAAAACTTGTTCTAAAGAACAAATTAAAAAATATGTAAGAAATTTAAAGTGTTTTATTATATAAGCATAATCCCAACAAACAATAACATGAGAACAAATATCACATTAAAAAAAACCCTCATACTCCTGAATGCCCGTTCATGACCCAGAATGGCAACTACTTAGAATTAAGTAACAGAACTGATTAAGGAAAATACACACTGGAAATTAAAAAAAAAAAAAAAATCACTTAGGTTTGAACAAAAAATGATGAGCTTTTTTACCTGGCCCCAGAGTAACGTTCCCATTCCTAGGAATATTGACCATAGCCACTGTTCTATTGAAAGTTCTGAACAACTGAAAGGTTTTCCACCAAACTGCACAATTATTATCTGGAGGAATAATCAAGAGTAAATTTATTTAAATCTTTTAAACTTTACATTTTATATACTTCAAAAATTACCCAGATTTGTATCCTTTAAAACTCAAGCTGAGTAACGATTATTCTGATGGTGACAGGTATTATCATATTCACAGCTGAAAACAAGACAAATGAAAATAAATTAAAATCTCTCTGCTGAAGAGTTTAAATGCATGTATATTTCATGTTTAAATTATGTCCAGAAAAAAATAAATAAAAAATTCTCCTAATCAGGAAAGATAATTTTATACTATTTCCAATATGATCCAAGTAACTGCATTACCTTGTATAAATCTTTGAGTAATTTTAGTGTATTTTTGTGGAAAAGACCATTAAACCATGAAAAGTGAACATAATATTCAATCTTGTTTTCCTCCTCCATAGCTGTTCTTTCTTTGTTCACATTTAGATGTCAGGACAAACGTGAACCGTAAGAGGACAAGCAATTTGCAGAGTTCTATGAACATGCTTATTTAGGTGGTAAACCCTCAAAAATTTGCTCCCCCTTATATAGAAGTCCAATGATCTGAATAAATAAAATCCTTAATATAGTGCTTATGTTGCTCTCCTTATTTTAAAGAAATATTAAGAACTAAATATCAATATTCACCTTCTTGTGAGTCTGGCAGGCTTCTCTTTCATCTGGCAGTTAGTAGCTACCAAATATTGAAATTAAAAGGAATTGATTTGGTATTAACATCTTAAAAACTTTTTTAAGTTATGAATTCCATTCTTCATAGCTGTACTTGATGTCAAATTCAAATGATATGTATTTGTCAATTCCACTGTTCCTCAATGTCAAGATTGTTTGTATACTTTACAAATAGACTTGTATCTGGTTTTTTTCAGCAGCTCAACCAGTCAATTATAACTGATTTGGCAGTCCTGTTGATTTTAATAGAGATACCTAACTAAAATAATTTTCTTTCATCCACTGAAAGCTCAATAGTTACTTGTGGGTTTTCCATTTTTTTAAATTTGAACTTTATCTTTTGGTATAATAAAGATATAAAAAACATACTAAGATGCTAGGCAAATAATCAATAATTAATATGCCTGGACTGATTTAGTTTTATAGTTTCATATTTTTAAAATTTTTATTTATTTTTTGAGGAAGAGAAAGAGACAGAGACAGAGTGTAAACAGGGGAGGGGTAGAAAGAAAGCGAGATACAGAATCTGAAGCAGACTCCAGGCTGGAACCCACAAACTGTGAGATCATGACCTGAGCTAAAGTCTGATGTTTAAGGGACTGAGCCTCTCAGGTGCTCAAGGATTTTTTTTTCTAAAAAACTTTTATTTATCTATATTTGAGAGAGGGAGAACACAAGCAATGGAGGGGCAGAGAGACAGAGGGAGGGGAGACACAGAATCTGAAGCAGGCGCCAGGCTCTGAGCTGTCAGCACAGAGCCTGATGTGGGGCTCAAACCACGAACCATGAGATCATGACCTGAGTCAGGACCTAAGTCGGATGCTTAACCAACTGCCTCATCCAGGCAACCCCAGAAGTACCTGACCATGAACCATGAGTGAGATCATGACCTGGGCCGAAGTTGGATAGTTAATGAACTGACCAACCCAGGCACCCCTAGAAGTAGCTGGATTAAACAGAGCTCAACAACTTTCTTACCTGCAGGATTTCCCAAAGCCTTTAAAAAAAAAAAGAAGTGCTGCAGGCATTTGGGTAATTTTCCCTTCTAAGCACTAAGCTCAGAGCTTCTTCACATGCATGGTCTCTCTTAATGTTTCAGTAATTCTGTGATGTGACCCAATTATTATCATCCCCATTTCAAAGATAAAGAATTTGCAGCTTGTCAAGGTCACACAATTACTAAGAGTCAATGATTTGACCCCACGAATGACTGACTCCCAAGTTTGTACTTGTAACTACTATGTTATATTGCTTTAAGATACTCCAAGAAGGGGTTGCCTGGGTGGCTTAGTCAGGTAAGCATCCTGCTCTTGACTTCAGCTCAGGTCATGATCTCCTGATTCCTGAGTTTGAGCCCTGAATTGGGCTCTGCACTGATGGTGCAACACCTGTTTGGGTTTCTCTCTCTCCTCGCTCTGCCCTTCCCCAGCTTGTGCGCACTCTCTCAAAATAAATAATAAACATAAAAAAAAAAAAGAAGAGAAACTCCAAGAGGTACTTAAACAGGCAATATTTCCTAAACTTCTCTGAGGATGTAAGGGCAACTAAAGGAACCAATGTTTCATGAAACATATTTTGGAAACACTGATTCTGTTTTAATTGCTACAAAGTAGAAGAGAGACAAATTATTTACAAAGATTTAAGGAATACTATATATTTCATGACCTGTCCAAAAAAAAAAAAAAAAAAGAAAAGAAAAGAAAAGAAAAAGATGAGAAGAAAAATCAGCTAGTAAATAAAAAAGACAAATTAAATTTAATACAATTTATAAGGTGAAGTCTTTAGGTATCTCAGCTCTACAATCAAGACTTTGGCTAGACTGTTTTAGAAACAAACAAAATGCGAACTGTGAAAATCAAGGGCCATGTTGAAACTGTCTACAAAAATGCTATTCAAAGTGCTGATCCATGATAAGAAGATAAGGAACAAGCACCAAAGTACAAATCAATACACTGTTTACATAGCACTCTAGCTCTGCTGCTGCTGCTACTACTACTACATGCAAAAAGAAAAAACCCCACAGAACTCTACAGCAACATACAAAAAACTCTCAGCTGGAATACAGTGTGATTAATAAAACTGTTAATTTACATTCTGATACATGCTCCGTATCTCACTGTGGACCTGTAATAAATGGACCAGCAGCTGGTCCACAGACCACACTTTTGAGTGGGACTGGCTTATTTATAAGGCACTGGAATATGATACTTCACATTAACTGCTTTGGGTGTATCAGTCTTTGCTGGGAACCAAGTTACCAGATTTGCCTGACAGAGAGATAGGCAGTTAAATTTTTTGCAATTCCCACATGTTAAAAAGATACCATAAATTCAATTTTATAGTAAGTAAAAGCTAAAACTTTAGCATGCCACGAACAATGATTTTTTAAGAAACCCAAACAAAATACTTCCAGAAAATACTTGGTAAGAAAGCAACGTTTCTCCTAAAGTTTATGAAAATTGAAAGCTAAAACAGAAACAAGTGTAGGGTTTTGGTACCTAGAGTACACAAGCTATGGGCGAATAAACTGTTTAAAATTCTTCAATCTTCATTTCAAAACAAGCACTATCACTGCCTGATTCCTTTGTTGAAAAAGCTCACTATTTAATTTTAAATATTGTTTTTAGAGAACAGGTGACCCTTTAGCAACACAGGTTTAACTGCGTGGGTCCACTTATACATGGGTCTTTTCCAGTAAATACAGCACAGCACTGTAAATGTATTTTCTCCTCATGATTTCTTAGTAACATTTTTTTCTTTACCTTACATTATTGTAAGAATGCAATATATAATATATAACTTTCAAAGTATGTGTTAATCGACTAAGTTATTGGTAAGGCTTCTGGTCAATAGTAAGCTATTAGTAGTCGCATTTTTGGGGAGTTCAAAAGTTATACTCAGATTTTCAGCTGTGCAGGGGTGATATGGGGAAAGGAGAGGGTGTGGGCTAATGCCTCTATCCTCTGTGTTGTTTAAAGATTAAGTGAAAAACTGGCATGTACCAACTCAGGAAGCAGCATTCAGGATCACGTAAATTTTAGAATATTCATTTCAAATATTATTATTTAAAAACAGACTCAACTGTAGACATGGAGTTACTATCAACTGCTAGATGCAATTAAGCGATCACTGTAGCTAGACTAGAAACCAGTTAACTGTAAGATTTACCTTAAATAACATTAAAATTGTAATAGTTTGATAATGATATAGAATGAAGAATCAGTGTCAGATTAAGTAGAAAGTATCACAACCACAGAATCAGTAGTACAATTAAAATAGCATTAACTTAATGTGCTCTTCAGAATTTCAGGAGAGAAATTATCATATTTTCACTGGAGGTATGATATTTAAAACATTTTTTAGGTGTCATTAAGGCAATACGTAAAAGCCCCACACATGCAGCAGTCAGGTAATTTCTGGAACAAGCTACCCGTTTATCTAGCACCTCCTACATAATAATCAAATTTGAAACTATCTTTTCCAATTACCCACCTGTACCACAAAAGTGCCTAAAACAATTGTGCAGAAGATGGCATTATTAAAGATTCCTTCGAATACATTTCTTTCACCGTGAATTTTCCGGGCATTTATTTCGTTGAAAAGTTGCATCAGCACAAAGGTATTAAAAACAATAGTATAATGTTCCGAAGGAGGAGCATGCAAAGGAGCATTTCTTCCACTATCAATATCAAAAAACTTTTCTCCTGAAAGAATGAAAAATTACTATTTTGTAATTATCATACAAAATAATTTAACATTTCAAGAAAAGTATGCCATAATAAAACCTAGTCAGACCTTTATTTGATCTCCAACGACAGCACAGGAAAAGTAGGAAGGAACCTGGGGTTATCTACAAGAACTCTCTCGCTTTACAGCAGAGGACATGGAAACCCCCAAATTATGATACTGAAGTGAGTGGCAAGGTCAGGACAGGAAACCAGCACTTCTCTTATTTCCTCCCACTATGTACGTAATGCCTCGCTAAGCATCATCCACCGACAAAGAGGACAAAGTAAAGATAAATGGGGAGTCGGAAACACAACAGCTTCTGTTCTTGAGGAAGTTGCAACATTAAAACATCTGGGATGATATTAGCTTGGAATAAAAACTGAAGCTTTATCAGGCACTGAATTCTTACCAGCAAATAAGAGTGTAAAGACTACTACAAGTTGATAGAATGCATGACCCAAAATATTCTTCATCATGGTGCGTGAGATGAGAGGCTTATTTCTACCATAAGGCTTCCGGAGCAAGAGAGACTCAGTGGGGGGTTCAGTCGCCAGAGCCAGGGAAGCCAGCGTATCCATTATGAGGTTCACCCACAGCATCTGCACAGCCTTAAGCGGTGAATCCTAGAAAAGACAGGTTTCCTAATAGACACTCACAACTATTCAGGGACTCAGCAATTCTCAGGAAGCCTTTCATATTTAAAAAACCTGAACAGAAAAGGATTACATTTTTATATTAATTAGCCTACAATACTGTTTTAGTTTATTCAACTATTTAAGTACGTTAAAACGGCAGATTATACACACATTTTTGCTTTAAAACAAACATGTTTTAATAAAAAAAACCTGTGAACCTACTTGAGTAATACAGGCGCCCGTGAAAGCAACAATCACTGCTACTACATTAACTGTAAGCTGGAACTGAAGAAATTTGGAGATGCTGTCATAGACATTTCGTCCCCACATAACTGCTTTAACAATGCTTGTAAAGTTGTCATCTGTGAGAATAATATCAGATGCTTCTTTAGCTACGTCAGTTCCAGCGATACCCTATTAAAAAAAATTCTGTGAATTAGACTCAATGTTTAAAGTATAACTTTTAAATATCCAAAAGGGTAGTAAATAACAAAAATTGTTACCACTATACTTAGTAACTAAGTACTTAAATTTACTGTAAAAGAAGGTAATATAGTTATTCTGAGACATCTGTCAGAAAGATATTCCAGCTAAGCAAAAAAATCAAAGAGAAAGGTATTTTATGAAATTTAAGTATAAACCAAATATTTCCAATGAAAAATTAGTGTCATAATTGAGATATGCTATAAGTATAAAATAGGCAATAGTTTTAAAGACCTAGTACAAAAAAGAAAAAAGGAAGTTCAATAGTTCACTAATTATTTTTTCATTGGTTACATTTAAAAGGGGTATTTTGGATTCACTGGTTTAAACAAAATTATTAAAACTAAAAGAAAAGAAAAGGAAGTTCAAACTAGGTTTAAAAAAATGAGAAATGAACACAGGCATTACCCAAGTTCCTCCCAACAGTCACACAAAAAAATACATTAAAAAATGACTCACAAAAACAAAGTTGGTGAGAAAGAAAGATACTGCAAAGAAACCCTAAATAAGGCTGGAAAGAAGATAACCAAATTGTAAGCCGGCAGACCCCAGAGAATTGAGTCCTAAGCCAAGAGTACAGAAAGCAGAGAATTAACTTTGTTTGCATGCAGAACTCTCCTATACAATGCTCAGTACTGGACAGCATCAGGCAGCACTGGAAGGAGAAGTGAAGGTATGAATGAAAACAGAAGGATTTCTTATAAGTCTACCAAAGACACTGAAGAAAGATCAAGAAGGTCCAAACTAAGAACCACAATGTTCATCAAGAGTAGGATGGGATGGATTAATAAGTTCTGGATTAATAAAAACAAGCGAACTACAGCTATATACAACAACACAGATGAATCTCATAAGCATGATGAATTTAAAAAATGCTGGACTCAAGGGGCCCCTGAATGGATCAGGTGGTTAAATGTCTGACTTTGGCTCAGGTCATGATCTTGTAGTTCACGTGTTCAAGCTGGACTCAAAATAACACATAATACAAGACTTATGTTCAAAGTTCAGTAAGAGAAAAAAGTCATCTTCAGAATACTAGTTATCTTTGCAGAGACACAGCGCAATGATTAGAAGGCAATGATTAGAGTGTGTGATTTACACACCTGTAGGAATATGTAATAATCTACTTCTTGCCTTGCATAGTAGAACAGGTCTGTTCACTTGTGATAATCCATTCAATTGTGCATTTATTTTTTTTTTTAATTTTTAAAGTTTGTTTATTTTGAGATAGTCAATGAGCAGGGGCCAGGCAGAGACAGAGGGGAACAGAGGACCCAAAGCCAGATCTGTGGTGACAGCAGAGAGCCTGACGTGGGGCTCGAACTCACAAACTGCGAGACCATGACCTGAGCTAAAGTTGGACACTTAACCAACTCAACCACCCAGGTGCCCCTCAGTTGTGCATTTATGATTTAGGCACTTTTCTGTGTGTGTGTCTGTGTTACATGTTAATAACAAATTTCAAAGAAAAGGCACCTAGATCCTCAAGGCCTCTTCCTAACTCCATGCAAACAAGTGACAATTTGCCAAGCCCTCTGACCTGCTAATTTATTAGAGAAGGTATGACAAAAACGGTCCAGATTGAAGGGTACCAAGCACTGCTGAATATAGGGGTGCTATTCTGAAAAAAAAAGAAAAAAAGAGGCTAGGGGCAACTCTGTTTATTGAGTGGTAAGACCACTACCCTTTTTTCTCTACTTGCTTCCCAGTACACAAGTATTAAGGATTGCCTTCTAGGTACAGATTTGATGATTATTTTCTGGTAAATCTTAAGAGAAAAGACCTAAAAATACAATTCAACGTACCCTAAGAAAGTAAAATGGCCAAGGCCAGACCACTTTACTGAGAGGCTTCTGGTTGACAAATCCCATGCACAGGCCCTAGGCTTTCTAGCTTTCCACGGGTAAACACCCAGAGACAACTGAGAGCACCTGACATCTGAGGAAAGACTAATTTAAAAGACAGAGACTAAACCAAAAGGCAAATGGAGACACCCAGTTTCTGCAGAGACAAAAACTTATTTCAAAAAGTCAAATCCTTAGAGAGGTACATCAAGGTAACATGAATAGGATGCTAAAGCAAGAATGAAAACTTAGCGAACCAAAAACAACTCTTGGAAATTAAAGTATAATATGATCACAGACATGATTTAAAAAAACCCCAAAACTAAAACAAAACAGAAACTGAGGAAGTATGCCTGAAAATAAAGCAAGAAGACAAAGATATGATAAAAAAAAAAAAAAAAGACAAGATAGTAAGTCCAAGCAGTTCAAGAACTAGGAAAGAAAGAAGGTAGGTATTCCAAAAGAAGAAACAGTGGAGATGAAATAAGACTAGTATAAGAAAATTTCACAAAATTGAAGAAAATGAGTTTATTTCAGAGTAGAAAGTCATTCCATGACAAAAAAAATTACATTTCAGGAGACTGGAAACTAAGAAAAAATGTATATATCTCTAGAAAGGGGAAAAAAAAACCTCACCCCAAAACAACACAAGAATTTCAAAATTCAAAATGGTTCCTAACAACAATAGAGGAACGAATTCAAAATTCTGAAACTAGACTTTTATACCAAGTCAGATTAAGAATAAAGAGAAAAGGGTAGAGATTTCAGTCATAAAAGTTACAAAAAAGTTCACCTCTAATGAGTTGTTCTTGGTCAGGAAGCTTTTGGAGAAGATATCATTACTATATGAGGGAGCAAACCAAAAACAGATGATGACATCGAGCCCAGGAAATACAAGACCCGACATGAGAGAGGAAAGGAAATTCTCAGGTATGGAGAAAACAAGGACAGCTGGGTGGTGGGGCCTAGCCAACAGTCCACATTCAAGCATGTCGGAAGATATGGGAGAGGAGATTCTAAGAAGGTAAAAATGTCAAACTGCCAGATGATTCTGACATAAAGGAAGGAGCATTTGATGATGAATTCATGTTAAGTACCAATGAAAAGCTAAGGTGAAATCTTTTTAAAAAGAAAGTCAATGAAAAAGACAATTTATAGAGAATACAGAAAGTTGTGAAATCATGTAAGAGTTATCAGTAGGCCACACGGCTCAGCTTGGATCAGCATTTCTGGTCACAATAAGGACTGTATGCTGAGAAATTATGATCTAATTCTCGGGAAAGAGTGACAGAATAGGTAGTGTGTATGTATGCAATTATGGAGGTGACAGTGGCGTGTGCCTGGAGAGCCCGTTAGAGTGCTACATCTGTATCTTCCTTAGCAAAAAGTCAATAGCTGGTGCTTTATATTAAGAAAACCACTGTGCCATTTAGATACATGGAGGAAACAACTACAGAAAATAAACAGCTAAAATAGTTGGTTTCCTTTTGTCAAAAAAAGGAGTCTAGTTCTTTTTGACAAAAGGAAACCAACTATTTTAGCTGTTAATAAAGATCAGGGCAGAAATAAACAATATGGAATCCAAAAAACCAGTTGAACAGATCAATGAAACCAAGAGTTGGTTTTTTGAAAAAATAAACAAAATTGATAAACCTCTAGCCAGCTCCTCAAGAAGAAAAGAGAGAGCACCCAAGTAGACAAAATCATGAATGAAAACGAGTCTATTACAACCAATCCCTCAGAAATACAAGCTATCATCAGAGATTACTATGAAAAATTATATGCCAACAAACTGGACAATCTAGAAGGAATGGACAAATTCCTAAACACACATGCACTACCAAAATTCAAACGGGAAGAGATAGAAAATTTAAACAGACCCATAACCAGTGAAGAAATCGAATCAGTTACCAAAAATCTCCCAACAAATAAGAGCCCAGGGCCAGATGGCTTCCCAGGGGAATTCTAGCAGACATTTAAAGCAGAGTTATTACCCATCCTTCTTAAGCTTTTCCAAAAAATAGAAATAGTTCAAGGAAAACTTCCAAACTCATTCTACAAAGCAAGCATCACTTTGATTCCCAAACCACACAGAGACCCAACAAAAAAGAGAATTACAGGCCAATATCCTTAATGAATACAGATGCAAAAATACTCAACAAGATACTAGCAAATTGAATTCAACAGCATATAAAAAGAACTATCCATCATGATCAAGTGGGATGGGATTCACCCCTGGGTGAACAGGGCTGGTTCAATATTCACAAAACCAATATTCGTAAAATGCGATATCACATTAACAAAAGAAAAGATAAAAACCATATGATCCTATAGATAGATGCAGAAAAAGCATTTGACAAAATCCAGCATCCTTTCTTAATACCGCCCTCGAGAAAGTCAAGATAGAAGGAACTTACTTAAGCATTATAAAAGCCATTTATGAAAAGCTCACAGCTAATATCCTCCATGGGGAAAAACTGAGATTTCCCCCTGAGATGTCAGGAACAGACAGGAGTGTCCACACTCACCACTGTTGTTTAACATAGTGCTGAAAGTCCTAGCATCAGCAATCAGACAACAAAAGGAAATAAAAGGCATCAGAATAGGCAAAGATGAAGTCAAACTTTCACTTTTCATAGATGACATGATACTCTACGTAGGAAACCCGATCGACTCCACCAGAAGCCTTCTAGAACTGATCACTGAATTCAGCGAAGTTGCAGGGTACAAAATCAATGTACAGAAATCGGTTGGATTTTTATACACCAATAATGAAGCAACAAAAAGAGAAATCAAGAAACTGATCCCATTCACAATTGCATGAAAAACCATAAAATACCTAGGAGTAAACCTAACCAAAGATGTAAAAGACCTGTGTGATGAAAACTATAGAAAAGTTATAAAATAAATTGAAGAAGACACAAAGAAATTAAAAAACATTCCATGCTCATGGATTGGAAGAATAAACATTGTTAAAATGTCACTATTACCCTAAGCAATCTACACATTCAGTGCAATCCCAATGATAATTGCACCAGCGTTCTTCTTAAAGCTAGACAAACTATCCTCAAATTCGTATGGAACCACAAGAGACCCCGAATAGCCAAAGTAATAAGAAAACCAAAATGGGAGGCATCACAATCCCAGACTTTAGCCTCTACTGCAAAGCTGTCATCATCAAGACAGTATGGTATTGGCATAAAAACAGACACAGAGAATAGAGAACCCAGAACCAGACCCACAAATGTAAGGCCAATTAATCTCTGACAAAGCAGGAAAGAGTATCTAATGGAAAAAACACAGCCTCTTTAGCAGGTGGTGCTGGGAGAACTGGACAGCAACATGCAGAAAAATGAAACTTTCTTACACCATACACAAAAATAAACTCAGAATGGATGAAGGACCTCAATGTGAGACAGGAAACCATCAAAACCCTAGAGGAGAAAGCAGGAAACAGCCTCCTTAACCTCAACCGCAGCAATTTCCTACTCGACACATCCCCAAAGGCAAGGGAATCAAGAGCAAAATTGAACTATTTCGACCTCATCAAGATAAAAACCTTCTGCATTGCAAAGGAAACAATCAAGAAAACTAATAGGCAACCGACAGAATGGGAAAAGATAGTTGCAAATGACATATCGGATAAAGGGCTAGTAACCAAAATCTACAAGGAACTCACCAAACTCCACACCTGAAAAATGAATAATCCAGTGAAGAAATGGGCAGAAGACATGAATAGACACTTCTCCAAAGAGGACATCCAGATGGCCAACAGACACATGAAACGATGCTCAGCGTCACTCATCATCAGGGAAATACAAATCAAAACCACACTGAGATACCACCTCACGTCAGTCAGAGTGGCTAAAATGAACAAATCAAGAGACTACAAATGCTGCCGAGGGTGTGGAGAGACGGGCACCCTCCTACACTGTTGGTGGCAATGTAAACTGGTGCAGCCCCTCTGGAAACCAGTGTGGAGATTCCTCAAAAAACTATCAGTACAACTCCCCCATGACCCAGCAATAGCCCTGCTGGGGATTTATCCAAGGGATACAGAAAGGCAGATGCATAGGAGCACATGTACCCCAGTGTTCATAACAGCAATGTCAACAATCACCAAATCATGGAAAGAGCCTAAATGTCCATCACCTGATGAGTGGATCAAGAAGATGTGGTATATATACACAATGGAATACTACATGGCAATGAGAAAGAATGAAATCTGGCCATTTGTAGCAAAGTGGATGGACCTCGAGGGTGTCATGCTAAGCAAAATAAGTCAGGCAGAGAAGGACAGATACCATATGTTTGCACTCATAGGTCTAACAGGAGAACAGGAGAAACCTAATGGAGGACCAGGGGGAGGGGAAGGGGGGAAAAAGAGTTAGAGGGAGGGAGGCAAATCATGACTCTTGAATACTGAAAATAAACTGAGGGCTGAAGGGGGAGGGGGAAAGGGGAAGGGGGTTGATGGTCATGGAGGAGGGCACTTATGAGGAAGACCAGTGGGTGTTATATGGAAACCAACTTGATAATAAACTATAAATAAAAAATTAAAAAAAATAAGAAAAGAAAACAGAACAAAGAATGAGCTGAAATAAGTAATACATGCTGGGGACCTAAGTAGTAAGTCTTATGAAATGATCTGACTTTTTAAATGCATATATTGTTTTGATAAATAAGCTTTTCTCAAAAATACTCAATAAGAAACAATCTTAATTTAAAATTCGAATCTCCAGGGGTGCCTGGGTAGCTGTCGGCTGAGTGTCCGACCTTGGCTCAGGTCATGATCTCGCAGCTTGTGAGTTTGAGTCCTGTGTCGGGCTCTATGCTGACAGCTCAGAGCCTGGAGCCTGCTTCAGATTCTGTGTCTCCCTCTCTCTCTGCCCCTAACCCACGTGCATTCTGTCTCTCTCAAAAATAAATAAACATTAAATTTTTTTTTAATTTAAATCTCTAGCTTCTAATCGGAGTATTTTACTTTGAATGTGTATTGTGTCTAACACATCTGCACCCCACAGGTTTTCCTGTTTTTCATCACCCCTGTCTTGTACAAATGCAAATCTCACCATTCCCTTGTTCATAATCCTTCAAAATTTAAAAAGTAATTTTGAGATGTTAATTGATGTCCAAATATAAATGAGTTCCACAGTCAAATACGTTTGGGAAACTTCCATCAGGAAAAGTTCAAGAGCTTTTTTTATGAGCTTCTCTGGGCTGTGTGCTACCATGTGTGTGAGTCTCCAACCTTTTTATTCCACTGGAAGTCTGCTTGGGAAGGGCTGGTCTACTGGATGAAAGAACAACTCTTTTTCTCAGCATTTAAGTCTCTTTGCAGGTGTCTCCAAGCAGCCTGGCTTCAGAGTCCATTACCTCCCAAGAGCACACCCTCTTTAGTCAAATGGAACTTCCTGCAGCTCACGGAGGGTCTCGGGGCTGTACTTCACCACCTCTTCTCTCTCCCTCTGCTCCAATGTCACTTCTTTCAGAACACCTTTCCTAGTCTCCCCAGGCCAAGGCTTCCTCCTCCAGGCATTCCATGGGTTGTGTCTGGGCTTCCACTGGTGCCACTATGCTCTGGTTATTTACTTCCCTGCCTGGAGAGCCTTCAGGAGGCAGCTACTTACCTCTAATGTTTCTGGACCAGGGTACTGAAAACAGCTTCTTAATGTTTGGAAAATAAACAAACAAATCCTTTATTAACCCTAAGTTTAAAAAGACAGTATTTTAATTACCTTAGGGAAAATTTTATTGCCAAAGATGTATTTGGTTATAGAAATACATCATGGTACTCAGACTTTGAGGACATAAATATTTGTATGTTATAAAAAACTGAATTTGGTAAGAATAATGTAATATAATAAAATAATATATTTTACATGTACCACAGAGGCTTGCAATGTCACTGAATCTATGCGGCGTGGCTAAATAGAAGAAAAAGACTTCTTTGCAAGCTAACAATATATATTTTTTAAATTTACATTTTATTTTTGAGAGACAGAGACAGAGCACAAGTGGAGGAGGGGCAGAGAGAGAATGAGACATAGAATTCAAAGCAGGCTCCAGGCTCTGAGCTGTCAGCACAGAGCCCTAGGTGAAGCTTGAACCCACAAACCATGAGATCATGACTTGAGCCAAAGTCGGACACCTAACCTGAGCCACCCAGTTGCCCCACAAGCTAATGTACTTAAGAGTCCTTTTGTAAATGTTACTTTATTGTTGAGAAATCTTTTAATGTTGACATTTCTAAATATCTCTATGTATAGCGTGTGTGTGTGTGTGTGTGTGTGTGTGTGGGGAGAGAGAGAGAGAGAGAGAGAGAGAGAGAGAGAGAATATACAGATAGTTTTCTAAAATGGCTATCTCTACCTGCAAAGTAAGAGACAACTTTAAAAAGGACTAATCAATAGCCACTTCTTATGGGTATGTATTAAAAACTCAGGCCACATAATTTTGTCTTCCAGTTTTAAAATAGAAGATTGAAAAACTGAATAAATACACGAAGTAAACTCAAGCTTGACTGGATAAAAGTGCTTTCAAGTTCAACACATTCTTCCTCTGTCTTTTTAAAATAGATTTAGATGTTTAATGTGCTAATTTAAAAAGAAAAAGTGGTACAATGGGTCTAAAACATTCCGGGCTTAAACAAAGTGGCTGCTGCCCTGTGTTTCTATCTGTAATACTATATTTACCTGCATGTTTTGAAAGCTCTTAGCATCTGCCTTAAACATTGAAGTTTTGGGAAGAAAGCTTTTTATTTTTTAAAATCACTGTATTTAAAAGCCTTGCTAGCCAGCTGGCCAGATGAAAGTAACAGTCAGAGTCCTGAAAGATGATCAAGAGCAGCAGAGTGGGGATCCTGGGTTCCTAAAGTGAACACTGATCCTATCTGCCCAAAGCCAACAGAATGGCACTTCAGTGTTCCTTCTCCCTTCAGCTACATTTCACACGTCTTCAGAAGTTCAGACAAATGTGCTGCCAACCCTACTCAGTTTGGAATAGGGTAGGAGGGGGCTCCTGGGGTTCACAGCTATTGGCTGAGAGCCCTTCACTCACAGAATTTCCTCTTTCCATCTCTCTCACACCTGTTGAAAAGCTGCTGCCATGGTGGTGGTTCTGCTAAACCCCTGTTTTAGCAGCAAAATATCAGGGGGACAAATTACACAGATAAACATTGGTACACATATATATCTGAAACCTGTAGGGCCAGACTATGTTTAACTTCAAGTCTCTTATATTTCAGAAAGATAATGAGATACAATACTTCCCATCACAAATTCCCCTGGGGGGGTAAGCTCTCCCCAAAAACTTTAGATCTATACAGTGACTATGAAGGTTCATATTAAGTGGGACAAATAACTTCCCGACATCGGTTTGGAGTAAGTTTGGGAATCAAATGAATCTGTTGCAAATTAAGCAAAGAAATTTCAGTTTTCAGATTTTTAGATTTGAGAATTGTGATTATGGACCTATATTTTTACAAAATGAAGTAAAATTAAAAATAGCATACAAGTTTTCTATAGTAATGAAAATACAAAGATTCATTCCAAAAGTGAAAAACTGGAAGAAATTGATTCAAAGATATGAAACAACCATACTCTGAGTTTCTCTTCAGATCGCATAAATCTTTCGCCTTTTACAAAGATTTAAAACAACTTAATTTTAATCCTTAAATATTTACGTAATATATATATTTCATGATGGCAATTTTACAGTAAATACTTCATCAGTACACTATTATTACTACGGAGAGATTATAAGAAAATAATAATGAAATGCTGAGATTTTATAGCACTTCAAATAATCAAACCTAAATCAAAGACCTGTGGAAAAGGCAAGTAGAGTTTTTCCAGTCGCAAGAGGATTCTAGCCATTATGTACGAAATGATTACATTTAGTGACGAACAGACATTTTCAGTTGAGTGAAAGATTCTCCAATCGTATTCTTAACTTACACACACAGACACACACCCCCAGCCACCCCCCCAGCCACCCCCTCCCTCTCTCATCTGTTCAGAGCCTGTGTCTTAAGAGGATTGTTGAAAGGTTCAGATCAGATGACTGGTGTTTATATATTTTGCAGAGTATAAGGCAAATGCATGATTTCACATCGGTTCAAGAGTTATCTTCCAGCCAGATTTCACTGCATCAAATAAATGTAATTACAAAGTACTGAGACTTATAAACGAATGTAGACACATACTTTGACTCAAACAAATCTTGAGGGGCAGTGTTTAAAATCAAGAGCAATTTAGTAACGAACAACTCAGCCAGTAAATTATATTTGAATACTTAAATAGGTAAGTTCCTACCATTGCAAATCCAACATCAGCTTTCTTTAGTGCTGGGCCATCATTTGTACCATCACCAGTTACAGCTACAACCTGGCGTTGTTCTGAGACAGTGCTGTCAATTATACCTGAAACAAAAGTAAATATTTGTGCTGTAAAAACACCCCCTTTAATTAATAAGGTGATTCTGCAGAGTACCTTGACCAGCTAGTTTTACAGACCTGAGGTTAAAAAGAAACAAACATACATAGAGAAATGAAAACTGCTGAGATGTTGAGCAAGGACCAAATCCAGAAACTGAGTTTACATTAGGAGCAATATCCTATTTTACTGAAGATAAACATAATTCACTGAAGGTGTGAAAAGGAAATGGATTTATGGGGCGCCTGGTGGCTTACGTGGTTAAGTGTCTGACTTTAGCTCAGGTCATGATCCCCGGTTCGTGAGCTCAAGCCTCACATTGGGCTCCGTGCTGACAGCTCAGAGCCTGGAGCTTGCTTTGGATTCTTTGTCCCCCTGCCGCCCCTCTCTGTTCCTCCCTTGATCAGGCTTTCTCTCTCTCTCAAAAGTAAATAAACATTAAAAAATTTTTTAAACAAGGAAATGTATTTAGATTTTATTGGAAAAGAACATCCTAGAATCAATAAATTTATTATTCAGTATATGTTACTATTTTTGGAAGCAGAACACATTTCTGTTACTATGATGTTGTGAAATAACTGTAAAACCTACTCACCTTTAACCAGTGTATGTTTGTCAGTAGGAGATGATCTTGCAAGTACTCGAAGCTTTGGCCAAATCTTGTCTATCCGCTCTTGCTCAATCTATAAATGTTTGTGACAGTTAAAATGTACCCAAATCTAGTTTTATAATTCCCCAATTAGCAATCTGGTATATGTATCAGTTCTCAAAAGTATGGTTAACAGACCAGGACCATCAGCAACTCTGGGGAACTTGTCAAAAATGCAAATATTTAAACAAGGCCCCATCTTATCAAATAGTCTGGGCTGGGGCCTAGCAATCAAAGTTTTTAAAAAGCTCGCTAGGTCACTGTGATGCATACTCAAAGCTTACTATATATATGAGATCAAAATTAAAAAAAAACTCCTTAATATAGTATAAAAAGCTTAGAGGAGTTTGAGGTGCTCTAAAATATGCTCTGTATCAACCTTTTCAAATTCCTCCTCCCAGACTCACTCACACATATACTTCTGAAATTGGCCTAGACTGAAAAAAAGAAGTGCTTTTTTTTGTCGCTTTATGACAAATTTCTAGTTCATGAGTCTCCTTTACTTCCTAAAATGTTAGTGTTTTTGTGCCTCAGGTGCAGGCTGCATTTATTCATGTGTGATACCTAGCACACAGTGCATATTCAATATGTTATTTGTTGAATTAAATTCCTAATATATGAAAAATTTATCAACATAAAACAAACAACCCTTACCTCTCCTTTTTCATTTCGTATTCTTCTGTTGAAATCTTTACCTTCTAGGCACAGAAAATCTTCCCCAGGATGTAAAATACCACATTTGGTAGCAATAGCCCGAGCGGTATTAATATTATCACCAGTGACCATCCGCACAGTAATTCCAGCCCTCTGACACTTCCTTATTGCCTCAGGTACCTGGTTTACACAGAAAAAGAATTCATATTACGAAAGAAAATGAGTATTTCCAGAGGAAAAAAAGCCCCACTGCATAATGGATTACTGCACAGTGTCACAAATAATGACAATTTAAATTTAATCTCAAGATATTCAATATTTCAATTGCTCCCAATAATCTCTTCTTTCCTTTTCTACCACCACAGTCCTAGTTCAGGCTTCATTTTCAGTTGTGATTATATTTTATGTTTACTTTATTTATTTACCAAAGGCTTCTTAAAATGCTCCCCTTCTCCAACCATTATGCAATTCTTTTATGGTTGGCTTTCTACCTTTCTCGGTTTACTGCCCAGACCACACCAGAGTAAAATGCTGTTGTGCTCTTGAGGGTATGGACTGCTCACTACCCTCCCCCTTATCTTTTAAGGATGATTTTACCTATCCTTGTAACTTCAACTGTTATGTATGTGCTAGTAACTTTCAAATCTACAGCTTTCTCCTACCTCATTGTGAGTGCTGGGTTCATAATTCCATCAGAAGTGGACACTGGAATTTGAGTGTCCAAAAAGGGGACCATGTTTCTTAAACCTATCTATCTAACAGAAATCGAAGGGTCATCATGACACCTTCCATCTCCCTTACCCTATCCGTCTTTAATGGACAAGGAGTCCTGTGGATTCTACCTCAAACCTTCCCTGCACCTTATCCCCCCTGCTTGGTATCCCTGTCTAACATTTGTTCCTCCTATAAAACATGTGTGTGATATACTTGACAGAATTTATTTTTCTAACAGATTTTCTTAAAATTATGTGACGATCCCTACTGTTATTCTACAAACCACAGAGTTCTTAGCATAACAGAGCATCACACTTGAGCCTCAGAATAGTTTTCAAGTTTTCTCTACTGCACTACTTGATGGATGAATAATCTATATGTTGTTTCTGTGTCTCTGCTTCTAGCAATTTTTTAGCCTTCAAAATCCTTCCTTGCTCTTCTCTAACCAGAAAATCCATACTATCCCTCCAGAGCAGAGGATGCAAATGCAAATGCCAACAGAGCTATGTGGGTAACATAAATGAGGAAAACACACTGAGAGTTACAAAGCCCAAACTAAAGAATGCCTAATGAGAGAGATTCGGCTCCAGCCTTTTTTTTTTCTATGGTGGAGTAATGTTGACAGAACCTACAACTTCAAGAGAAAACAGAAACCTACATTTGTGTATGCTTTCTCAATACATAATGGTTTAAACACACACACACACACACACACACACACACACACACACACAGAGTCCAAGGAAATTTGACTGAAGGCTAAATGTGGCCTGTAGGCTGACAGTTTAGGATTTGTATTATAAATACAGTTAAAATGTAATGTCTCTGGAAGCAGCTTTCATGGCTAATCTAGACAAAACTGTGTCTTTGTATAGTACAGACCTCTATTTATTAAAAAAAAAAAGTCAAAACTTTGAAAACCTTGGTTTGCTGTATAAACGTAAAATATATCTGGATATCTCACTGGAGATGAAAAAAATAACCCAAAACTGTCTACCCAAGCACTCACTGATTGGGTGCTATCCCGAGATCATTTGGAATAGGGGGATGATGAGTAAGAGGAAGAAACTGCTCTCAGGTTAAAACCATGTGGCAAATAATTATTTCAGAAGGAAAAACTAACGTTTATTGAAGGCCCACTAACCACATCAAATACATTCACTCAAGGCTCACAATTACCTCCACTTTTAGAGATAGGAAACTGAAGAGAAGCCAATTGTCCCACTTAAGTACCTATGCAAATGTAGTAAAGCTGGATTATTCTAGATACCTAATTCATCAAAATTCTCTGTATCAGAAATGCACAAGAATACCCACTCAGAGAAAGCTATTGTAGATCACACTGTCTCACCTTAGTCTGAAAGTATCCATCTCATTTGGTGACACCAAAAAAATTAAGTCCCACTTACATGTTTAAAAAAAGATGAAACTTTCCATCAACCTCAATGCCAAGAACATGACAACAGCCATATATTTTCCAAAGGGCAAAAGGTGTAGACATGTGATTTAATACTACATTTAGGTAAGATCTAAGCCATAAATCAATGTATAAACCTTTGGTTTCCTTTTGACCAAAGGTTGGCAAACATTATCCACCTGGATATTTCATAAGCATTTGAAACTCTAAAACTCCAAATGGAATTTATCTTGACTTCTAAATAGGTTGTTTCTGATTCTCTTACTCCCTGGTAGGACCATCTATCACTCACCCAGTTGTGCAAGCAGACTGTCCTCTATATGCCATCTAATTGCAGAGCTATATTTCCCCCAGATCTCTGGAAGCCCCTCATGCGGATGTCCCAGCCTAGGCCACTTTCAGGCTACAAGGTCCAAATGCCCACATGACATACATTTGGATGTTTCAGACACCTCAACAATGTCAAAAACAGTATACCCAAACCCAACAGATACATTCCTATTGGTTCTATCTCCGTGTACTTTGAAATCATCCCTTTCTTTTTATCTGCCCTGCTGCACTCTATGTTGTGCTTCTTGCCTGGAATCACTGCAATAATCTTCTGGCTTCCCTGATTCACCTCCTGTCTCTTACACAGTACTCCAAATAGTCTTTTAACAACACAAATCATGTCACTTCCCAGCCTGAATTACTTCCCACTGAGTTTTAGAATAAAATTCAGACAGGACCCTGACTGTCTTTAGAAGACCAGAGATAATCCTATCTGCCCCTTCTTGTTTACACTTCGGGCCATACTGGCCTCCTTTCTATCTGTGAAATAGTTAATACTTTCTCACCCTCAGGCCTCTCTGCATTTTTGGTTCCATTTGCTTGGAATATTCTTCTTATGGCTATTTAAATGGCTGGCTGACTTTCAGCCATCGGCTCTCAATTCAAATGTCCTATTAAGAGATTCTCAGTTACCGGTTTCATCACCCTGTGCATATCCTTTACAGCTCTTTTCACAGTAGTAATTGTCTTATCTGTTATCACCCTCCTAACTACCTCCATATGCCAGAATATAAAGCTTGAGGGTGGGGACCAAGCCTTATTCCTCACAGTGTAGATTTTCCCTTGGCATAATGTCCACGTATCTATTATTCTATTTGGTTGCCTACTTCTATAGAATACTAACTTCATGACAATTTTGTTTACTGCAGTATTTCTAGCCCCTAAAAAAAGTACTTGGTTCTACACATTGGGTGTTGCTGACAGTGAGGAGCCTGCTTGAGATTCTCTCTTACCCTCTCTTTCTCTGCCCCTCCCCTGCTCATATTCTCCCTCTCTCTCCCACCCTTCTCAAAATAAATAAAACTTCAAAAAAGAAATATTTTTAATATTGAAAAAATATATATATAGCAGAGTGGTCTTTCAAGTATATGTGTTTTAGACAAAGCCACAATTTAAGCATATAAGTTCTATGGTGTAGAGCTAACCTCTATATACCTTGATATTTTTCATCTGCCAAATTAGAGTAATAATTCATAGAGGTGAACATTAAATGAAAAAAATACATGTAAAGCAGTTGGCGTAGTATCTGGCACACAGTAAGAATTCAATATATTAGATGCTATTGCTTTAGACAAAGTTGGAGCTCATGTTATTTATGTGTTTATTCATTCCCACTCAAGAGAGACTTCTTTGAGGCTGGTGAATAGATCTCAAAAACCTTTATCTCTATAGTACCGTAGTATAGTGACTGGCTCATAGCAGTTTCTCAACAAAGTTTAAAATAAAAGGAAAAAACCCCCAAAATCTAGAGACGCATGTTGTCCACTATGGTTCTAAGAGGTTTTGATTCAAATTAAATAAAACTAGCCATACTTCAAAAACTCAGAAGTACCACATAGTGAGTGGCTACTGTGGCAAACAATATCTAGAAAACTTCTACCATCACAAGAAAGTTCTTTTGAGCAGTGGTGGTCTACAGCCTATGAAAAGAAATAATTTAATGCATCTATTATTTAACATAAATATGATTGGAAAAACCTACCCAGTTCAAGGTACTGTGTTGAGGTTATGGTGTTGTCAGTACATACAATCCCCAAGGGAAGCAGTCTAATTAAAAACTGCACACAAGGGGGCATCTGGTGGCTCAGTCGGTTAAGTATCTGACTCTTGATTTGGGCTCACGTCATGATCTCGTGGTTTTTGAGTTTAAGCCCTGCATCAGGCTCTGTGCTGACCAGGTGGAGCGTGCTTGGGATCTGTCCCTTTCTTTCTCTGCCCCTTCCCGCCATCTCTCTCTCACTCAAAATAAACCTACATCACAAGCACTATTTTTCCACTTTTTGGATTGACACAGAAAAAAATTAGAATCACAAACACCACGAAGGTTACTAGAAAAATGGCTGTAGTCAGTGCCTAGATGCCCTGGGGTTGAGAAATTCTGCACATGCAGAGCATGGAATGTTCACCACCTCAGGTCTCACAGGGTCTTCAATCCCCACAACAGCAATGCACGTAAGGCCGGTGACAATATCATTTTCGTTATCCCACTCGGGTTCTGGTTCTCCTGCTGGGAAATCTCGGAACGCAAGACATATGGTTCTCAAGCCTTCTGACGCCATCGGTTCAATCACTGTTTTTACAATATCATCACGGTCCCTTGGTCTGAACACTTTTGCCTCACCATTAGCACTCAAGATTTTGAAACACCTAAAAGGAAATGTTGAATCCAAACGTCAATGATTAACAAAAATAATGGTTAATGCCACATAAGTGAATGGGAAGGGCTAGAAATCATGGGATCTGACAACTGGAACTTAGAGAAATTACGTATGCTGCATTTCTAAGACGTAAATTACATCCACTTTTCACTCTCCCCTTTATTAAAACAGTTCTAAATGTTTATGGTTCTCATTTGATAGTTCTAAACTTTATCAGTTACTCTAGATATTCTCCAAACCTTCTCTTTGGGAAATGCAATGCTTTTACATTTTCACAAAGAACCCCTAATGGCAGAAGAGAATACACGATACACCTGTCTATTCTGGTACAGAATGAGGTATTAACTTTAACAACAAAATTCACAAGTATTCTTCTTTTAAAGTAAAAAGCCAAGTTCAATCAACCCCTTACCTGGGATGTTGTTTCATCACCTATATTGTTTTAACCATGAAAGAAAAAAAATAACTTGTTGTTAAAATAAGCATTCTATTGGAAAGAGAGATAATGCCAAAATAGTTTCAATTTCAGTGACACTAACTACAATCTTTTAATTATGTAGTAAATAAGGGTCATACTATGTACCTCCCTATTTAACGTTTATTTTTCATGACTCCTCTCTCTGCTCCTCTCCCTGGGTGGTACTCCTCCTCCTGTCCTAGGCAGGTGACTTTCAAATTTCACAGCTTCTGTTTTGATGGTTTCCAAACTCCATCACTGCTGAGGAACTCCATTTGGATGCTGTACCAACAATTTGAACCTACTGCATGCAAGTCTAAATGCTGCCTTTTCAGCATTAACAACAATGTCAGCCCGAATAATTTCAATGTAAATCTTAAATCTCACCTGAACACTTCCTTTTCCCTCACTACTTATATATTTTTGGCTCCTAAGTCTTCTCTGTTTGTCCTCATCAACAGTCTCCTGAATGGTGCCTCTCCTTTCTGTTCTCCCTGCTACTGTCTTCTTCTGGCTCTCACTTCGAGCTAGAGCTATTATAATAGCTTTTTAATTAATATGTCTCCAGTCCATCCTTTCTTTCCCCTCAACCCTCCTTACTTCCTGATATAAGAATGACTTTCAATCATGGATTGGATCATTCTACTACCTGATGATGGGAAATACACTCTAGTTACATCATCTGGCCCACTTCATTTTCGCTGCTCAGCCTAAGGTGTAACAGCCCCTGTAACAAATGTAAATAACACTGTAGGACTAGTTAGTTACTGTATACTTATAATCTATGAGACTCCAAGCTAGATGTTTCATATGCATCATTTTATTTCACTATTGTAGAGTTGGTGGTCAAAAAGCCTGATCAGTTTTGATTCGAAAATCTCCCCTGTACCACTTGTCTGGTATCCAGCAAGCCATGGATGAGACAGATTTCTAAACTTTCACACTGAAATCAGTTAACCAAGTGTACAGTAAAGGGAAGAAAGCTCTATGTGGACTGTGTGTCCAAAACCCCTTATTACCCAGCTGAACTATGCAGGTAGCTACCTCCCCAATATGGCCTGTGTATTCCTATCTCCTTTCCTCTGATGTGGCTTCCTTTCCCTTGATGCTCATACTTTATACCAAAACCTTTTCTAAAGTGCCACATTTCTGGAATAAAAGAAAAAGTTAATCCTACCTCTGAGATTTCTTAAAAAAAAAAATAATGAAGTGCCACATCTTTCATAAGAGTATGAGCTCATCTTAAAACTTTGTACCTGTCATATGCTGCCTTTTAAGTAATTTATTTACAGACTTGTCTCTTACTTGTTAGAATACAATCTGTCAGGTGTTCATTAAGATAATAACAGGATTATAATCTACACATAAGCAAATTAAAAGTAGAAGTATTTTAAATGTTATAATTTCAAATGAGCTCTAATTTTCCAAAGCTGCTCTTAAATTAAAAGTCTACTTCTCTACTGGGATAAGGAAACCAAAATAATTTCAACACCTGTAATAACATATAAACATTAGAGAAATTATACATAAAGGTGTAATGCCAAAAAATGCAACTACTGTTCTGTAAAAGGACATTAAAAAAGAAAGATAACCATTGAAAATGACAGGAGATATTTAAATATGACAATGCAGCAGCATAAATATGAAAACTCACTCTGATTGGAGAATTCTCAAGATCTAGTTTTAATGCTTTGCTGTTCTAAAAACGAATCTACAATTCATTCATCACATTTTTGAGTTCACTATCTACAATGCTGCATTGAAGACATAAATTTGAGTTTTTCTTCCCAGGAGGTTTTTATTTTTCATGATCCTCTATAACAATGGAATCAACATGTCTAAAAACAAAGAGCAAAGTTTACTTAATAAAGTCTACCAAATTGAAAGTAATGGGCACATTTCCCTAGAGCAAAATACTATGAAATAAAAGAAGCTGAAGTATATAAAAATGGCAGAATACCACGGGCAAGTATCTAGGTACCATTAAAATATATTAAAAAGCTCTGAGGTCCTACCAAATGCCTGATGTTCACAAAAAAAGGAAATAGCAACAATAGCAACACAGTAGGTATTCCATAAAGCAACTATAGTGAGCAATTTATTCATCTAAGCATTTTACTCTTACTTTTTCAGAATTATCTCAGATGCACCCTTGCTGAATATTCGAAAACTTCCATCTGAATTTTTCAGGACAGTACTCATGGACTTCCTAACAGAATTGAAGGTGTAGACTTTGTACAATGCTTCTTCTGGGATTTCATTTCTAACATCCTGATAATCTCGTTTTAAATCCAAAAGAAGTCCCAACAAGGCACATTCAGTTTTATTACCAACATGACGAGGTAATCCACCCTCTTTCTCTGGTGGCTATAAGAGAAAAAGGTTTAGAAGCTAGTATCATCTTGTTTCTCTGTGACAGTTGAATTTATAATGTAAAATAGAATGCGACATTCTAAAACAAAATTATATAGGAAACTTCTAATAATAGCAGCATTTCCAAGAGGGACACAAAGAGGTATGGTAGAAACGATCCCTGGGGCAAGAATGACATGGATTCCAATCTCAGCCCTGCCAGTTACTAGCTATGTGGATTTTTGGCAAGCTACCCCACTGCTATCGTCCTTGGCTTCAGCATCTGGAAAACAGGGACACTCACGACCCAAGAATTAAGTGAGATAAGGCATGTAAAGTTTACACTTGGTTCCTGACACATAGTGGGATTTAATAAATTTCAATTCCTTTCCTTTTCTCTTCCTGTTTTCATTGAATATTTACGTTAAAGAAATCAAAATACAGTCTTCTTTACAAGCTTTTTAACTTAAAATAAAAGTAATGCATTAAAATAGAGCACTGTTGCCATAACTATATTTAAAAACTTTACTTCCTTCATAATATCTTCACAAATACCACTTATAGAATTGTCACTGCGCTAATACGGGCAGATGTGATAGTCTTTACTTAACAATGGAAGAGAGTAAAGCTGGGACTTTTAGCTAGTAAAAGGCAAAGCTAGATCTAGAACCAGGATCCCATAGCTTTTCAGTATAATAATCTAATTCATGCATATCTTCACTAGACAACTTGCAATATTAATTTTGTTCATGGTCTTCCTCCATAAATCATTATAACACATCCCAATTCAAGCAATTTCAACTTTATGTTATAAATAAGACTTTTAACTTGCAAAGGTAAAAATGTCTTATTATAAGGCAGCACAAGGTCTAGAATTACTTTACTGAGTTAGTTTCAAAAGGTCTAAGGATGACCTCAGGGGTAGGATCTACTGAGAAAGCAAAGAGAGCACACGGCAAGCATATATAACAACATATTCAGCTGAAATCTGGCTTCAACATTTTCTCTAGAAAATTCTACAGTAAAATAATCTGGACTTTCACAACATAAGCATAGTAAGAATTTAAAATTAATAACTTGCTCTGGTTATAAGTCTTAACAGTTCTTAAACATGGGACATTCAAAACATAGGAGGAAAATACAAGTAGACAGAAGGTTTAAGTCCATCAACAGATCTTACTCATAATATAAAATTGTATGAAAGAAACTTACATTAACTGAATACAGACTTTTAAAAATGTAACATAATTCAGTTCTTCAATGGATATATAATAAGGGTAGGTCTGAAGAGCTACATATAGTCTAATTATTATACTTTAAAAAATTAATTTCATACATAAACTAATTATTTAAAAAACCTTACCAGTATTTTTGACGTATAAGCGCAATTCACAGAAATTCCTGTTACAAGATAGGACAAAATATTTGGTGGAATAGCTTCTGGTTCAGGAATCTTTTTATAATGTTTTTCATTTATGTAAGCTTGAACAACTGTCATTCTGTTCATTGTCAATGTCCCTGTTTTATCTGAACAAATAGCTGTAGCGTTTCCCATGGTTTCACATGCATCCAGATGCCTTACTAAGTTATTGTCTTTCATCATTTTCTATGGCGACAAAAAAAAAAAAAAAAAACCTAGATAAGCTACATACAAAACCAATCACCTCATTACACAAAATTGTAAAATGCTTTAAAATAAGAACAAAAACTCCCAGGTACATACAAATACACAGTACATAGTATAAACACCAACTGGAAGAATTTCAGTATACTTGACCTATTCAAATAAGCTAAAAGAGCATACCAGCTTTCTGTGGTTTCAATCTTTTTTTTTTTTTTTACCACTGCATAACATAATCTAGTAAATGAATACAGAAACCTGTACTCATATGCAAATCATGTGGCCTATGTGCCTCCAACAGCCTCTGTAAGTGTCTTTGCATTGTAACAGCAGTGGTGATTTGTACTCCCAAGTACAAAGGTACTTGCAGCATTGTAAAGGTGTATTACATTTAAGGATTAAGTCTCCTTATAATGTGGAAAACAAATCACCAAGGAAAAAATAGCTTTTAAAATACAGAGCTCGTGGACATGCAGTTGTCTTTTTTTTTTGATTCTGATAGATTGAGATAACATATCAAAACCCAATGAGTCATTTATCTTTTCCAAATGCTAGACGTCAGGCATTCTCATCCTTAGGATAATCTCCCCCTCTAATTTACAAGAACAAAAATATAGTTTCTAAAACACCGAGAGTTTTCACAGTAGCCCCAAAAGGCATTTAAATTAAAATGCTTGATAATTCATTCTCAAAAAATGAAGAATGGGTTAAAAACCACATAGAGCTGTTTTACCAAGTATGTTCTGTGACTGCTAACATGCAAGATATTGCAAAAACTGGTTCCTGGAAGAAATAAAAATGGGGAAGAAAAAGGTGTAACTCCCCAAATGAACTATGATTTGCATTAATATTGAAGATTAAAAAAATTAAGTTCTACAGTGAAAGAAAGGGGTTTCATTTTGCAAAGTATTGACAAAGGATCCATAAAGACTACATAACTCCGTAAAAAAGAGCAGTAATTGGTAACATTGGGCTAAACTTTAATAAAAGCTTAAAGAACAGTAGTTAAATTACTCATTTTTCTATTAAAGAAATGTAAATTCTGCCTACATCTTTTGATCTATTGAAAAATTAATGTTATTGGTGACTATTCAAAATGAACCGACAGTATTGATAAAATGATCAGTATCTAAAACTTTATTCCAATTATTTCAAAACATTAAAAAAAGTACAAATTATTACAATTTATTTTATCACTCTGAAACATTTACTATTTTATTTTTGAAATGAAAGATGTTAAATGGCTGAAAAGAAAATAAACCCAAAGAGTAGTAAGCAAAATATTCTTATCATGATAGGTTTACTGTAAAGCACCCTGTAATACTGAAGACCAGAGCGCTAAAGCTGGAACTGTAACTATTTACTTACATTGCTCATCACCATCAATGATAGTATTTAAGAAGAACAGCTAATTAATTAACATAAGAAAATTGACAACAGAAGCATTCTTCCATTAAGTATAATTTTATCTGCAAAGCCATTTTGAAAGATCAAAATTGTCCAAAGTAAGCCTTTCTAAAAATCCAATTCACCTTTTCCATTTAAGACATAAAACTAATAAAAATAAGTTAATAATCATCAACCAGATTATGACTTTAGTAAACAGCAGTTAGCAATAAGTGTCAAAGCTCATTTTTAGGGTTCTACCTGAAAACAGGACTTGAGCTTCTAGAGGAGACACTGGGAGACCTGAATAAAATAAGAGCAGACGATCCACAGGAAGAGCACCTAGGCCCTGAAGTATGTGACAAACCACAGCGGGGCTGCTGAGGCTGGACCGGTGGGAGAGAGGTGCAAGGTGAGCACCGAGGGGTCAGCAGGGCCACACTGGCTGGGCCCTGCAGGCCACAGTGAGTTTGGATTTTTCTAAATGTGATGAGACGCCACTGGAATTTTATGCAAGGAAATAACACAGCTGAATTATATTTTAGAAACAGGAGTCTGCCTGCTGTGTGAAAGCTCAGCTGTGTTGTGATTGAGGGCAGATGATTGGAAACAAGGAGGCCTCAGAAGCTGGGACTGGAGAGAAGCCTCCTGGCTCTTGTCCTACAAGTGAACGACAAACACTCTTAAATTTTACAGATAGGAAAAAGGAGGCAATGTGACTTGGAACATAACTATCATACGGTGAAAATTAAACTAGAACTCTGCCTAGCAGGGTTGTGCTGGCTTTTGTGTCCTCTGCAAGTAAATACAGAGGTCTTGATGAACCAAGATCTTCACTTAGGCAGAGGTGGGGTGGAGATAGAGGTGGGGTGGGGTGGGGGGAGTGGTGGAGGAGTGTGAGGGGAGGAGGAAACCTGTGACAACCTTTCTAAAGGAAACTAAATTTATGGAGAGCTCCTACTTTCAGAATCAGAAAGAAGAGTAACCAGATGTGAATTTTCACCAACTACGGCTTTAAACTTGGTAATTGGACCAAGCTCTTCTCAGCTTACCTTGACAGAATAAGCCAGGGAGATGGTGACTGCAAGTGGCAGGCCTTCCGGCACGGCGACCACCAAAACTGTAACCCCAATGATGAAGAACTTCACAAAATATTGTATGTAAATCGGCGTGCACTCAGCAAGCCATGGTCTCTTCTGAACCCAGAATGTATCAATTACAAAATATAACACTAGAATGATAACTGTGATGGCAGACATCAACAAACCTTTCAGTATACAAAAGAAAAAAAAAAAAGGTAATTATTTCAGCAGTCCAGACACTACCCACTGTCAATTTCATATTAGTCACTGGAAGAATTACCATGGATTTGATAATACTTTAATTTCTTTGATAAACTGTTACCTTTTTTGTTTTTGTTTGTTTTTTTTTTATACCTAACTCATCATTTGGCATTGTCAGATTTAATTTCTGCTTCCAAGGCTAGCCCTGTCCCCAGGAGAATTGGTAGAAAAGGGTTTAGGGTTCTTTCCTAGACTTAATTGTATCTTCGGCCTTCTACTAAAGTTAAGACAAAAAAAATAACACGCAATGACGAGTAAACACCAAAAGCTTAGAATAAGTGGGTAGTTTACATGTTGGCAGCTGCTTAATGCTGACAGAGAAGCTGATAAGAGTCTGATCAATGGGGAGACTTGAAATATTCAACCCTACGTTTTTATTAAAAAAATTAATTCTCTGATTTATTTTTTCATCTATCCTTAGTGCTTCATTAAGTTAAAAAGAAAAAACAAACCAAGAGTTAATCATGTTTTACAAGACATTTACCTATTTTGTGGACTATTTAGCCTTTTACAAATGAATATTAAAAGATAAGACAAAGCCACACAGCTGCATCTGATAATCCAACCCAATATCTGCTACCTCCATCACACCATCTTAAATCCACCCTTCCCCCAACATGCAGTCAGAAGCACCTACGGCTACACGTTACAAAAAGCAAATATTTGCTACTGGATAATAAACTTATTGACAACAGAAGTAAAAACCTCACTTTTCCCAATATACTCCTAAGAAACAGTAGAATTATATAATTTAAGCGATTTTAATATTTGTGGAATTACCTACATGTGATTTATCATATAGATGATACTGCTGGAGGGCATGCTCTGTTTTTAGCTAAGAGCTCTGCTTCTGCCTTTTCTCCCCTAAAGAGTGGTTGTATTAACAGGTGTTTTCTAGGGGCACTGGGTGGCTCAGTCAGTTAAGCGTCCGATTTCAGCTAAGGTCATGATCTCATGGCTTGTGGGTTTGAGCCCCGCATTGGGCTTTGTGCTGACAGCTCAGAGCCTAGAGCCTGCTTCGGATTCTGTGTCTCCCCCTCTCTGTACCTTCGCCCCTTGTATTCTCTCTCTAAAAAATAAACACTAAAAAAAAATCATAACAGGTATTTTCTCGTGAGGATTGAAGACAGTAAATCTGTGACTTCAGCTTCAGCTGGATGATGTTCCAACTAATCCATTCAATTTTAATGGCTAAAGTTTTTAGAAAAATATAGTCAGTAAAAAGATGAATAAAATGTGTGGCAAAATTTTTTGTTACAATATAGTTGGGTAACCTGCACTGAGTAACTAGAATAACCCACTCTATACTGCCTTCAGAAATCCTGAGAAATTCAGAGATGAGAGCATGGGCTTCTGAAGACACGGGGGAGATTGGGGCACACAACCTAACCCGACCACAGAGGACATCTCCTTCCACGTAAGATGAGGTAAGAGCCCCAGAGCTGCCATGATATTTTGAGGGTCTGCAATAACTCAAAAGACCTGGTATATTGTGAATAAAAGTGAAAATATTCTTTAACTCCCCTTCCACTCACAAAAGCAACAATGTGTAGCCTTAAGTGGGTCAAAAGACGATTTTCAAGCATGAGGTTAGTATATTTTAAAAGCAAAACACCTATTTTCTTCTGTTTATCATACCTGCTTTGCCAATCTGAACAGCCAGTTTTGTAAGTTTCCCTTGTAAGACAGATTTTTCCTTTTTTGGCAAATTTGCTTTCTTTTTATCTTTTTCATCACCATCTCCACCTTCTTCGCTCTTCAAAGGCTGCATTTCCATGGCTGCACCATCCTGGGCTTTTGCTGCATTTAAGAGCAAATATAATCTCACTACATTTTAAAGGAACCCATAACTATTAACATTCTGAAACAATTTTTGAAACAAATCAATTTCATACAGGAACTAGAAAAGATTTAAACAGTTAGCTTTGTGTGTGCAGGGGTAGATGTCTTATTTTCTCTGGCTTACAGAGAAACAGTAACACTAGGTTGTTAATCTTCATACCAGATTTGAGAATGTTGTGCAGGTAATAGCGAGGAGGCATAAGAAGAAACATAGCCCTTAAACCAAGAACTAATAAACACCAAATCATTTCTCTTCCTCTGCGTTGTGTTTGATAAGACTTATCCCAAACACTACAAAACCCACCCACATGTAACCATACTGTAGAACATTACGTACAACCATACAGCTAGAGAAATGGACATATGTTTAAAATCTAAATAAATGCAAAAAACCACTTAAGTTGTATACTTCGTTTCTAACACATTTTTCCCTGCAATAATACAGTAACCAATGCTAAAATACTTGAAGTACTTAAATTTAGAGTTACCTTACATCTGGATTTTTCTAAATTTACTACCACAAATCATAGTTTAAAATCTTATTACCACTATAAAGGCAGCATGATGACTAAGGCACTGGCAGGAAGAGATGTTAACCCAAGTTAACATAAACTCATTTCCCCTGCTACCTGTCTCCTAACTTTTGGATGAATTCAGTACATGGTAGATGTATTTCTGGATATAATGATATCAAGCTAACTATATACTCTTCATCCTTGTGAACTCACCTTTGTTGCGATTCTCAATAGCTCCATCTTGTTTCTTATCTGTAGAAACAAAACGGGAATTAAAGCTTTCCAAAAGAAATGAAGACAGCCACGCTAAATTATGCAAGGGTAGTTTACGTTTCTATAAAAGAACTGTTACCCCATGGTGTGTGCTTGTATAGATTAGAAAGCATTTGGCCTGTAATGACCCTCTGGGTCAATCACTCCCTGGGTCTTAACCAGAAGTACTCCAAAATATTTTGGGGGCATCCATGCCTGTTTGATTTCTCCGTAAGACTTTGTCTTTTACCTGCTCTACGGAACCCAAATATAGTACAAGAGGTTTCAAACTAAACACAAATGTAATTCTAAGAAAGTAGAAAGTAGGTGTACAAGATAGAGCAGGGGTAGCGAGGGAGGGAGTAATGTCATCAAGAAAACAGGCACATGAGTGATGAAAATGACAGCAAACACCAGGTATACAAGATAGAGGAGAGGCATGTACGTAAAACTGGAATATGGATGTACAGAATAGGCCAGTGAGGCTACCAGTGAGGGGAATTCTCCAAATTAGCTTAAATCTGGACAAAACAGAAAGATATTGATGATGTCTGAAGCAAGAAGATCATCAAGGAGGGAATGAGCCTACTGTCTGGAGCAGACAGTGGAATACTGAAAAAGACAAAAAGGAGGAAGAGCCATTCAGCTAATTTTTCTTCCAACTTCTCTATCTACAAGAGTGATCTTGAAACTGGGAAACATGGAACAAACAGAGTCAGAAAGGAACAGATGCTCAAGACAGATTAGGAGACAGTAAGAGAATATCTAGCTACTTTCAACGAGGTCTGAGTCTGGAGAGATACCAGACGGCTACATTCCAGACTAGGAAGGAAAGAGACAGATTACCCTGAATGCTTTTGAGTAATGGCCAAAGCCGTCAAAGGAATGGGAAAAGGGCTAAAGTCCACAGAGAAAAAATGTCCTGTTCTATGAAGAAAATAAAAACCAAAAAACACAGCCCCCAGAATAAAAAATGACAGACAATGAGTTAGATGTTCATTCCTGGGAATATTTTTGACCGGATTAACAAAAAAAGAGGTAAAAGATCTTAGAAGAAAGTGTTTATTGGAAAAGACACTGTGGGGTCAATTAAGTAAAGTCATGATACAAACTTCCCTTCCTTTTCGAACAGGGGCCACTGACCTCAGACTCCTATAAATTAGGATGCAGCAGTGTATGGTTAAGAGCACAGAATCTTGAGTCAAATAAGCAAGTCTGATCTGCCTCTTACTAGATCTTTGATCTGGAGCAAGTACTTAACCCTCTTTAAGCCTCGGGTTACCCGTCAATAAAAAGAATAATGTCTTTCTGTCACATGGTTGGGAATACTAAGCAGATGGTGCACATAGCATTCAGTAAATGGCATCATTCTTACTGGTTTTCCAGTTGCCTTCCTTCCGCTCTCTACCTTACACCTATGCAGGTATGGGGAGGGCTGCAGGGAGGACTGGGGACAGAGAACTTAGAATGAGGGTCTTGTTACCCTCAACTGCAGTCACCATTTCTCAGGTACACTTCTGTTTGAACTAAAAATTTCAAAACTGAAGACAAAACCCAAAGAACAAAACATCCAAATATTACAAACATGGTTGTGGTTAGCACACCAAGGTATTAGCAAGGTTTTTATTGTAGAAGATCTCAAAACGCTTATTTGAAAGAGAGAAATATGGGCTTACCATCCTAGGTAACAGTAATTAAATCCAAGTGGTCAAGCCACAGTAAACTGCTGTCAACCTGAAGAGAAAAGCCTGTAGAAGAGCAATCTGGAGTGGAAGAAGACGGCATGACAGCAGATACTCAGAAGAAGGCTGGGGAGGGCTTTTCTTAAAAAGTGCCATGCCCACAGCTAAGTAATTCTGGGCTGTCTCCCTACATATGACAGAGTTATTTGTAAGATCCTTGTGCATAAACTATGGTTACCAATTTTTGCTGAGGATAGATCACTTGTAAGCATAGCAAGCAGTTACAATGGGTCAAGATCGAATTTCTAAAAACTTCCCATCTAATACTTTGGGCTAAACGTTAACAAAAGAAACATAACAGGTGTCAAAGTAACGTCTTCACCTTGTGTCCAAAAACTGGCTACTGAGGTATGGACTGGTATGAAATGTGAAAAGTAGAAAATTGAAAATAAATTAAAAGCTCACCAAGACCAAAATATGATATGGTTGACAAAGAAAGCTATCACTGAATTAGTAGAAAAGATAAACAAATAGGAAGGAAGAGTTTAATTCGTTTTGCTGGTTAGATAACAGAAAGATGTTATAACTAAAGAATAAACAAAGAAAGCCAATGAGAGTGTTCAAGAAGATACTGAAGTTGTCCGGCTATGGTAAAGGGGACTGACATAGTCACTAAAGTCAAAAAGAAAAACTGAGAAATGGAGAGGACTCTACTCATTCTACTACTTGAAAGCACTATACTGAGAAATTAACTTTTTTGTATAATTTTTCATATCGGAACTTCATAACTGAAGAGGATTTTTTATACCAGTCCTAATAACCAGTTCCCTTATTTCCAAATACCAAATCTTAAAGAAAATTGCTAATCTTACTCTTCTTTTCCTTTTTCTTTTCATCTTTCTTCTCTTCCTCTTCACCTCCAGCTCCAAGCAAGGTGAAGATAATTCCAGTTTGAGAATTAACACCTACAGCAGTAACTACCATTCTTCCAGAGCCTTCCATAACATGAGTACCTACAACAGAAAATTTGTTATGGATTTTTTCCTCCCACTTTCAGATTTTAGCCATATTGTCTTTAATATCTAGTAATAATAAGATAAATTCAGTAAGATATTAAATAAAGCCTAAATCTTTATTTTTAAGGTTTAACTCTGGAATCATGTCATATGAATTCAAGCTCACTCCACAACTCATTTATCATCATGGGAAAATTAAAATATCTCAATTCCTCACCCATAAAATGAGGATTAACAGTATCTACATTTTATAAAAACAATGATAGTCAAATAAGCCTACAAATGTAAAGTGCTTTGCACATTACCTGGAATTCGTGTTCAAGGAATACGCATTACTTTTAATTATAAAGTAATTACGGTGATCATTATTGACATTTCTCCGAGAAAAACAAATGCCCCATTTACGACACCCAACCTCCAACCAGTACCCAAGCCAGCTTTCATCCGAGCCAGTCTATATTACTCCAACAGCCTCCCAGTTAGTCTGTCTTTCCAGCTCATCCTTCTGTCAGTTTTAGTCTTCCTAAAATGCGGATGTTGTCACAATCATCACACAGCTCAAAAACGTCTAATTCTACATTGCCTAATGGATTGAGTCCAAGACCTTCATCTTGAGACCAACCAATCTTTCAAACTTTACATCCTCTACTTTAACATAAAATTCCATGATGGAGAGCTAGGGAACAGAGATGGGAACACTGACTGTGTTCTGACAATCCCTTAGGACTATTTTGCAAGATGATAGGCATTATTCTGATTTTCTAGAAATTTGCCCAAACTTACACAACTGTTAAGTGGCAACATGAAGATTCAATACAGTCCTGTCAGGAGACAAAGGGCATATTATGATACCAATACGTTTGCTTACTATTCCCCAACTTGTACATCCACATCTCTGTATCTTTTCTCACTAATTAAAAGGCTTCCCACCTCTCTATTGTAATATTTTTGTGCATTTTAAGTAGCTTTCAAAACCAACTCCTTGTTCTGAACTCTCAACATTCTTCTTTATAGTTATCATGTATTCACTCGATCTCCTAGTTTAACCATATGGAGGACAGGTTCTGTAGCCCCTACCACCATCTTATATATCAAGGCAATACACAAAGTTTATTTGTTAAATAAAGCCATAAAGCATATGTACTTATTCCACAAGTTATAAACTTATTATTTGTCTATTAATTACTGGGAGAACTTATCCAATGTGAATTTTTTAGGACTTTGGTTTTCTTGCTTTTAAAAATCTATGCTCTAAATATTTCACTAGTTACTATCTTCTCTGTCAGTGAAAAGGCAAGGGAAACAAGAAATGAAGTTCAAGATAGAGAAACAGTACTTAACAAGCAACTTCTACATGTTAAAGACAATTTTTCTTTTAACAATTCTGGCTTTTGGCAGATTTCAATTTTTTATATTCTGTTCCTCCTTACCACAGGTAATCAAATGTTGGCAGTTAATGTGCTCAGGCAAAGTAAACAGTTTTTGTTCTGGTCACATACCCACTGCTAACTGAATAACTGCTTTTAAAAATCTAAATTTAAAAAGCCAAGAACAGCAGTGAGCGATGGCATCATGAGAATAAACTTAAAAATAAATGCAATTTATGTTTTTTGGTACATTTTTGGAATAGGGAAATAAATGCAGAAAAATTTTCCCACCCACATTACGATAAGGACTCTGCAAAGTTATTTCAGTCTTTTCTTTAACCATGGAAAATTTAGAGTTCTTGTGGTATACTTGGTGTGTTAGGGGCCTGAGTCTACATAAAGCTTACTAGCAATCTCTGTTAAAATAAAAAAGGACCAATGTTCAATTAAAGGACATCAACCTGAAGAGCTAATAAGCACTTTGTAAATGAGTTATATGTATATAAAAGTCCATGCAGTGAATATGGCAAAATGGCAAGAGAATACCTTCTCAATTTGCCAAATAGTTATGGTATGATTAGACTGCTTCCCTTCCTTGGGAAAACTATAGATTTTATTTGGTTAATAATTATAGTTTCTTATAGGTACAGCAAGGAACAAGTAAAATGAGTATACATTATACTTAAATACATCATACTTACATATCCAAGATATTCCCGTCTATTTGAAATAAATTATAAGTACACTCATGTAAAGAAAAGGCCAAACAGAATGTTCTTAGTAGAGTAGGATTTTGAAGGTCTACAAATCCCAAGATTTTTCTGAAGCCTATTGTAATTGGGAACTCTACCCTTTTATAATGGTGCTGTGAAAGCATACACGTGTAATACTCTGATTTTTAGTGGTAGGATGTTTTGCAATAAGCTTTTTAGGCACATACTTGCCAATCTTAAAAAGGTAATAGGTAAACTTAAGTATATATCCGGAAGTTGTAACCCTCCTTAACTGATTTTTGTCACAGTGACTGGTTTCAGTGAAACCATGTTCAATCAATCAAAATATAAAATTCACAAAGAACTGAAAAATTAGAGCTGTCACGTTATTACATAGTTAAATGACCAGAAACCTCCTTACAATGTATTGTTAGCTTTCCATTAACATTTGAAAATGATAATAGAAGACAAACAGGCAATATTCTGCTGGCTCCAAATTACAGTATAAGTCAATCTAACATACATATGTAAACAACTGTCTTATAGGCAATTTTGTAAATTCTATAAATACTAGAAAATTAAGAGTAAAAATTGGAAATCAAACAAAAGAACTGGCATACTTTTGAAGGCAAGTTGTGGTACTCTTGCTTCCTCTCATTCAGCATTTCAAAAAAAAATTTTTTTTAACTTTATTTTTGAGAGACAGAGAGAGACAGGGCGAGCAGGGGAGGATCAGAGAGAGAGGGAGACCCAGAATCTGAAGCAGGCTCTAGGCTCTGAGCTAGTTGTCAGCACTGAGCCTGATGCAGGGCTCCAACCCATGAACTGAGAGATCATAGCCTGAGCTGAAGTTAGATGCTTAACCGACTGAGCCACTCAGGTGCCCCTCATTCAGCATTTTAGAAGGCTGCTTGTGCATTTTCCCAATGTCCCTTCCCCTTCATTTCCCATTAACCTCACATCAGGTTATCACAGTTACTGTTACAAGAGCCTCCCAAGTAGACACCCCTCTCCTCATTTCAAAAAAAAATTTTTTAATGTTACAAAAGGAAGTCATACCTGATAGAAGTAAGGGATCTTTATCTAAAGATTTCTTCACATGATCAGATTCACCAGTCAATGAGCTTTCATCAATTTTAAGATCATTGCCTTGAATTAGTATGCCATCAGCAGGAAGAAGATCACCTAAAACAAAGAGCAATTGTAACGTACACTGTAAACAAGATTACAATAACTCTGCCTCTAACATAGGAAATATTGCTCTTTTTCACTTACCATATTTCACCTGAGCAATGTCTCCAACAGTAATGTCAGCTACAGGGATCTGAATGACCTGACCACCCCTGATGACTGTGAACTTCTGTTCTTGTTCAATTCGACTCTGCAAACCTCTAAACTGTTTTTCCTTACTCCAGTCATTGAAAGCTGTTACTAACACCACACACACTACTGATAAGAGGATTGCAGCTCCTTCAATCCAACCTGTTTCACCTTCACCTTCTTCCTCTCCAACAGAAACTTCTCCACAAACTGTATGGAAAGAAAGAAAATGCTTATCAAAAAAAGATTATGAACAGACAGCAATAAGTTAATTATAATGTTTACATACCTTGCTAATTTTACTCTAAACACCTTACTGGACTCAAAGCATTCCATAATGACAAGAATGCAAACTATGTCCATTTCAAATTCTCTTCCTCTGAAGATTCTCACCCTCAGGTAGGGAGGCAATCTAGGCACTAGATAAGAGTAAGAACACTGAGGAAGATTAAATCTCAGCTTTAAGGCAAATTCTTATTAATCTGTCAACACCACCTACCCCAGAGTCCTGAGGATTCAATGAGAGAACACTTGGAAAGTAGGTAGAGCAGTGACTAAGAATTCCTTTGCATCTGACAAACAGTTAATGCTATCAATTATTACATATGTTAGACAAAATATACATGAGAACTTAAGTATTATATGCTACCCATGAATCGTGCTTACTTACTGTATCAATTTTTACAGGAGTACAAGCAAAAGTTGGTTTCCATAACATTAATCCAACTATTTAGGAACCTATTCTATGTGCCAGACATTATTTTAGGATCTGAGGATACAGCAGTAAACAAGACACCCAAGCTCCTTCTCCTCACAAAATCCACACTCAAGATTGGTAGGTGCAGATAGTGTATGAAGACTTCACATAATAAAACACAATCAATTTCAGATATAGTAAAGAACATAAAGGATGGTGATAAGCTATCAAATGAAGAAAGGGACTAACTGGTTGTGTGAACACAGAAGGTCCCTCTGAGTTAGGAGCCAAATGATAAAAGGGAACTAGCCATATAATTGCATTAGAGCATTCCAGGAAGAGCATTCCAGGGAAAGATTAAAATCAGTAAAAAAGGCTTTTATGGCACAATACAGTTTACAGAAGAATGGCGGGGAGGGGGGGGGAAGAACCCCAAACTCTAAAATTTAAGGTAAAAAATATTGAAGAAAGAACAATGAAATAGTGCTATTTGGACTGGGAGTTATAATCTGTTTGTGAGTCTAAAATCAATTCAGTGGCTCAAGACTAGCATTTGAAAAATAATAGAATAAAATAAAAAGGATATACATATAATAAAGGCAAGCTTTTTTTTTAAGTTTACTTTGGTTATTTATAAATTCACATGAAGGAATATATGTTCATCATTAGTGAGTATACTTCATGCATGTGGATTTACAAAATATCATAAGTTTATTTTCAGCTGTGAGAAACATTAAAACCAAGTTCTGAAATAAACCAAACTCAGACCTCAATCAAGGGAAATCAAGGTTAAATCAAAATTACAAAATAATAGATGTTCAAGCATGCTATCAATAATGATATTTTATGGTTACTAAACATCAAAATTTTAAAACCTCATTTCATCTTTTTAATATTTCAATTTATATTTTTGCATATGCTTAAAACTCTACACATTTGTAAACATAAACTATAAACATTATACATACATTATGTAGCTAGTTTTAAATATATATAATTCATAAATGCATCCTTTGGATATATGCTCATATTTCTTCCTGATAATGTATACAACCAATAAAGCTTAAAGATCAATGCAACAGAGATTAAGAGACAATTATATAATTTTCAGCTTTAAATCTCACGTGCATATTTACAACTAGATGGTAGTAAAGTACTTTTAAAAATTAAATCCTTTTCCTGCTGCTGATCACTACAAATTTTTAGAGTAGTTGCAGTGAAAAAATAATTGCAAAAATCAAAGTTACAAAAGAATTGTACTTTACCAAGTATATATATATATGCTTTCAGTAAAGTCAGAGTATAAATATAATAAAATCTATTTCACCAAAGGTATTCCCTTGTAATCATATTCACCTGAGAGAGATGCACAATCTAAATTCAGTCTGTGCTCTCTACCACAAGGCAAATATTCCATTCTTAAAATTCTCCACTTGATCTATTTCTTGGATAGTGCATCAAGTATGTACATTAACAATATAAAGAATCAGTTCTCAAAAAGTGTTGCCCAGAAGGCTCCCCCAAGGTCAAAACTGTGTAATAATACTAAGATGTAATTTGCATTATATTTCAGGAATGTGTAGTGGAATTTTCCAAAGACTGTTACAAGTGCTAACAGAAGACACTAAATGTAGAAGCAGATAAGAATCCAGTTAGCTTCAATTATGCCACACCTTAAAGAGACATAAGGAAATGAAGAACACTAATACTCTTTTCATTATTTCATTTAAAATTTCATTAATAATTATAGCAATTATACTTATTATAATAAAACTTTTAAATGCACTGATAAAATATTCTTAAATTTCTCAATTGTAATTAAGAATACAGTAAATATCTACAGATATAGCTCATTTAATCAAAATCTCTTTGTGGAGTTAGTAATACTTTGAGTATAAAGAGGCCCTCAGACCGAAAGGTTTGAGAACTTGGTATTACACTAGTAACTAAAGATGTGTATGAGCTATAATGCTTATTTTTACACCATCGGTACTAATAAGAAATTGTGATAATTTAGATTTCTATAGGGGCACCTGGGTGGCTCAGTTAGTTAGGTATCCAACTTCAGCTTAGGTCATGATCTCACAGATTCGTGAGTTCAAGCCCCACATTGGGCTCTGTGCTCATATGACAGCTCAGAGCCTGGAACTTGCTTTGGATTCTGTGTCTCCCTCTCTCTCTCTCTCTCTCTCTCTCTCTCTGCCCCTCCCCAGCTCATGCTCTGTCTCTGTGTCAAAAATAAATAAAACATTAAAAAAATTTCTATGACTACAGATTTACTACTTAGTGTTAAAATATACATGATGAAAAGACACATGGAATACACTAATAAATGTTTAAAAAAATGCAAATACTAACATTCCAACATGGAGCAAAAATATCTTTGTATGTTTTATTAACACCTTCTAGCAGATTTTGACTCTTTTTAAAGTGTCTTATGACACTGACAATTTTGGAGTATCTTCCCAGTTGGATCTAATGCCAGTTTTCTCCTTAAGCAAATTTGGGAAAGGGCCTGTCACTACATCCTACAAATGAAGCAGTACAAATTCCAAAAAGATCTGTCCTTGTTAGTAACAAAATCCATTCCTGATGAAAATATTTTTTGTTAGTCTTATTGTGGGGAAAAAACTGCTAAAAGTAAAAAAAAAATTTCATAATCTGCTAACTTACTGGATTCTAGAATACCAATCCCCAACAGTCTATAATGATAGCTGGGTAAATTGAACATTACAGAATTTACCTATATGTTGCTGAACATGGTATGACCTTCCCTTTTCACGTAAAACATTTCATATGCACGCATTTACACACCCTCCTGCCTACCCACCTATGCACATACACACATACATGAGCACCCACAGACATATAAAACATTTTAAAATCTGGGAGAATATGTATCAAAACGATACAGCAGTAATCTCTAAGAAGTAAGATTTTTGGTGAATATTATTTCCTATGAATTGTCATTTTTTCCTCCTAATCTTTCTATGGAATAATATGTATTATTTATATAATAAAAATAAATAAAAATTTAAAAAATAATCTGGCTCAATGTTGACAAGAATATTACCTAAATTTTTTCTTCTTTAGGCCAGTGATTCTCAACCATAGGCAATTTTGCCCCCTATCAGAAATTTGGCAATGTCTAGGAAAGTTCTGGTGGTCTCAACTGGAGAGTGGTACAGTGCAGGGTAAGAAAGAATGGTCTGGTGTATAATGTAAACAGAGCTGTTACTGAAAAACTCTACTCTCAGATAAACTGACTTATTCTGTAACCTACTTTCTAAACAAACAAAAAACAAAACAACTCTCACATGAGCTCCAGGCATACCTTTATTGGCATTACTGTAAATTATTACTTAAGCCAACTTTTAGAGTTAGCAAATATTTACTTAACTCTTCAAAACTTGAAAGGCCTAAAAATAAAGTTTTTACAAATAAAAATATTGGTATGTCACTCTTCTGATACATAAAATACTACTGGTTCACTCCATAGGTATTTAAATATAGTGACCAAAACCCAAGCTAGACTTCTTAGCAGTTATAGAATGTACTGTCAAGGAATATCAATTTAAAAAAATTAAAAAGAGAATAAGAAATTTTAAGAAATGAATAACACAGAAAGGCAGGAGAAAGACAAAACCATAGTAGCTACAAGTTAAAGCAGATCTACCACTGTACGATGTACTTTTCCTTTAGTCAAGATTAAATGTAGTATAAACATTTCTAGAATGGCAAAGCAATTATCCAAATCATATATAATATGTGTGCATATAATAACACAAATTTAAGAACCTGAAAAAACAGTTACAGAGAGGGAAGGAGGCAAACCATAAGCGACTCTTAAATACTGAGAACAAACTGAGGGTTGATGGGGGGTGGGGCAGAAGGAAAGTGGATAATGGGCACTGAGGAGGGCACATGTTGGGATGACCACTGGGTGTTGTATGGAAACCAATTTGACAATAAATTATATTTAAAAAAACTTGAAAAATAATCAGGGAAGAGAACAGAATTTTTTCATATTGGTTTCCAAAAAACTATAAAAACCCCACAAAATAAAAACTATAATTATTTTAATATAATGTTCAAACACCTCAAAACCCATGACAGCACAAACCACATGGTATATGTGGCTTAGGTCCTTGCCGATATGTGGTAGGAACACACTGGCAGGTTATTTAACCTCTGTATCTCACGTGGAGGTGACACTCATAGGGCTACTGTAAAATGATGTGACATGGTATATTTTAAGAACTAAAAGCACTACTAGAATGTTGTCTGGCACAGTCAATAAATGCTATTACTATTATATTTTAATTAAGCAAATGTATTGAATTTATTAACATCACACATGAAAGTCTTTTTTTTTCTACCCCAGTTTACTTACGTGCATTATCCCCTTCCGGAGGTTGATAAAAAGAAAGGCCCAATGATACTATGGCTGCAATTTCTAATATAATTAAAGTGACATCTTGTAATGCTTCCCATACTAACTGAAGAAAGGTTTTTGGCTTTTTAGGAGGTATAAAATTCTTTCCAAACACTGCTTCTCTTCTCTCTATATCTGCAGGGTTTCCACTTAAACCTAGCGAGAAGAAACAAATTTCAGTGAAAAGTTTCACTACTCACAAAACAAAATATCTGTTTTACTTAAAACTTATTCATTCATTACACTTTAGAATGCAATTCATAAGACCCTATCAAACAGATTTTTATGCATTATACCAAATGAACAGAATTTAAATCACTGAAAAACATGTACAGAGCTTTAAAAGAATATTTCAAGTAGACAGCTCAAGACTGGATTAAGAATTTTCACTTTTCCAAAATGTTTATTTTTTATCATACTACCTTATACCATCTTGTAGACTGCCAGAGACTAAAAGTGCTATGACAGTTAGATGGGTTTTATATTGGAATTAAACATTTCCCTGACCTTTACTTATGATGTTTTCCCTCCCAAAATGGGGGATTATGGATTTGACTTACTTACAGCATCTTACTTAACATAATCAGAGAATGTCTTTGATTTTTCACTCTTATTTACTAAAGAACAATGAAGCATTGAATTTATCACAAGCTCTAAAACTTCTCCACTAAAATGTCTGTTATACTTGGACTGATTAAAGATTTGCAAGTCACACACACACACAAAAGGAAATTACGAATGACCTTTCTTTCAAATTTTATTTTTAGGATTTACTTCCAGCTTGAGAAACTGGTACTGTTATTGACTGTTAGCACCCACTGTCACTATAAGAGAAAAGGTGCATGACAGGACATAATATTTACTGCCAGGAGTGTAGAATTAGAAAGATGTGAGGGAAGAGGTTAAGATAGAGTTGGATAACATCAGTTTTGCCTTTCCTTTACCTCACCAAGCAGGTCCTCCTTGAATTTAACCCTGCTGATCCTATCAAACCTAGACATATCCTAAAGAGCTAAAGCAAAGTACATACACATTTGTATTTTGGTGGGGGGTATGAAAACAGGCAGCAGTGACACATGACATGTTTCCTTAGTCTGCTTAAAAATATCAAAGAAGGCAAAGACACCAGAATGATACAACTTTCAATTTATCATCATAAATATAAATTTATAATTAATTTCGTTAACCTAAATTTTTTTCTGGGCAAGAGCTCATCCCCAGAGAACAACAAAGGAGCAAGACAGGACAACAGCAGGCGACTGGGAGGCTCTTGGTTTTCAGTGGCTCAGCTAGTAATCTCAACGTGGAGGCAGGCAGAGAGTAGAAGAGAGAGAACAAAGACAATTCAGTTAGAATAAATGATAAGAAATGAACATAGACATTTTAAAGTAGTTATTTACTTGGCTAAAGGTATCAAGAAGATTCCAGAGAATGTTTTCATTAGTAACTGTAACAAGGTCAGTCCATACAGGGTAGAAAGCATTTTAGATTTCTGATGACAAAAGTCATCATCTGAAAGCTTCCACACAGCTCCAGGGTTTGAGAGAAGAGTTCAATGGAAAGAAAGGAATGAAAAGATCGTAGTAATTGTGACTTGGGCAAAGACAATATGAGAGAAGAACCTTGCAAATTATAATAATTTAGAATCCACAGTTTCTTCAGACTAGAGCAATGCTCCCCAATTACGCCTGGCTAAAACCACTTAACACTGGTCCACGGTTTTATTGAGGGACAGAGGAATCAATATAGTAAGGTTTTCCACAGAACAAAATGTGTGTTAAAGGACTAAACTTTGAAGGGTTCTGAGATTATGTGCTTGCTGCTTTTTGAATTAAATGTCCTTTCTTTTATAAAAAGATATTTAAAGGTTTGTTATATCTTGTATTTCAATCATCTTACTAGAAAAAAGAAAAGACTACATTCCCTTGCTTGAAGGGGTGCCTAGGTGGTTCAGTCAATTAAGTGTCCAACTGTTGACATGAGCTCAGGTCATGATCTCGTGGTTTGTGGGTTCAAGCCCTTACTTCAGGCTCTGCATTCAGTGCTGTCAGTGCAGAGCCTACTGGGGATTCTCTCTTCCTGTCTCTCTCTCTCTGCCTCCATCTCAAAATAAATAAACCCTAAAAAAAATGTTTTGGGAGGGAATCTGGGAAATAAAAAAGCAGCTGGTACTAAAGGTTACTGTAATTCTTCTACACCACTACCACACATACCACACACACACACCACACACCTAAGGCCTATCATCAATAAAGTCCTCTGGGTTATGAACCAGAAGACCTAGATTCTGGTTCACCTACTGGCATTTTACACGTGTCACTTAACATCTGTGGCAATTGGGCTAGAGACATTAATATTTGTTGGTGTATCTTACAGAGTTGTTTGAAGGGCCTAAGAAGAAGGTATAGTGGATCAAATCATATACTACAGAGTAACAGTGATTGAGCTAAGTAAGGGGATGACAGGTTATAAACTGGACATTACACGTTTTAATTCCACTTTGAATGTAACTAATTTCCATTAACACAGAAAAATAAACTTACATAATCTAAATATATTAAAGTTAAGAGTTTTGTAACAATAGTCTGTTCCCCACTCTATATTTACTTCACATCTACTACTTGCAGGAACTAATCTACATCATGAGGAGTCAGTATAAACAAGTTGTACATTCAGCAATCTTATCCTAAACCGGAGAGAAAAAAGAGACAATTGAAGCAACACACAGAGAAAAGACTAGTACTATTCCAAGTTTAACAGAAACCTTTCTAAAACCGAAGGGATTTAAAGCACCATACAGTATGGTAGAAATAATTGATCTCATTTAAATTATTGTGTGAAGTATAAATTGAAGAGCAAGAATGGAGGGAAAAGACCAGTCGGAAGGCTGTTGCAGTAGAAACAGATGATGGTGGCTAGTATCTGAGTTTTTTAACTGAATCTGCCAATTATCCTGTAAAAAGATCACACAGGACTTGCCAAAGGGCTAGAAGTAGATGAAAAAAAAAAAGAATGAAGAATGGTTTTCTTGTTTGTTTTTGTTTTTGTCTTGTCTACACACACTTAAATGATTGGACAGGAAAGCCATTCACCATGATGGAGAAGGCTTTGGGAATGGCAGAATTAAGTAGAAAAAGAGACACAAGAGTTAATGGTTTCATTTTACAGATTTACATCTGAGATGTCCATTTATATAAACAAGTGAAGAGGTCTGTAGATGGCTGGCTAGCCATCCTCAGAACTCAGAGAGAGGTCTGAACTAGAAAATCCTCAATGTACAGATGATTCTGGAGTCATGGACCCAATGAGAGCTCCCAGAAAGCAGACAAGAGAGAAGGATTAAGGCTAGAAACTTGGAACACTCCCTAACATTTAATGATCAGACAGGGGAAGAAAAGGCAACCCAAAGAAATGGGTACAGGGGAGGCGGTTGGCTCAAAAACAGGCTCATATTATATATGGAAGCCTACAAAAAGCGAGCCTTTTTTTAAAAGATGAAGATCATGTGGACTACATCAAATGAGTAAGATGAAGACAGAACAGACAACTGACTTCTGGCTAGATGGAGGCTGATGACCTCAATAAGAAATGTTTCAGTACAGTGTTGCAACAAAGTCTGGTTAGAAAGAACTGAAGACAGAATAAGAATTAGAAAATGGGTGGAAACTATGATTAGACAACTTTTCCCAAGAGTATTATGCAGCAGAGAAAAAATAAAATAGTAAAGGTGAATTACAGTAGATAAATAAATCCATTATGCTTTTTTAAAGATAAGTGACAGGGGCGCCTGGGTGGCTCAGTCGGTTAAGCCTCCAACTTCGGCTCAGGTCAGATCTCACGTTCGTGGGTTTGAGCCCCACGTCAGGCTCTGTGCTGACAGCTAGCTCAGAGCCTGGAGCCTGCTTCTGGTTCTGTCTCCTTCTCTCTGCCCCTCCCCCTCTCATGCTCTGTCTCTCTCTGTATCAAAAATAAATAAAACATTAAAAAAAAATTAAAGATAAGTGACAGATATTATGGCAAATAATTTACCAATGGAAATAATCAAGTAGAGAAGACAACACTGATGATAAAAAAAGACACAGGCTAACACTGGAGTAAAGCCTCTGAAGAGGCAAGGGCAGTGGAACCCACGGTGTAGGTGTTAGCCTGTTCTAAGTGCAGGAAAAGGCTTCCATTGTTAAGAGAGAGAACACAAAGTTCTTGGGGGAAGGGAGATAGCTGATAAAACTGGTAATGAGACTATATGGTGCTAGTTTTGAAAACAGAGTAGATATGACATGAAATAATTAAGTATAGCTTATGAACAAATATAATGACAAATCTTCCGTCTAGTCCCACTGGCTCAGTTGACTCTAGGTAGTGCCAATGAGGCCAAGGGCATGTGTGGCCATTTGATCTCCTTATGCCCCAATTAGCTCCACAAAGAGAAAATATATTTTAAAAAACCATCAAAAGGAGCTGTGAAAATGAATAAAGGAAACCTGATTTAAAATGGAGTTGGGAAGCCATGAAAGGAAAGTTCTTGGGCACGTAGCACTCCTCTCAACTTACATGAGCAGCAGGAAGGAGGAAGATTTCAACATGCCTCAATAACAGCAAACTGCCCACCACTTGCTGTCAGTGAGAAAGCACCACAACCTTGAGCTCTTGCTCCTGTCCAATGAAGTTTATTTTCAAAATGACTTGCTCCATGTCCTCCCAGAACCTAATAAAAGTTAGCCTCCCTCTGTCTCTTCAGACTTACCTATGGTTTGCCATAGTCTGCTTGTCCTGAATGGCAATGCCACTGTTAACTGTAGCAGGATTCTCGCATAGAGAGTTGTGACGCCAAGGATTTTCTTTCCAGGAAGCAACTTTTATTCATGCTGGCACCGTTCAGTTGGGTTTGGACCCAAAGAACTGAGTGGCCCACAGTTTAATACATTTTCTATTTCTTTGTCTCCCATATATGGTAACACACATAAATATGCAGTCTGATTAAGTTGTTTCAGTTTACAAGGTCATGGAGGATGAAGGCACCCAGGTGCACACCTAGGTGACCTTGAAGCCCTCTCTCCTTAGGAAGGGGTCCCTACCACATTATTCCTGAATAAACTCATCTTTATTTAATTAAATTACCATTTGTTTCCCTTCAGGTTGATATCACACAGTGTCAGGAAGTGGGATCAGAAGGTGCAGAACCCCTGGGGAATTAAGATTGTCTGTGGGTCCTCCCTGAGCCCTTTGTCCCATTTCTGTGAGCCGTTTTCTTTTCATTCAGTGGGTTTCCTCTCAGATTTGAATTTAGTCTCATTGGTTCAGCTCTCTGGCTTTATCTGCTTTTGTGAAAGCACTACCCTTCCTGGTGTTGAGTTCCCTTTTGTTTTCTGTACTACTTTGAGTAATGGGAGCCGTAAAATCAAAAGAGTTAAGCAGGCCACCTTCTGGCATACCTATCTTTTTTATGTTTAAAAACTATGGTTTCAGAAGCTGTAAAATATCTACAAAAAATCTTACTAAAGACAACCCAGTATCACAATGGCCATTATGAAAAATGTTCCAGTTAGGCAGGATAATTTAAGAAGTGACTTGAAAACAAGGAGTCCCAAATCAAACAGAAAGGAACACCTATTTTTATTGGTATGCAGAAGCTTCCAAATGTCAAAATTCCAAAATAGCTTCATTGAAAGATTAGTTGTAAAAGGCTAATGAAGAAGTAAAGATATATAAGAGGTACCAGAAACAAAAGGCTTTCAGACTGACATAGTACGCCTACTGCTCCCCTCTTTCTTCTTCTGAGTACTCATTCTAGAAATCCTCGGTCTGAATTGTGAAGAGACTATTAAATTAGTTTTTCAAATAACACCACCTGAGAATACAGGTGATTCTCTTCAAGTACCTTTCACTCCTTGGTCAAGGCCACACTAAAGGCCAAACTAAGAGCTATAGTTCAATAGTTTTTTGAACTCAGAGAAAATTCTCAAACATTTTTTAATAACTGGATTAATCCCAAAGATAATTGGAAACATAGAAAGGCAGAAAATAAGATGAGAGGCCCTGGGCAGGGCCTGACAAAATTTTGTTAAGGCACTCCTCCCTATGCTCATTGAGGATAATGTAGTTGGATCAGTGGAACAAGCTGTAAGGTCATTTAAGTTGCAACTCAATTTTCTTGAGGAACTGAGAGCAACAAACCTTATCTTGCAAATCTTTGTGAGAAACTAGAAATGAAACTCTAGAGACAATTCAAAGTTAACCCATTTCTTTTTGCCAATCCCCAAAACTCCCCTACTAGTCTTTAAAGGTCTATAACTTGCATTCTTCTTTGTCTCTCTGAGATGTAAATGGTAAAGCATAAACTTCCGGGAAGTAATTCGTATCAGAAGAAAAACAAAAGGGGGAAAGGTCCTTTAAAACTTAGCATTAGCTATCTGTGCAGGTAGCCTTAACTAATTCCGTCTCCCACAAAAGTTAGATCCAACTTTTACAATGAGTAAAATGGAAGCCACAAGGTCTCTGTTTATGTCTGTCTGTATGTTTAAGTGTGTCTATATGCGTGTGATGTATATATGTAGTATTGTTTTCCTCCAACAGTATTACTAAAATTAATTTGTAATTCTATTTAACTGACTCAAATGTGAATTAAGTATTTACAGAACTTCTCAAAAACAAAATAGAAAGTAACCTAACTGCTTTTCAGGTTCCCTTGAGTTCGGCAAATAAAAGCTAGCTTAAGTTTGGTTTAATTAAAATAGTTACCAGCATTTAATATAATGTAAACATACAACTTTTATTCCACCCGGTTTTAGTAATCAAGTAAGTTCATGTTATCTGTTACAAAATTTGTCAGCAAGAATAATACTTTGGGAAGATTTTGTCTAATATCTCATGAAGTTTTTGCAGGAGATCTAAACATAATTGTTAAGAGCAAGTAAGCTAAATAGATGTAAGTAGGATAAAAAGGTTTTAGGTGAACTTTTTTCAAATAATTTCCCCAAGTCTTTTTGGTAATCTGAAACCTTAAAGTTTTGCTAAATTAAGTGAGGAGTTAAATTCAATTCATGAACTATCCAGATCACTTCCAAATAAGATAAAATACTGAAACACAAATTACTGAACATAGGGGGTTTTTTGCTTCCTTTTACAGAGGAACTAAAGATGTTTAAGTCTAATAGTAAACATGTTTTAGCCATGCTTAAAAATTTTCTATGAAAAAACTGTTTTCAGCAATAATAAAAAGAATTTATAAATCTGCCAATTCACAGAATGCTAATGTAAAGGCCAGTTCATAATTTTTTATTTCTTAATTAAAGTTGCTAAGGGTTAAGAATTCTAATTAATATATGTGCTTAAAACTACTAGAAATAATAAAGGAAACCACTCCATATGCAAAAAAATTATGATGGGGGCTTTTGGTAAAAAAAGATATAAGGAATATAAATAAATTTTTATTGAGGGAAAATTTATCCTAAATGAGGCTAGTTATTTAAAAGGAGAGAAGACAGGATAAAATCTGAATGTAAAAAAGAGAGTTGTAGGTTTATGGAAAAGGAATCTTTGGATTAAAAGAAATTTTAATGTGTGGTCAGGCTGTTTGAGATTAAAATAAATTTATTTAAAAATGAGTTTTAATTTCAAAAGTACAGTGGCACAAATTTGGAATTTGGATTTTTGTTTCCTATCAAATGAACAATGTTTTCAGGGAACCTGGATGGCTCAGTCAGTTAAGTGTCTGACTCTTGCTTTCCGATCAGGTCATGATCTCACCGTTTTGTGGGTTTGAGCCCTATGTCAGGTTCTGTGTTGGCAGTGCAGAGCCTGCTTGGGATTCTCTCTCTCTCCCCCTCTCTCTCTGCCCTTCCCATACTCACGCTCTCACCCAAAATAAATAAATAAACTTAAAATAAATGTTTTCTTACATTATTGATCTGCTTTTTAACAAATTGTAAACAAAGGTTTTTCTTTACTTTTAATGTAATCTGCCTAGAAAAACAAAGCTTGTATGTTTTGCCTTCATCAAGTCTTTGATTACTTACATAAAAAAAAAAAAGCCATCTTTTCAATATTAAAGTAGCTAACGCTTTTTACAACTGTTTAACTTTCTGTATTTTCCTGCAGTCTTTGTCACTTTGTTTAAATGGATACCTAAAGTACTGTTTCAGTGACATATCCTCTTTGACCAAGTGTCCAAATATGTTGATTTTTTAAAAAAAAGTGTTTATTTTTGAGAGAGACAGAGCACAAGTAGGGGAGGGGCAGAGAGAGAGAGAAAGAGAGAGAGAGAGAGAGAGAGAGAGGAAGGGAGGGAGGAAGACACAGAAGCCAAAGGAGGTTCCAGGCTCCTAGCTGGCAGCACAGAGCCTGATACGGGGGGCTCGAACTCACGAATGGCAAATTCATGACCTGAGTCAAAGTCGGGCACTTAACCAAATGAACTACCCAGGTGCCCCAAAATCTTGTGACAAACTTCCCAAAAAATCAAATTCAAAAGGAAGTATTCTGAACCTTGAACTAACTTTAGGTATTTACAGAGGGCCCCTAAACCATATCAAAGGATTTATTCTCCTTATAAAGAAGGATATGTTAAACTGATTAATTAGACTTATTGGTATGTTAAATTACATGGGAAGTACAGTTAATAGGTGATGCTAACTAAACCTTCTTAGAATATATTTGTGTGGAAGTGTTATTAATGTGTCCCAATAATTGTATGAATTTTTTAAAGATCTTTGAAAGAATTTTTTTAACATTTATTTATTTATTTGAGAGAGGGGGGGGGGAGGGAGAGAGAGAGAGACCATGAACGGGGAAGGGGCAGAGACAGAGAAAGGGAGACACATCTGAAGCAGGCTCTGAGTGGTCAGCACTGAGCCCGATGCAGGGCTCGAACCCACATCAGTTCATGAGCTAAGCTGAAGTTGGATGCTTAACCAACTGAGCCATCCAGGTGCCCTGAATTTTCTAAGGATCTTATATGTCCTTTTTATCACATTCCCCCCACTTTACTCACATTAACATTGTAATTCTAGTTACTATCATAAAGTGTAAGTCACAAAATTAACCAAATTTCCTTGTCAACTGCATTATACTGAACTCTCATCAGGTTTTTAACTATGGCCACTTTTAAGTGTTTTGGTCATTTACAGACAGTTACTGTTTTACTCTGATGCTTACACAAGTGTTTTCTGCAAAAGCACTTCATCTTCAAGGAGCTTCAGGAAAGGGCTTTTCTGATAAGTTTTAGATAATAAAACTGAACTGGGTAAGAATTTCCAGAACTAGTGGCAAAACAGAATTCAAGCAGAACAAGAATTAAAAACATGGGACTAAATACACTGAGGAGGATTATTATAATTTTTACAGCTTCTTGTTTAAAACATTACTGGTTCTCTAATGTTTTGCTTTTCCACACTTTAGGAAACCTTTTTCTCTCTTATGCTATCAATAATTTGGTAGGATACACCTTTATGAATAAAGATAAAGCATTTACTTTTTCTCTCTATGTAATCCCTCCAGAATTTGGAAGCTCTCAGTGAGCAGTATTATTTTCATGACAATAATTTGCATAAATTCAGTAAGAATCTTTTCTCTCTATATCAAGACAGAGAAACACTGGTTATATTACCAAGGCTTTGAATGAACTATCGTATTTGAGAAATGTGCATAGATTCAGATAGAACTAGACTTTTAAAGAATACAGTTTGACTTTACAGAGCCAATAAAGCCCTTTAAAGGAAAAATCAACCTGGTAGCTTGCTTATAAAATTCCACAAAGCAGTCTTAAAAAGAGCTTAGATGGCTAATCACTATTCTTGTTGCACTAATGTAAATAATCAGGCAACATTTAATGCAAAAATATTAGTTTTACTATAAAAAATGAGGGTACTTTACCCCTTTGTTTATATCAGATTCTAATCCTGTTAATTGTCCTTGAATTTGTTATATACTTATAAATTAAACTGGATCCCGAATTCTAGTTTCCTCAAAAATCTGGCTACAACTCTCCAAAGCAGTATTTCCAATTTTCTCCCACCGGAAATCTACTTGGAAGGGACTATACCAGGTCCTCCTCACTACCCAGATGGCAGCCAAACTTCAGGGACTTAAACCTTGAATATGTATCTCACAGATGAAAAAGGCTCCACCTAGCATCTGTCCCTGCACAGATACAGACCTCCAAATCAAATGATTAGGAAAAAAAAAAAGTAGCTGAGATTGACTGCCTACTCCCCTGATACGTAATCAAGACTTCATTTCAAACATGACACTTTTGTCTTTGCCTTTCTTTCTTTACCTCTTTAATCGCCTGGAAAGATAACATCTTCATCCATTTCTCCCAGGCCTGTGTTAAGGAGGGGCAACTTTTGTCTTTCAGACTGTTGGATTTGTCGTTAAAAACTCTTATCTGTCTATTAACAGTGCCACCTTGGCAAGAGTGATTCCTGGCCCAATAGGATTTATGTTTATCTGGGGTGGTTATCATTCACCTTGGGCCTATATAGTTAGCATACAGCAAAGCAAGAGCTCTTAAATTACCCCTAACTTTCCACAAACCAAATCAACACCTTCCTTGGTCAAATCCCCTTACTTGTCAAATCAGAAAGGACATACCAGGAGGTTTTATGATTCAGGGTTCACTTTCGTTAGCAGGGACATACGTCCCTGGTTAGGAGTAAATGTGAACAGGAATATATTATCAAGAAATCTCTCCTTAATTCTTGAAGATACTGCAGAATCAGTAGCCAAGACAATACCTGCCCAAAAAAGTGTCTTAGACTCTGAACAAAGTTGATAATAGGACAGATCTTAACTGAGCAAGGAGGTGTCTGCACTGTGGCCAACACCACCTGCTGCACCTGGATTAACACTCCAGGGGAAGTTAAAACTCAGTTACATAAGATCATTGAGCAACCCACTTGGCTTAAAAAGGAAGTTGACCAGCCAACCTGGAATTTCCTAGTCAGCACTAGGAGATTTGGTGGCGGCACCAGGACCAAGGGAGATTTCGAACAGCTCTGGGGACAATGAGAAATACAGGCATGGTATCCACAAACCCTTTTTTGAGTTGTCTTTCCTGCTGTTTCTGAAGGTCATGAAAATAATGTAGCCAAAAGAACATTAGTTCAACGCCTTGAGATGATCTCCAGTGTTTATCAGTTCAATAAGATATGATTTTATGCATGGGAAATGCCTGAGAGCCCCTCCTATTTGCCCTGTTACTCAAATGTGGCATCCGTGCTTTCCACTGTTCCCCACCCACCACCCCCAAATGGGACATGACTCCTAGAGGGGGTCCTTCCAAGCACCAACTGACACAAATAGAAAAAACACATTTCAGTCAAAATGAATGACCTGATGCTCGATCAGTGATGCTTTCTGGGAAACATCTTAATTGAGGGGGGGGGGGAATGTGAAAATGAATCAAGGAAATCTGATTTAGAATGCAGTTGGGAAGCCAGGAAGGCAGAGTTCTCCTGCACACAGCATTCCTCTCAGCTTACATGAGAGCAGGAAGGAGGAAGGTTTCCACAGGCCTCAGCGGTAGCAAACTGCTCACCACTTCAGCCAGTGAGAGACCACCACTATCCTGAACTCTTGTTCTTCTCTAATACATTTCTGTTCAGAGCACCCCTCCTTAATTTCCTCCCAAAGCCTAGTAAGTCTGCCTTCCTCAGACTTACCTATGGTTCATCATAGTTTGCTTGTCCTGAACTTCAATTCCCTTGCTATTCCTGAATAAACTCATCTTTATTTAAGTTACCACATGTTTTATTTAAGGTTAACAGTCTCAGAATTATGCGCACTTTTTTTCCCCAGGTCTTATCAATCGAGTGAGAGTGAATGTTCCCTGTCAAAGTCCAGGCCACTTAAAAGACATATGTAATTGGAATGCCTGGATGGCTCAGTTGCTTAAGTGTCCAACTCCTGATTGCGGCTCAGGTCATGATCTCAAAGTTCATGGGTTTGAGCCCTGCATTGGGCTCTGCACTGACAGTGTGGAGCTGGCTTGGGATTCTCTCTCTTCACATCTCTCTCTCAAAAATAAATAAGCATTTTAGGGGGAAAAAAGATGTATATAATGGTGTCATTAGAAAAGGGAAAGAGAGTATGCTTTCCAAAAATAAGTCTGGCAAGGTTGAGAAAATAAGATGTCTAAAATGAATCAGCATCCGGGCCCAAGGCTTGGGGATAAAAATGTGGACTGGAGCTACGGATGTGGGAAACACCAGCATCCAGATGACGTCTGAAGCCTTAGATGTGCATGGCATCATCTGAGGAGAGTATACAAAGAGGAGCGTGCAGAAATAAATGAAAACCTGAGGCCCACTGATATCTAAAGGAAAATACAGAAGGCTGATACACGACTGACCAAATAGGTAGAAAGAATCTAATATTAAGAAAACCAGAACAGAATGGTTTAAAAAGGAAATATAAGGCGCTTGGGTAGCTCAGTCAAAAGAGCATGCAACTCTTGGGGTGCCTGGGTGGCTTAGTAGGTTAAGCATCTGCCTCTTGATTTTAGCTCAGGTCACAATCTCACAGTCATGAGATCAAGCAAGCCCCACATGGGGCTCTGCAATGACAGCACAGAGCCCACTAGGGATTCTCTCTCCCTCTTTCTCTGTCCCTCCCCTGCTCATTCTCTCTCTCTCTCAAAATACACAAACAAACCTTAAAATAAAAAAGAAGAACAAGAAGCAACTCTTGATGTAGGAGTCATGAGTTCGAGCCTCATGTTGGGTGTAGAGATTACTAAAAAAAATAATAAAATAATAAAATAAAATAAAAAGGAAATATGTCTACTGCACTCAGAAAACTGAACTTAAAACAACTGTTATACTACTTCAAACTCTATCAAATACAACTTTAAGAAATAATATATATGTAATAAATTAGAGAAGTAGTGTTACAACTTCAAAAAATACATAAGCAATGAAAACTAGTGAGCTGAGCAGATATTCAATAAATGTATTATTCTCTATTGCAGCAGCAATAAATTTCCAGGACAAAGTCATGCAGGATTATCAATATCAAAACCTTGTTGGTAACTCTATATGAGTATTAAAATATAGGTGGCTGGGGGCGCCTGGGTGGCTCAGTCAGTTAAGCCTCCGGCTTCGGCTCAGGTCAGATCTCACGTTCGTGAGTTCGAGTCCCGTGTCAGGCTCTGTGCTGACAGCTAGCTCAGAGCCTGGAGCCTGCTTCCGGTTCTGTGTCTCCTTCTCTCTCTGCCCCTCCCCCTCTCATGCTCTGTCTCTCTCTGTATCAAAAATAAGTAAAACATTAAAAAAAATTTTAAAAATAAAATATAGGTGGCTGCCATACCATGGCAATGGAAATCCTTGCTGAGTGCCTGAAAGGGCTGTGCCAACCTGTATAACTAAGCACATTGATCAGAGCATCAGAGGATTCTTGCAGTAGCCTCTAAGTCAACGAAATGATTCATGCTGGGCGAAGGGCTGATTATTGGTTTTTTTATAAAGAGAGTTAAAGTATATTTTCATATGTGAATGTTAGTTTTCTTCCATTACATCACGAAGACCTGGTCAAAGCACACCATTACTAACAGCCTTACTTCTAGGAGTGCAAATATAAACTTCTATCTGAAACATTATGGAAATATTAGTCAGCCAGAGACAATTACTATTGACTTTACCTTGCTTCCTACCACATACCTCTTTTGTTTCTTTCTACCACTGTTTCCTTTTCTTTTCCCTTGGCTTTTTCCCCCCCTTACACCTAATTTTAGCAACTACTATTTAAGAAGCTTACTGTCTCATTTACTTTCTTGCCTCTTTACAACATGATGAAGCCAACCATGCCTCTTAACAGAATACCTCTCAGTACCTGTCTTTAATTTGTATGCATTGTTATCCCTTGTTTAATGTGGTACTACTGAATGATAAGCATGACACCAGGGCTAGAGATCTGTATTCCAGAAATCTTTTTATTAAGACTGTCTACTCTACCAACCAATATAAAATATAACATAGTTAACACAGCAACGCATTAAAGTGGAAAAGATACTGAAAGCTAGGCTAAAAGTAAAAGGATCAAGAAATAGGATTTACAACAGGAATAAGAAAATCAATACAGGAAAACAATAAAGATAATGAAGAAAAAAACTACAGGGATAACTGATGTAGTTAGGATGCTGTAAGAGGATAATTCGGTCATAGAAGCATATTCTTGAATTCTGATGACAAGATAGTCTAATAGACAAAGCTGAAATATGAGGTGACAAGTCTTGGCTTCAGTTAACCTTGAAATTTATACTTCCAATTCTTTTAAGAGTAGAGATGGTTAAGTTTTTAGTATGAAAATCACATCTGGCTCAAAACACTTCCTATTGATTAGAACACATTAAGAATGCCTCAAATCCAGTTAAAGGAGACTCTGCTGGAAGAGGAGCAGTAAATTAGCAAGCCAAATGGGGAAGCACACAGATACCACTTCCTGAACAGGGCATATTTTAAAAAGACTAACTGAGCAACAGAACCTTTAGTAAACTCAAAATTGTTTTCACCATGATACTCCTGCCAACAAAAAATACTTCTGAGAAGACAGAACACAGGTACCTCTTTCTCAATATTCTCAACTTTTTGTAAGTTATATGAGCTGAACTTTTATAACAGACAATATAAAAGATAGTGGTTAAAAGCATGTTCTCTGTAGCTAGAATGTCAAGGTTTGAATCCCTGCTCTGGCACCTTAAGAGCTCTGAGACGTCAGGTAAGCCGATTAACCTTCTTGTGTTGTGGATTCTTTGGCTGTAAAAAAGGATAAGGTTGTTGTGAAGATAAAGTGAATTAATATTTATAAAAGCTAACAAAAACCTACTGGGGACAAAAAGCATTACCTATGTATTACTTTTGTTGTAACTGCTCTTAAGAAATGTCTTAAGCTGTTCCTCCTCCAGACTTTATTACGATCTAATAGCCACATCCCCAATATTTCTAATTTTCCTTTTCCACTCACTTTCCTCGTGAGCACACATCAATAATACACTATGCATTTTATCTAGCTGGCTTGTAAACTTGTCTCCCCTTTGTAAAAGTAAGTCAGGGATTGTTCTAGTCACAAATATATCTAGTCTGCCAAGAAAAGTACCTGCCACGGAGCAGACAGAATATCCCAGCAATTCTACGGTACACATATTTTTACAATGTGTTAACATTGCTGAAACTGGGCTGTAACTTAATTATACACTTATAATTATCTTAAAATTAAAACTGCCAACACTAACTTTTTAAAGGGAATATACAATAATATAGCAATTAATAACCTAGATCTGATGAAAGACTATATGTATCAATGAATGAATTGATGAATGAATTAAAGAAATAGATAACTTGCTTTACCTCATCAAAATTCATGTCTTTAAAAAATTATTTTAATTTTCCTTTCTCTAACGATAAGCAGGTTTTCCTAACAAAAGCGTACTTGTCTGGATCATCTAGGCATACAAACCCCTGGCTGGTTATCTCTGATGATTATTTACTATTTACTATTATTTACTATCATTTGCCTAGCTGATCAGCGACAAAATGTTCATTAGCTTTCTAAATAAGTTTATTTCTAAATTGAACTAAAACTATTCCTCTGGAAAAAATATTCCTATGGAGGCTGGAATATTTTTCCTGGAATATTAATCCTTCAACTGTAAACACAAATATAATGCTTAAAATGGCTTTTTCACATTCTTTAAAAGAATCTTTCAAAATGACAAACTGTTTATATACAGCCAGTAAAGACAAAAGTTTGTACAAATCTTAACAAAAATTCACAATACTAAGGAAGAAGATGAGCAAGAATCTTCTAAGAATAAAAGAGAATATATTTCATATATATTTCATATCACACAGCAGCAACAATGCACATCAAATTTTGAGTGTTTAAGTGAATTATTTCTAGAGATGATCCACAGTTTCCATTATGTTGTAAGAAAGGTACATAATCATCTCCTCCCAAAATTTCAAGACTATTGTATTAAATGCAAACATTTTCAGTTAACTTAATAAACCTCACTAATTAAACCAAAATCAATGTCAGGAGCACTGCCCAAAATAACACAAAAAATAACACAAAAGAAAGTGCAATACAAACAAATGAGAATCACATCTATTAAAAATGAGAAGAGACCATTTTGGGGTGTTCAGTTACTAGAAGACAAGAATTTTGATTAACTAATAGCAAAAGAATACGTAGATATGGTTGACAGATGTGCAGTTAGGGGATTTGAAACTGAAGTTCTTTACCACTTTTTATGAACAAACTATGTTGTTATATTCGAGGGATTTTTATAATGTTTCCTATCAATGTGGTGATCATGAAACATCCAACCATTAGGTTTTAGGTTAAACAGAGAAAGTACATATAGTTGAATTAATGAATATACCAACTGAGAACAGCACATCAATGTACAAATCTCTAAACAGGATATAAAGTTAGTTAATATTTCAAAACAGGTTTGCATAATGAACAAGCAACAAATTTTATTAAATTACTATCTGTAGAAGTTCATAGGTTTGTTCCGGATTCCTAGATTTTACACCAACAATAGGGATCCCAGGTACCTTAAAATGGCACAGCATATTAACGGATAACTAAGAAGCCCATGTTTCTAGTGGTTCTGACTTAAGGAAAAAATCCAGAAGATATGGAAGACTTAACAGGTCTTGCAGAAAAAAGAACATACTCCAATGATCAAGGAAGCCCTTTTCGGACATGTGTGAATGTGTGAATGCTCATACTGGATTCCTCAAAATCATGCCACTTCAGAAAAATTACCTACCACTTTTTAAACAATTATGAATTTAAATAGCAATTATATATGTTTGTTTATATATTTATATATATTTACATATTGGTATAGATAGGTAGGTTAAAGAATTTTTAATGAAATGTAAAATTAAAAAGAAATTTTATAAATAATTTTGGAAGTAACTTTTTGCTATTACTTGAAATTTTGTGACAGGTGTATGGCATAGTGTAAGATATTTCAAAAAGAAATGTTAAGAAAAACATTTCTGGGGGCACCCGGCTGGCTCGGTTGTGAGTTCAAGCCCCACGTTGGGTAAAAGATTGCTTAAAAATAAACTTAAAGAAAGAAAAACATTTCTGCACAATTTCTGGCTTTGGAATGTGTACTAGTATACTTTAACTTTTAACATCAATAGCTGCCCATCCTTATTAAAATAAAGTGCAATCACCAAACACTGAGCATCATATATCTCCCTGCCTCCTCTGTAACTAGGAAATGCCTTTCTGAAACTTTCTAAACCTCAATTTTCTATTCAACATGATGATTGTATAAAAGGTCATCTATCTCAAACCATTTCAATGACCATAATGCAATGAAGTTATAATAACCTTTCCCTTCCTGATTCTCAAGAAGATTACTACAAATTGAGAATTATGAAACTGAAGACTTCCTTGAAACAGGCAAAGTGAACATAATTCTAAGACTAAAAATTAGTTTTCATTAAAGGAAATGTCCACTAGGTAAAAAAAATGAGTATCTAACTTTTAGAACCTTCTGAACTAATTACTAAAGTTTAGGTTAAAAACAATCTGGTCAGCTACTGGCAGTGAGAACTATTTTAAGCCACCTTATAAAATGAAGTGAGCAAGATTTATTTTCACTGAATCCCCCGGGAGGTGGGGGGGATTCCATCCTCTATAATTCCAGCAGAAAGACAATCTTGTTATTGTAAACAAGCAGCAATAATATGCACACCACTACAAGTATTTCTTCCCACCAACCTAAAATACATAAATTAGGGGCGCCTGGGTGGCTCAGTCAGTTAAGTGTCGGACTTTGGCTCAGATCATGATCTCATGGTTCATGAACTGGCGTCGGGCTCTGCGGTGACAGCTCAGAGCCTGGAGCCTGCTTTGGATTCCGTGTCTCCCTCTCTCTCTGCCCCTCCCCCACCCATACTCTGTTTCTGTCTCTCAAAAATGAATAAACGTTAAATATATATATAAATTAATTTGCAACATTATCTATTGATCTAAAGTTCTGTTAATTGCACCAATCTGATAACTAACCCATCTTAATGTCACTAAAATTATGATATAACCATACAATAATCAAGACAGTGTAAACAGTTTTGTTTATGAGCCAAATTTATAGTACTCCCTGTGCAAAGAACTAAAGACAAACATAATACAACTCACCTTCATTGGGAGATGTTTTCAACCTGCTGCAAATTCCATAGACGTCCCCATAGCTTTCCTGTATTTTTCGTAATGCATCCGTAGACCTGAGCTCCATGAGAGCCCGCAGCTCCGCGAGCGTAATTCCAAAGTCTCCATCATGATTAGCTTCCTTCAAAGAGTTTTTTACTCCACTATATGCAACTGAGTTGTTTGCCATGTCGCCCATTACAAGTATTATTTATTAGGAGGAAAATGTTTCCCAAAAGCCTCTAATTTTCACTTGATGTATTTCCAAGATGAAAATTTTTTAAATATGAAAATCTTTCTTAAACCAAACACTCATCGTAGGACTTTCTAGAGCAGCAGCATCAGCAGCATTTCCCAGAGAAGGATCTTGACCTTTGGCCCATGACTAGTTTCTTCATATTAATCATGAGGTGTACACATCTGTAAGAAAATATTTGAAAATTAATAAAATCCATCTTTTACAGCATTATGCATATAAGCATATTTTCTAAATATCCTCAGGTAACTAATCAAAGTACATCATCATAAAAATATTTTTAACTGTAGCCTCATGCATGTAAAGTGTTTTGCATGACAAAAGAGCAAAGTATAACTACTAAATAAAATTATATTTCAAGATATTATATCTCATCATTAAATGAAACTGCATATCACATGACTGAATTTCATGTTCCCATTCAGTATTAGGGTTACTAATAGTTATCATTAAGCACTTACATTACAAGCACTATTTCTTTAAATTCATTCTCTCATTTAATTATCACAATGTAATCCCACAAGGTGTTATTAACTCCTTACTTTACTGAGAACAGTAAGCCTCAGAGAATTTGAGGAGTTTCTGTACAGCTAATAAATGCCTAAGACAGATGAGCTGGGATGTCTCCAACCCAGGTTCCTACATGGACCTTCTGCTCCAAACCTTTCATACAAAATAGACCCTGAAAGGGCAAAAAGTACAACAAATACCCCAGTGTGCCTTCCTGCAATTCTCCTTGGCCATTCCGTGACACCACCATCTTTTGCCCTCCTAAAACTACTTTCCACCATGATTTCTGTCACGTCACCACCTGTTCTTCCCTTGACCCACCATCCAAAGAAAATTCTCTACTCCTGAGTCACTCTTTAGTATTACTCTGTTCCTTTGCTGGCCTTTAATATTATCTAAAACTACTGTGTTTATTGTCAGGATTGCCCCTTAGTACATCCTGGGAATCAAGAACAGTGCCAGGCATGGCAGACATTCAGTAAGTGTTTAAGCAATAAGTGGATGCATTACTTAAATTTTCCTCATAATACTTTCAAGTTCTCCTTGTACTCAAACCACCTAGAGATGAGTGTTCAACTCTTATCTCCACTACATCCTTTTAATCACCTCAGTGTTAACACCACTACTGGATTCATCTTATTCCCTAAATAGATAATGCCCTTCCTCCGTCACCATTAATTCTAATCACCCAGGCTTGGAATCCTAAGTCATCTTTGATTCCATCCACTTCAGCTTCAGTCACTGAATTAATTCTTCCTTTGAAAACCCCCTTTTATATAACCCTTTTTCTTTCTCATCTTCAAGTCCCTCCTCCACAAATAATAATCACTACCCTCTAGGTTCTCTCTTATTCTAATACTCCTTTTATCCAAAGGCATACTCTTTGCTGCCACTTTTTCTTTTTAAGTAGGTCATACCCAGTGCAGAGCCCAATGTGAAGCCCAATATGGGACTTGAACTCACAACTGTGAGACCAAGACCTGAGCTGAAATCAAGAGTCAGATAGGTAACTGACTAAGCCACCCAGGAGCCCAACTACTACATTTAGATTTTTAAACAGTTATCATGCCATTATATATAAACTTACAGGGTGAAAATACAGCTCTACTGCTTATGCTTGTTTGGCACTCAAGTGTAAGCTTTATTTTACTTTACCTATTCAATCTCTCTCCTTCCCCAATTACCCCATTCTTCCATATTTAATAAATAAAATGTTCAGTGATTCAGAACTAGAAAAGATTACTTGGTAAGAGCAATTAGGCTTCATCTATTAAACTGTTATGAAAATGTGTGTAATGGTATGTGGTTCTCATAGTTCCATATGCATCAAAATCACTTATGGTGATTAAAATATAGATGGCTGGGCCTCACCTCCAGAGTTTAGTTCAGTAGGATTAGGGTGGGCTCCATCTTTTTCTTTTTCTTTTTTTTTTTTTTTTAGTTTTTTAACTTTTTAATTTATTTATTTTGAGGGAGAGAGAGAGAGACAGACAATCCCAGACAGGGCTTGAACTCAGGAACTGTGAGATCATGACCTGAGCCAAAATCAAGAGTCAGATGCTTAACTGACTGAGCCACCCAAGTGTTCCTCTATCATTTGCTTTTCTAACAAATCCCCAGATGATATAGATACTGTTAGTCTACAGAGCACACTGTGAGAACCAGTAGACAGGAGAATGGGTTAAAAACGTTGAATTCACACCAGCTGGTTGAGGAAAATTTGCTCGCCCTGGGTTAAATGTTGCAAGGATGTGATAGCTGTAAATTCTGTAAGACATTTTCTTTCATTGTCTGCTTCCTCCCACTTCACAAATCCCCCCTGCTTGCCCAATTATACCAATTTTACTCATCTCCTAGGAAAAGTGGTTTTCTCCTATTCGCACATCAATTATTATAATAATCCAAATCCAAAATCTAGAGAAGGTGGTTATCCAAATAATCTCCCTGAGCTTCAGATGCCAAAATTTGCTGGCATCTGAATTGTTATTTGTTCAAAAGCTAAGATTCCTAACAAAGTCCTCAGGCTTCCTCCATTAAGAGGAATTTTCCTCAATGGTGGCTTCCTACCCCATCAATTACCACTGAGGAAAAATAAGCAGCCTGGCAGATTTTCCAAAAGCAACAAGACAGATGTGGTTTCTTCACCTTTCTGCCTTTTTGAAGCTAGATGTCTGTAGGTACAGACACCCAGGTTAAAAAAAAAAAAACCTACTGTTCAAAGTGGCTGCAGTCGGGTAAATAACTGTAGTGTGGGTTCTGCATTAGAGCCTCCTTGTTGTCACACAAAAAACAAATCCTCCATTTCAAATTCTGTCAATACTAAAACTAATATTTTCACTCCTATGTGTCAATCGTCTTTGCTCTTGACAGAATGCAAAAATAGGAGAAATGGGGTGTTACTTACTGGGTTCTCTTCCATTTCTCAACAATAAGGGGACATATCAGGACTAGGATTTAAATTTCTATTTGTGACTCAAAAGCCATGTTCCCTCCCCTATACTGCCTCTACTTTAAGTCTTCACATTAGATTCAAATAGAAACTGTCATAGCTCAATAAACAGCCAAATAACAACAAATGTACCAGCTTATATTAATAAAATCAGAATTAAGACACTAGAATGGGTATTTGTTATTTTCCAGCTCAGCATCCTTTCCCCTACTTTTCATTTAGGGATCTACCTTTCCCTGACTCATATGCCCCAACAAAGGCCAAAAGAGACAAAGAGGCTTCTAACTCTGACTCTAGGGCAGAGACTTGTGTCTTTTTTTTTTTTTTTAATTTTTAAAATATTTTTTTAAATTTATTTTTGAGAGACAGAGAGCAGGAGTGGGTCGGAGAGAGGGAGACACAGAATCTGAAGCAGGTTCCAGGCTCTGAGCTGTCAGCACAGAGCCTGATGCGGGGCTCAAACCCACGAACCGCGAGATCATGACCTGAGCCGAAGCTGGACGCTTAACCAATTGAGCCACCCAGGCGCCCTGAGACCTGTGTCTTCTTACTGAACTTAAATTTGAGATGGCAAAAGCCTTTGTGAATGGATCCAAAAGGGAAGGAAAGACAGAGTGAGGAAAGGAGAGAGGAAAGAAATGTGCCTGTCAGTGCTGTATCTCTTAAGCCCCTTGGCCAATCCATGTCTCAGTCTGCTATCCCTGGATTTTTTTTTGGAATTTATCCATAAGTTTCCTATTGAAGTTGAATTTTCTATCACTCTGCAACCCACATAGCTTTGTTAAATACATGATTACCAATTATGTCCAGTTCCCCTACTGTTTAAAGAAGTCCAGGCAAAAGCACCAAATGTAAAACGAGCCACTTTCCAAAAGAGTGTGGATTTGAATTTACAGTTACCCACAAATTATAGATCAGGATGTTGTGTATTTCTGGATCTATGACAGCCTCTTCCACTAATTTCCTCTCAATCCACCTTCACTCCTCCATTCACTGAACTAGGAGATTGGCAAAAGTGCTGCGGACAACAACAAAGTTTTATTTGTTTATTCGCTATAAAATGACAAGAGAGGGACACACTATTTGGGATTGAGATACAATAGAGTATAGAAGATCTGTTTTGCTTTTCTGTGTTGTCTAAAAGATTTTGATCTTCCATTTGAAAAATTTATGAAGAAATCTTGTTATGTGTAAGCTGAGGCCCTAAAGAGGGAAATTTTAAAGAAAACACATAGCTACTCTATGGGGACCAATTGGCCTCCATAACTTATCCCTGATCCCCAGATGACCTCTCTAGTAAAATGACTGTTGGTAGTCTTTGAGGGATTATGAAAAAAGACAGAGGTAGTTTAAGATTGGAGTTAGGCAAAAATGTTACAGTCTTCAAAAAGAAGTAGACGAAGGAATCTAAGTGACACATAAGCTTTAGATGAAGGAGCAGGGCCCTCAAAAGACCAAAAAATGACTCTGAGGTCCTAGCAATGAGTGGAGCTCATAATTAATCATTAGTTGCAATTTCAATTCCTTCCTTCATAAGAACACTTGACTCACAGAGATCATGAAACAGTTATATGGATGTTATCTAGATTCAACAATGAAAACCACAAAGATTACAAAGAAATACAGGCAAACAAGTAAATATGAGATGAAATATGAAGCTGGAGCTTCATTTCAAAGCTCTAAGAAGGATTCGTATTATTATACAGTAACATGAAATTCTTGCAGACAAGGTACAAAATATATGCTCCTGTAACTAAGCGTATTAGAACAAAGAACAACAACCTGGAAGACATTACTGGGTTCCAAATTCCTGACTTCTAAACTATTGTTGGTGACTCATAAACACAGCAGTTCTGTTTCTCCAGTCTATAGATGGCTGGAAGCAAGGTAAGCCAACAAATGTTCAATGACAGAATCAGGATCCAGAAAGATACGTAGGAATGAGAAGATATATTTGTTACAAAACGCACTAACTTGATGTTAGTTAACACAATGTAATTGCTTTCCACTGAGCCCCAAAGCGAATATATTCTTAAGCAGCAATGACAGGACTCTAACATCAATAAAGTTAGGGAACAAACCTATTCTGCTTTGCCTTGGACATACACACCCATAGTATTACTGGCTCACTTATAAAATATAGATACAAAAACAGTACCCACTTCTTTAAATGTGTTAATATATGTAAAACTATTTGAACTCAGCCTGGAACACAGTGTTACATGTTAGCTATTTTTATTGTTAACAATATTCGCAGAGAGATTCTACAGAGAATAACCCTGCTTCTCAGATGAGGAATGTTTAAAGAAATAAGATTTCTAAGCCTAAAGGAAAAGATGATTTTTTTTTTAATTAAAAAATTTTTTTGAACGTTTATTCATTTTTGAGAGACAGGGTGAACAAGGGCGGGGCAGAGAGAGGGAGACACAGAATCCAAAGCAGGCTCCAGGCTTTGAAATGTCCACACAGAGCCCAATGCAGGACTTGAACTCACAGACTATGAGATCATGACCTGAGCTGAAGTCAGACACTTAACCGACTGAGGTACCCAGGTGTCCCAGGCAAAGAGGATTCTGATGACAATCTAATATAAAAGAAACTCTGCTACACAGATAAAGCATATAATGACCAAATGTATCAAAAAGAGTGATGAATGAAAGAGAGGTGCCAACTTCTATTTGTGTTATACATAACAGGCTCACTAGACTTTGCATTGGTCTGGTGTGAACAGTAATAATTAATAATCATAAATAATCTTTAATAATAAAAGGAACATTGAAGGGACAAGAAAACTAGTGCATTGAAGAAATGGAGGAAACAGTCTAGGGGAGGAATGACCTGTGATGGCAAACTTGAAACATTTGAAGTTTTACAGTGTAGAAAGTGACTAGATAGATGCTAGGGAGTACTGGAGGACAAAACTAGAATGTAAAGAAAGCAAGCTACAGAGAGGTGGTTTTTGGCTACTTAAGGCAGAACTCTTGTAACAAGTTATCCAAAACTGGAATAGGTCTGTAACAGTTAATTTTACAGCAACTTGACTGGATCACAGGGAGCTCATATTTGGTTAAACATTACTTCTGTGTGTACCTGTGAGGGTGTTTCTGAGTGAGATTAGCATTTGAATAAGCAGACGAAAGAAAGCAGACTGCCCTCCCCAGGGTCGGTGGGCATCCCAATTCATACAGGGCCTGAATGAATATAGAAGACAACTTGAAGAGGGACTAGAGAACACCTCTCAGCTATGTGCTCTCTGGCTGAGACATCAATCTCTCGCCCTCAGGAAGAAAATTACACCATTGGCTTTCCAGGGTCATTGGTTTGAAGAAGGCAGATAGTGGGACTTCTCAGCCTCCTTAAATGCCTGAGTAAACTCCTCATAATAAACCACGCTATGTATATATTTCCAACTGGTTCTGTTTCTTTGGAGGACCCTGATAAAGGGCCCCTGGGTCAGTGATAACTCTCTCAGAGACCTGGCGTTGATCAAGCAAGATACTAAAAGAATGTATGGTTAGAGTGCTCGAGCTAAACAGAGCCTATGCCCTTTTTGTGACAACTCTAGTCTTTAAAATTCCAATTCTACTTATTTTATAAAAATATTTATTTTGAGAGAGAGAAAGTGCGCACGCGCACACACACACACACACACACACACACACACACACACACAGTGGAGGAGGGGAGAGAAAGAGGGCAAGAGAGAATCTCAAGCAGGCTCTGCATTGTCAGTGCGGAGCCCTAGACAAGGCTTGAACCATGAGATCATGACTTGAGCAGAAATCAGGAGTTGGGATGCTTATAGAATGAGTCACCCAGGTGCCCCCCTAAAACTCCATTCCTATTTTAAAAGGTAACTCCTTTTAAAAGCAGTGAGCATGCTCTATACACATACACAACTATCTGTCAGTATCCCATTCTCCACAGATTCTGTTTAGTTTTAAAAATTAAAACTCCTTTTCTGCAAGATTACTTCAAAGACATTGCACCCCAGACCAAAAAAAGTATTCTTTCTTGTATATAATGTATGAAAGATGCCATCTAATTTGAGTATCTGCTCATTGTGGTCATAAGCTTACAAAAGTCATTTGATTAATTTCAATTTCAAATTTAAACAAATTGGTTATAAATCAAAAGTAATTTATTTGTTAGAAGCCAATCCTTTCGTTTAACCTTTCATTAGTCTCTTCAACTGTCCACTGAATCAACTATAGATTCTCAAGTAATCTTGATTTTTTTCAAATCACTCCCAGTTTAGAATGAAATTTCAAAACAAAAAACATTATAGTCCTAAATCTTACTGTTCAATTTTCTAATACTCCTAGATTTTCTAACTATTCAGTGCATGAAGTTACTTTTGATTTCATATATTCTTTCCCCCAAATATTCAGTTTTCTTAAGGTATCTCCAGTGAATCAGCTCAATAAACATGTTTGGGTTTTCATTTGATATAATGAAATAATGGGTTAACTCAAATTTCTATTTGATAGGTCTAATATATGTCTTGTTAAATTCTTAAAAGTACAAAATTAGTATCTACAAAGGTTTTTAATCCATGACTGGTTTTTATAGAAACACCAATTATGGATTTGAAGCTTAAAAAGAAAATCTGGGGGTGCCTAGGTAGCTATCAGTTGAGTGCCAACTGTTGATTTCAGCTCAGGTCATGATAGAGTTTGTGGGATCCTGCTCTGAGTAGGGCTCTGTGTTGCCTGTGTGGAGCCTGCTTGGGATTCTCTCTCTCCTTTTCTGCCCCTCTCTTCCTTTTCCTCTCTTAAAATAAACAAACATTAAAAATTAAAAAAAAAAACATTTTTAAAAAGCTGAAGCTAAAGATAGATTTTCACTCACCTAATAAGAGAATAACTGTTTAAAAGTTTCTAAGTCAAAATAAAATACTAACCATAAACAAATTTTAAAAAGCCATCATTCTGTTAAAAAATGGTTACAAAGGACTCATAGAATTTAACAGCTGACAAGGATGTTGATCAAATCCAATTGCTCATTTTATAGCTGTAGAAACCAAACACACCCATAATCATCTACTTCCAAAAAGAATAAAGATGCTTATAATAAAAGAAAGCAAGCATCAAATACTCACAAAATCATGATAAAAAAAAAAGAGTGAAAGACCAAAATTTAAGTCACAGACTAAATCAAAATAATGTACAGGTTGTAACGAGGCTACTACCATGGAAATAGGTGGCCTTTATTGTACTTCAAAGTGGATACTGACACCTTTGCTGTTAGATGCAACATTTGACTGACAAGAAGCTTTGCTTCTGACTCCAGTCTTTCAGAAAGAACGCTCAAGAATCCCCATTTTCTTAGTTTCTTGGTTTTTTTTCCTTTTAACATAAAAATTAATCCAACCTCCTTTATAGACAAGTAGTTGTGAGAAGAGGAATAACCAGTTTTGATGGCTGTTTCTCACTGTGACTGCTACTGGTGTTTCATTGTCAGCACCAGCTCATCACTGAAGAAACCCAGCCTGGCCTGCACTGCCCCATTAGATAATGGCCATGATCTTTAGTCCTTAAGACAACCTAGAACTCACATCTTAAATGCCTCTCTGGAAGGCTGGACAGTAGAACTACTATGTAACTAAGTGTAAACTTAGTCCCATTATACTTAAATGTATATAAGGCAAAAACTCTGTCTTGTTCATCTTCGATCTCCCATATCTTGCCAAGAGATGCCTATGATCATTCAAAATATAGTCACTTTGCATTAAAAAAAATAAAACTTATACCTGATTCACATCCTACAAATGTAAAGTCTTCCAACAATTAAAGCAATTTTTAATAAAAAATGATAAAAATGTGCTATAAACTAAAATGGTAAGTACGAATATGTATTATCAGATTAAGAGCAGAAAGAGAATATGCACTATCCATATTATGCATATCAAAGAGCAGAGACTTCAAGATCAAGAATAGTTATGTTTCTTTTACAGTTTTGTTATGTTCGTGTTATTTCATTAAAACCCTCAGAAGAACCAAGTGATAATTTTAATATTCTTTGAACTCACATTTTTCATTTTTTAAGGGGCTCAAAAGAAAGCATACACAGTGCATAAAGGAACATAAAGACTATAAAGCTTGTTTAGAAAAGTAATTTATATCAGGTGAGTAAACAATGATACATATAAAGAAGATTAAATTCACGAGACATGATTTCAGTTTTACAGAACTGATAAAAGCAGAAAATAAACATTGCCTACAATGTCTGATTTATTAGTCTCACAGGATTCATAAATACCATCGCTGTGTCTGAGTTGACTAAAATTAGTTTCACTCCCCTCAGTAAATTACTTATCATCTACTAGACTCTTCCAGAGGTAGAGATGAAGGACAATACTTTGACGGGCAAGTTACAGCTGCGGTCAGTGATACATTCAGCAGGACCACTTCGGCAAAGCTCTCAGCGTGGGCACAAGTAGATTAGAATAGTGGAGGCACTAATTTGTTCTTCTCGTGTAGCCTTTATTGCACAGCTGCAATGATCTGTTTACCCCTCTGTTTTCCCCAATGAACTGGAAACGCAAGGCAGGATTCATGGCATTTAATTTTAACCCCCAGTACAGTCTGGAATACTGTAGCTGTTCCATAGTTATTGAATAGAAATGTTCCTGTTTGAACCTTAAGCTAAAAATTAATTTGGAAAACAGGTTTTACAACCGCAAACAAGGACAATTTAAATAGAATGAAATGAAACCTCACAACCCTGTGTTTAAAATAATATGCTAGGCATGTAGGGAGTTAGGAGAAAGCCATAGTATTCAAGGAATCTTCAAGCCACCTTGATATGTAAGATATACAAGTTTAACTTTCCTTTAAATCCTTCCAGACAATATTAAAAAGTACTTAAGATTTTCAAATGAACTATATAATGACGGCTACATAACAATAGTTCTTAACCACAGTCCTAGATCCTTTAGGCTACGAAAAGTAATAACACTGAGTTTCAATAGTTCATAAACCCTGGAGTAAATGATACATTTATTTGAGAAATAATTTTTTAGGATTACCCATGCTAAAGTAAAATTACACCAAATCAATATGGTAGTAATATTAGCAATTGGATCTAAATAATACATAAAAATATCACCCAGTTAGGGCCAATGGATAACAAAATCCTCAACTCCATATCTAACATCATCCTTTCTGAAATTTGCTATTTCTACTTCAACTCCAACTCACACATCAGCCCATTTCATGCCAGCTTCTTCTCCTGTGCTGCACCAAAACTATACTCACAAGGTGAACACGGACCCCTCTTGTTCTAAATCTAAAGGACATTATTTTTTAGTACTTCTCATCTAACCTACTGACAACCCTTGCCACTGCTAACCACTCCCTCACTCCTGAAATGTTCCGTAATTTCTCTGATGCTCCATTTCTGCACCCACCACACTGCCATCTCTGGCTGCTTGTTTTCATTTTCCACTGCTTGTTCCTATTCTTGAACAACTGTCAAGGGAGTCAGTGGAGAGGGACTGGGTGGCACAGTAAGCCGGACCATAATTGCGTTCATCTGTTTTTAGTGAGAGCATGAGATCAGTTTATAGATAATAGTTAAAATTTATTTGCATGTGCATTTACAAGGTTTATTTTTTTCTGTCTCTCTCATATTTTGGGATCTCACAATTCAATTAAAATGATAAAACCACACTACAGCCGTCTGGCTCAGAGAAAGTGTGAATAAAATCACCTCATTTCCTTTTCCTAGCCTGAAACACAGCTCCTATTCCCCACAACCTTTAGTTTCTAAAGAAATATGTCAGCCCAAAGAAGAGATTCTATAGATTGATGATTCATTCCCCCTCCCTGGGGCTGAAAGACAACTACTCCTGCTTTTGATAGCACAGATTATTTGTTTATGCCAACAAAGTACTTAATTAAGCAGAGTATGTGGTAAAATTTTAATGTGAATGATCCCAAACACAGATATACTGAAGATCACTACAGGTATTTTTGCTTGATGGTCAGGTCAGTTGGGATCCTCTCATTCCAAACACTGACGATAAACCCCTCTCTCTTAAAAAGTAGTTCTAATTTGTAACACTGATGATACCCCTATATCTTAAAAAGTTGTTCTAATTTCGCAAAGTTGTACTGAATATAGTAAAAAAACATAATCCTTCTGAGTGTACCACAGCTGGGTCTGTATACTTCAGATCAGTCGCTCTCTAACTTCAGCATGCATCATGATCACATGAAGGACTCCTTAAAACAGGATTGCTGACCCCACCTGCACAGTTCAACTCAGTAGTCCATCTGGGGTAGGGAGCAAGAATGTACATTTTTAATGGCTTCTCAGTCAACAGTGACACTGATGCTGCCTGCTACTGATCTCTGGAGACCCACTCTTATAGATCAATGTGCCCTGAACTCTGACTGCTGGATTATCACCTTAATCCAAAATTCTGTGATGATAATGTAAGCAAATTACTCATAGTTCTTCATTATGCAATTCTCAATTTGCATGAATAATTGAAAGCAGATCATCTCTAAAAATATTCTGTGAGCTGTAATTTTAAATTGCCTTGATTTTTAATACCAAGTATATTGATAATACAAACATTGAAAATAATTTTTCGGGACGCCTGGGTGGCTCAGTCAGTTGAGCCTCTGACTTCGGCTCAGGTCAGATCTCACGTTTGTGGGTTCGAGCCCTGCGTCAAGCTCTGTGCTGACAGCTAGCTCAGAGCCTGGAGCCTGCTCCCGGTTCTGTGTCTCCTTCTCTCTCTGCCCCTCCCCCTCTCATACTCTGTCTCTCTCTGTATCAAAAATAAATAAAACATTAAAAATACTTAAAAAAAAGAAAATAATTTTTCATTCAAAGAAATATGGAGACTCAGGCTGTTTCATTTGAACATATGTAAAATGACTTTAAACATCTAGAAGTATTAAATTTTAAGGAATTTAACAGAGAACTATAATTCAGATACCTACCTTCTCTTGCTGTTCTCCCAAATAAACTAGACTTTGCTTTGTCTTATTCTATTGTTCTATTTAGGCATTTCAGGAACTCTCATCCTAAGAGTAACAGTTTCCCAGTAAAAGGTAAGCCTTCGAGAAGCTCAAAAATAAGGAAAGTTAATTTTATATAATCCTGTACAGTTTACCACCAAATGTAAGAACATATTATATCTCCAGTTATACATGAGAACGAAATGTTCTATCATTTTCTAGTTTCAGTGGTTTTGAGAATTTGAACTATAGTCAAGGAAGAGATTTCTAAATTAAAACACTGTTTTTTTCCCCCTTCTGTTCAGGAGCAAGAAGGCAATATGAACACTTGAATGTCACACCAGCTGCTCCATCAGCCTACTCAGTCCTTAAGAGCTTCTATCCTGTCAGTTCGCAAGAACCTACACTTAAATGCTTAAGGAAACAGGATGCTCATTATGTCACTGAACAAGCTCACAAAAATAAAGTTGGCAATATTTAGGGAGGCAGAACTCTTATCTGTAAATTTAACATGAGCTTTCTGTTTTCTTAATTAAAAACTGTAAATTTCAAGTATTTTTTTATCCCAATATTTAAACAACTGAATGCAGAAATAAGGAGAGACAACACTTTACCAGTTCTTTATCTTCTTTTTCTTTATTTACATGGTTTGATGGCTGATGGTCTTTTGCAATTTCCAGCTGTAGTTACTAAACAACAGTACAGTAAATCAATACCCACTTTTACAACACAAAGACTCTGGCTGAAAAATAAGGTAAGCTATATTTTAAGAGGATATTAGGCAAGAATCTGTCTTAGAGTTAATTCACCAAAGTGCAAAGAATAATGGAGAACAGGGGATGTGTTGAACCATAACCACTCCATCCTATCTTGTTGATGATCCTTCAAACTGGTTTCACAGTAAATTCACTCCAAGATTTTGATTTGTACTCGGTGACTGCTGTTCAAGGGGAGAGCCACACATTAAAAGTCATCATCATTTGGACTGTACTATTTTCAGGATGTCTCCAATACAATTGATCTCTACTCTCCTCCTTTACATGGAATCTCCTCTACACATTCTGGCCTCCATGCTCAGAGGCAGTCAAGACCTCTTACTTGCTTCCCTAAAAAAGTGAACTTTTCCAACAGTCAGGGACTCCAGTTTTGCTCTTATGTCTCACTTGCTCTCTTACTCTTCCACTACACCCATCCGGCTAATTAGCTACCCCTGAATAGACATACCGTCTGGCTGAGCAACACCGGTTATAACTTTTAAAACTGAGTTCTTAGGTCCACTGGAGACTTATTTTTCTCCGTTGTATAGGATCCACAGACACATCTGTTTTACTAGCATGTTCCTCATTCTATTTCAAGTCTCCCAAATCACTCCAACTCTTGTCTCTATCCAGGCTATGAGAAGTCTACTCCAACACCTTATTTTCTTGATTGTCACTGCAAGCCACTGCCACCACTTCACACAGGTTCCTTCACTTAGACTAATATTCAGATGCATTCTATCACATGAAAGACTGTTCCCTCCTCACCCTCCCTCCAAATAAGCCTCTCCTGGATTCTATGAAACAAGATATCCTTCTGCACTCCACCTTCTTACCACAACTCTTGATAAGATGTATCCTCACCCTTCTCACCTTGAACCCTGGCAAACTGGATCCATCCTCACATCCTGAGCTGACTACCTGTGGTGATTTGATCTCTGGCTTTCTCAGCCTTCATCTTCCTATACACCTTTGTGTCATCTGACAGTACTCTTTCCTCTTATCCATTCTGTTGCTTACTTCATTCTCCAAGGCATCTCAGAAATCCTCCTCAACCCACATTTGTGAGCTTTGTTTTTGCTTTTTTTTTTTTTTTTTTTTAAGATGGCTGGATGGCTGATTGGTCTTTTTTGGGCAGAAAATTTAGGCCAGATCTCATCTGTTCCTGGCTCAAGTCTAGCCATAAGGCCAGTGCCATAAGATGGGGCCACAATGGTGGGCTGATGTCTTAGGCTGCAGAAGGCTCAAGCCATGGCAATCTGGAAGAGAGAACTCCTCCCTGGGACCTGTCTTATCTGACAAGACCAAGGGCAGGGCATTCACTGTGCCAGAGGTTCATCCAACCAATGGCCTGTGACATCCTCACTTATCAACCTGCCTTTTGTCTCACCAGGAAGCAACTCCTCCTGGCAGGAACTAGGTGAGGACTTTTAACTTTGGGATGCTCAGAGCCCCAAACAGAGTCTGACATGGACAACACACCCAGTGAATGACCGGAAACCAGAACTGCACCAAAGTCAGGTGTGAAATTCTTGGAGACTGTGACTAGTTAATATGTTCACAAGAAAAGAGCTGTTCTTACTGCTATAGCCATTTTAATACCACAGACTGGCTGGCTTAAGCAACAGAAATTGATTTTTTTTAATACTCATTTATTTAAATAATCTCTACACCCAACGTGGGGCTTAAACTTACAACCCCAAGATCAAGAGTCATACTCCTCTGGACTGAGCCAACCAGGCAAACTGAATTCTTTCAAATTCCAGAAATTGATTTCTCAGTTCTAGAGCCTACAAAGTCCAAGATCAAGATGCCAGCAATTTGGTTGCTGGTAGAGAACCCTCTTCCTGGTTTGTGGACAGCTCTCTTCTTGCTGTGTTCTCAAAAGTCTCTCCTGACCCTCAGTCTAGGACTGGGCTCACTTTCAGGGGCTCTTCTTGCTGTGACTTGCTGTGATGGGGGGAGAGGGGTTGTACAATCACCTCTCTCTGTGCCTCAGTTTCCTGTCCTCTGTTTTCATTCCTTCTTGTTGTTGTTCCTTGATCTTTTTCTCTCTGATGAAACGGAAGCACTCTGGTCCTTCTGGATTCTGTAGTGAAGGTGAGCTGAGGACCCACACCTTCCTTGAGTGTTTAGAGAAGGGAGCTGCATTTGATCAAAGACCAGATTCTCTTACTTTTCAGGGGAGTTTTCTGACTGTGGGTGTAGCATGGACAGACAATCCCCTGGTCTCCTGGTGGGGTCAAGGGCTGTGCTCCCTACTATGCTGGGGGATCTTGTGCTCCTGGCAGTCCTGTGCCTTGACACTAAGGTCCTGTCCCCAGGTGTCCCTCCTTGGCTTTTTAAATCACTACTATACCCTAAGTGAGATTATTATGCAGGGATCTATCTGCAGACTTCTTTTCCCTCGTGACAGCTGATACCACAGCATGACCTACATCCAAGGCCTTGTCAAGCTACAGGTCCATGTTTTCAACTGTTAACACTCCATTTGGGTATCTTACAGCACAAACTCCATTCAACTGTTAACACTCCATTTGAGTAATATAACTCCATTTGAGTATCTCATAGCACAAACTCAACCATCAATATTAAACTTATCACAGTCACTCCTAAACTTATTGTTCTTCTCTAAAGTTCCTATCAGTCCCAAATATGTCAGAAAGCCCTATGTCCAAGGCTCTTTCTTCAAGGAGTTTACAGACAAAATGAGGGATAAAGACAAGTATACAAGCAAATACTATTAAGTGTAACAGACAGCATCACAGAAGATGTGGTGAACACACAAAGGATGAAGTGTTTAATGAATATGTGGCTTCAAGAAAGGCTTCACTGTCTAGGATACAACTAAACTGAGACAGACCGGGGCCAGAGTGGGAAGGAGATCAAAACACAGTGTGATTTAAAACATGCTGGGGAGACTGGGTGGCTCAGTTCACTGAGCATCTGACTTTGGCTCAGGTCATGATCCCACAGTTCATGAGTTCGAGCCCTCCATCGGGCTCACTGCTATCAGCACAGAACCTGTTTCAGATCCTCTGTCTCCCCTCACCCCCAAAATAAATAGACATATGTTTACAAAACCTATTTTGTACCTCTGGAAGAATCCGTGAAATTCAATCTTCCCTCCTCAAGTACAATGTAAGCTTCCTGAGGACTAGAGCCCCAATCTGTGCTCTTGTTATAGCTCTTACAGAAGTGAGTAATAAATAACTGTTCACATGAATAAAAATGGAAAAGAGTAAAGTTTACGTTGTAAAAGATCAATGCAATCAAAATCCTCAAGGTCCTCTAACAGAAAACTGAAATAAAGTCAATAGGCACATACATAAAAAAGAAAACAACTGAAACTTCAGGTTAACATAGCACCGAGAGGGAGATAACATGCCGTTTTTAAAAGCTCCTGACTTTCTGATTCTTTCTGATAACTTCTGAATATACATGATTTAAACCATCTCATAAAACTAATGAGAGACTTTGCATCATCTTTCAAGTCAGTCAGAAAACGTTTAATTTCCTTTTGTAGCAATCACGGCAAGTAAAATGGAGGGATGAAGGAAGAGATCAGAAGGAAGGAGGACTTTCAAGGCGGTGACAGACCCCGGGCACCTTCCAGCTTGTGAGCTGCAGAACTCTTCCACAGAGGATGCGTGGAGGGGACAGCTTCAGCATGGCCATCATGTACTGAATCTGCAAACTTCCTCTCATCCATTTGTTTCCGTACCGCTCTCAGACTCCCTACCTCCCTTCTCTTTGGACAAGTTTCAAATGGCAGTCTCCCACTGCCATTTTCCCTAATGAATTTTCCCTAATAAAAGTTGGCCTCTTCCCTTTGCCTTTCTATGAACTTCTCCTTCAAGGAACAGTTAAAATGCCCTCTCTTACTCTGATCCCATTACATGAAATTAGTCTGTGTGTTTCTCTCTGCATCTGCAGCCTTTTTGAGCCTCTGTAACATTCCATATGTACTCCCACAATTATCTGTGTGCACAGCTTTCCTCCTGACTGAACTGTGAGCTCTGAGGGCAGAACCGTCTTGCCCATTTCTGTCTCTCCCGATGACAATTCCAGCAACAGCACCTTGCCATGGAAAGCACACCCACAGGATAACGGAACTGGAACACATGACGCAATGCACTGGAGACAGTCGTGCTTTAGTAAGGCCCAGCAAGGGTGCCAGTAACTGAGAGTGTCGATTCTAGAGAAGTCTAGGTTCTTCTGCCAGCATCAAGAGGATGCCCAGCCCCACCCAGACAGCAGGCATTCAGGAGGTCCGTAACATCTAAGCTTTTCAGTCCAGCGCTTTCCTGCACTTGCTGAGTGACTCTGGGCAGTTTACTCCCTGTCTCGGCTTCCTCATTTGTGAAAAGGGGACAATATCAACCTCAGAACTTGTGTAGAGGTTTAAATGAGTTAATACGTGAATTATTTTAAATTCATCCCCGTTTCTTAGTGCCTGGCATGTTATACTAAACACTAATAAACTATAACTATTTAATTGTTATAATTAGCAGTAACAGATTTTAAGTTAGTTTCTAATAAACTGTCATATTTAGCACACATTATATAATATTTATGTTACCCTACAATAAGACACATCATACAAATTTGTTAAATAGATGAAAACTTTTAATTCAATGTTTCAATGTCATGTCCTTATTAATGACACCTACCAGTATTTAAGAATTAAAAACCAAGAGGGCTGTATCACACACCCAGAATTTTCTAACAGCTGACTTACAAACCAGACTGGTTGACTTTAAAGAAGAACAGGGGAGTGACACCCTAGAGAGAAAAGGGTTTTCTTCTTAAAATTAAAACTAGATGAATAGCTGTTGATTCTTAAAAAATTAAAACTCTTTGTAACACATGATTCACGGGGAAAACACAAATACATCTATCCAATTTTTAAAACCATGCAGAATTCACATATTGTACATAGACATGAACCAGAAATAAGAGGAGAAAATGAGCTAATTTGTCAGAGTAACCTACAGAATATTTTCTTTCCTAAATGCTTTGTGTGTTATTTAAGAATATAAAACTGAAGAATTTCTCTTCAACTGTTAGGCATTCTGACTTTGATTTACCAGCACTATACTGAAGTTCCAGTGCAATGAAAGAATTTGCCAACTCTGGTTCTGACCACAAAATCCACACCAACTTTTTTAAGTTAATAGCTATGATCTAGGATATCATGCACAGAATGTATACTGAGCAGCAAACGTTGTTCAATAATCTTAATAATTTAATCTAAGAATGCCCTACGTAGGGTGCCTGGGTGGTTCAGTTGGTTGAGCGTCCAACTCTTGACTTCAGCTCAGGTTGTGATCCCAAGGTTGTGGGATTGAGCCCCATGTCACCCATGACTCCCATGCAAAGCTCGTCACAGAGAGGGGTGGGGGGAGGGAGGGAGAGAGAGGGAGGGAGGGAGGGAGACAGGGAGGGAGGGAGGGAGACTGTCTTGGAGCCACGGAGGCTCCTCAGACCTGCCCGTCCCATCCTAGGACACCAGGCAGGCCTGACCCTTGTGGGAAACACTGTCTCCAGCTCAGCACTGCATGTGTGGGCTCCAAATGCTTCTCCAAGCCCTGCAGTTTCACATGAGGCAAGGGAGGAGAAACTCAAAACACAAACTGACAGTAAGCAGACAAGAAAAACCAAGCAGCTGTACATACTATTACTTTCCACTTTTCACGCTCAACTTGAGGCCTGCTTGAGATTCTCTCTCTCCCTCTCTCTCTGCCCTTCCTCTGCTTGTCTGCACACACGCTCTAAAGTAAAATAAATAGAAGTAAATAAAAATGCTCTATGTAAACTATCAATCAAGGAAGTACAAATGATCATGCATACCTTCAATGCTGACCTTAGGGAAAAAAAGAAATAAGAGACTAAACGTATAGAGAAGAGGAAAAATGACACACTACACAAAGGACATAAAGCACACATGCAAAATAATATAAGAACGTTCTCTGAACTTGATCACAAGAAAAGGAGCATAATGGTACAGCCTTCGCATTTAAAGGAAAGTCTTCAGCACTTGTCAACAGACTTAGCCTTTCATAATAAAAATTGGTGGGCCCATCTGGGAAGAATTAAATTTTAAAACTAGTGTATTAGATTAAGCCATATGAGACTGCTATTTTTATAGATGAAAACCAGTAGAGTATCAGCAGTTTCATATGGTTCAACATAATATAATTGATCAAGCTGAGCATCTATATAGCAAGCATTCTACAAAGAGCAAAATGGAACCCAAGAATCAAGACCTGACATTAGCTAGACAGAATGAGTCAATTTAACCTAATGGAGGAAAAACACAAACAAACCATAACAGTCAGAGATGGACTGGTCAACGAGGAAAGCACAGGAAAAGGACAATCATTAGAACAGGAAAAGAAAATATGGCCTTAAGCACAGTTTAGGAGAGACAGTATTCTAAGTTATAAGAGTTAAGAGGAGAATAGCAGTGCCAGGTACTGAGCTAAGAAATTTACAATATAGTCTACCTAATCCTCCCAACATCCTCTATATGAGATACTATCACTACCCCCAACTGCCAAATAAAGTACTTGGTCTTTGAGAGGTTGAGAAATTCTGATCCCATTATACATTCCAATCATACTATACCCTTGGTTCTACCTATGGATTCACTAAGCCACCTTCTAATTATAATGTGGTTTCCTATGTGGCAAATCTATTGAGAAGGGAACGTGCTAGTCAGAACTTAAAGAGTCTGTGTCGCAGGGCAGATTTTGTTTTGCTTTACCATAACTTAAAGAAATTGACACTGTGATTTTTATATCAATCTCATGAGCTTTAATAATATGAGTCTGACCCCAAAATCAATTATAAAAGAGCTCACATGAACCAGGTTTCAAAGCCTGAAAATCTTAGACAATATGCCATCTACTAAAGTATGCAATCCCCATCCTGGGAGGGCCCTTTGGAGGACAGTCAATCCTCATTCTCCTAAGAGAGGAAATACCTCAACATCATCAATAGCAGTCTCTTCCTTTTTGGAATCTCTGGAGTACAAAGAATGAACGGACAAGAGTCTAATCCTGCCTCTGCTCTGTGCACATTTAATACTGAGCAAATCACTTCTATCACTTCTCAGTCCCCTTTTTCTTATGTGTAAATAGAGGAGATAAGATCTTATTCCTTTCTTACCCAACACCTATGGCTGCCTATCCCATGAAACGCTGTTCCCCTGCCTTCCATGTACGATTCCTAGTTTTAGATCTCTGTCTCTGAGCATTTGTTTGGTCCCTGACTGGTCCTATCATCTACTTTCTGCCTCTATACCCATCCCATCAAAGTCTGGGGTGCCCTACTCTTATCTCATAGTACTCACAGTTATGACTTTGGATGTGTATTTACAAACATGACCTGTATCCTCATTATCTGACTAGTGTGGATTATATGGAATCCTATATGATACTTACATACTTGGGGTACCGAAAAGCTGTGCCTTTATCTGAAAGACCCACATGCAATTCAATAGTCTTAGAGTCAGGATTACAACTGGTTATTAGTATTTTCTTTACCAAGTTTTGTCTCCTGTTTCCACTCTGTGCCTACAAAACTATACTTCCAAGCCTCATTTCTCTCTCATCTCCAAAACCTTGATGGTAATTTAATTTTAGTTCTAACCTCAAGTTTAAACCTCAAAACTCCATTCCTATTACCAAACGCCACATTCCTCTAGACCAGCCTTTTCCAAACTGGTGTCGTAGAGGCGGCTAATTTATAGTATGTTAATAGCTATAATGTGAAAAGGTCAGCACAGCACACAGGTTTCTTTAGTCAAACTTTTCATAGCCTTGCGTATTTGTGAATTTACAAGAGGGAAATATTATATGTAGCATTTCCTGAACTTATTTTTAACCAGTCTTTTTTTTTTCCCCATGGAGCACCTATTAATATCTCCTGGAACCAGAGTTTCACAGAATACTTTGGGAAACACTGTTCTATTCGTTCCTGTTTCAAACTGTCAACCTCTTAAGCTCAAAAACACCTTTGATTTCTCACTCTCTCCTCAATATCCAATCAGTAGCTAAACCTTTCCAAATGTTACCATACTTATCCTTTCTATTCCCTCTGTAAAACTGAATTTCAGACTCTGTCATACATGTTATACATCATGTCTATAAAATAAATATTAAATATGCTGCTATCACTTAAGGCTGCCATGAGGATTAAAAAAGTATGAATGTAATAACATCCTGTAAAACGTGTCTTTCATAAGCGTCCAACATTTCTCCCCTAAAAGTTGGTTGGCATTTGTTCTTTATTATGGTAAATTTTAATTCAAAGCTTAAGGAAAGCCATCTCCATGATAAGCGCAGAACTGGCCTTATATGTATTAGCCATGATTGGGAATGTCTCTTAAAAAGTTTTTGTTTAAATTCCAGTTAATATATACAGTGTAATATAGTTTCAGGTGTACAATATAGTGATTCAAAAGTTCTATACAACACCTGGTGCTAATCACAAGTACACTCCTTAATCCCCATCATCGAGTTCACCCATCCACCCACCTCTCTGGTAACCATCACTTTGTTTTCTATAGTTAAGAGTCTGTTTCTCGGTTTGCCTCTCTTTTTTCCATTTGCTCATTTGTTTCTTAAATTCCACATATGAGTGAAATTATATGGTATTTGTTTCTCTGACTTATTTCATTTAGTATAAATGGTTGGGAAATTTAAAAATGAGGCAAATAAGAAATGCAAATAATATGAATATGGCATGAGTAATGGCAGTGGCACAGTGGGAATCATACTTAGCTAGCACTGAGTCACCATCCCCTTCAAAATATGACCAGAAGGTACACAGGTAACAGCTTATACCTACTTTCTCAGTTATTCAAGCACTTAGAGTTGGGTTTTCTTTTCTTTCTTTATTTTGTTTTGAGAGACAGAAAGTGAGTGGGAGAGGGGCAGAGAGAGGGGGAGACAGAATTGGAAGCAGGCTCCAGGCTCTGAGCTGTCAGCACAAAGCCCGATGGAGGGCTCGAACCCACAGACTGTGAGATCATGACCTGAGCCGAAGTCGGATGCTTAACCGACTGAGCCACCCAGGCGCCCCTAAAGTTGGGTTTTTCTAACTCCGTATCTATAAACTCCATACCTCCTCAAGGAGCCCACGTTTCAGAAAGGTGAAGAACATTATTCAAGTACATTTATATGTGTAATCCTTTACTGAAATTAGCATGAAAAGAACAGGCATTCATACAGGGTTTCCTCATTCAAGGTGTGCCTGAGGAATAGGTGTTGAGGATGCAGAAGAGAACAAGACAGGATCAGCCCTGTCTCCCCAGAACACACTCTTCTGGAGGAGACGTAATGAAACTATAATTGTACAGTTATTTAATTACAACTGTGGTAAGTATACATCAGTTGATTCTTCTTTTAACCTTTGGTTATTCATAATTTGGTAGCAAAGAGAAAAAAGAGTGGACATTAATCTCATACAGGGTTCAAAACTGCATGTATCATTAGAACGTTTTCAGAATTGTCCAGAAAAATGCAAAATGAACATTAGGTTATTTGGAGGAAGACAAGGATGGTCAAGGCTGGGTGTGGGGGACAGGTGGGGGATCTCTGGTCACAAGGTAGATATAAGTAAATAAATTCTTTGAAACTGTACCTGACAGCAAAAACACTTCAAGTACTACCTCTATGGCTTGTTGCCAAATGTAAAAGAAAAACCACCCCATTGTGAATGCTGAAGATACAGAGAATACCATGCTATCAACTTTACATAAAGTTGAAGGATTATCACGAGGACAGTAACAATAACAACTTTTTCATAGTGTTCTGGTTTACTATGTATCCCTATAATTGGTACTGTTACTTTCCATTTTACAGGTCAATAAACTGAACCACAGCAGGTTAAGTAATTTGTACAAGGTCACAAAGCTGTTAAGGATAAAGCTGGAATTAACACCCAGCCAGTGTGGTTTGCTTCTCACCACTCTGCCCTATTTCTGCATATATATTCATGGAGGTGTGTTCACTTATTCAGAAAATCAGCATATAAAATTATCTGTCACTAAAATTCTCTACGAATTTTAATTCTGAAGGATCCTATGTTTAACAGATCAGGAATTTTCATTAATATCAATATTTACTGAAGCTCATTATGTGTAAAGTATTATACTATATTATATGAAAATATAAAAACAGGAAAAGATAATGCTCAGCTTACGTACCAAGAAGAGAATTCTTCAGAAGAGGCTAGAAAACCTCGATGTGTTGTAGCAATTAGGTTTACGCTCTCACTTTTTACAATTAAGAGATATATGTAATAGTATACAGGGAATCCTATTAGATAAATGCTAGTTTATCTCTTTCAGAGCTAAAATATCCAACCATCTATTCTGAAGGATGGTACGCTTCTATTCTCAAAGCAGCGTTACTAGGAACTGTTATTTTCAACTTTGAGAATATCTGTGTTACTGCCATATTCACAATGAGCCGCCTAATATGAGCATGCTGCTTTTACCTTTAGGGTGGAGTGCATAGTGTGGCACAAGGTAGGCAATTAAATGTTTACTAAATGAAGATAATACTATTTTACTGTAATGCTAAAAAAAGTATGCCAATATAAAATTTATACCCTCCCCAACTGCTGTTACATAATTTAAACCAAACCAATGGAGTACTTCTACTACATTCCACAAATGTGGCCATCACAACTCAAATTCGTGATCATCAGACTCCTTCACATGGTCTAACCATTAGTTACCAATATTATAAACAGGTAAGAAAAAGGTCCTTTCTTGGTTGCCTGGACTCCCATTACAGGTGGTAGGTATGCTATTTATCTTCTGGGAGAGAATACAGAGTTTACCTCAGAGCTCTAACTAGCCAGGAGTCATTTATAGGTATACTGCCTTCAAAAACAAATGACAAAAGAGGTTCTGAGTAAATAATGTTACTTTAAGAGTATTTAAATCTACTTAGACCAGAAGGAGTATTTTTACAACTTTCAGAGATTTACTGTCATCAAAATGTTTCTTCACTGTGGAGAGGGGGTTAATTAATAGGTGTTAATTTTTAAGGGATCTAACCCACTGCTTGTGGGTGTTTAGCATGTAAAAACACAAAATGCAAGCTGGGGGTGAGTACTGGGGATGGGGAGAGATGTACAGGGATGGAGAATCTACAAATCTCCTCTTTCTCACTGCAGGAGCTCTTAGGAGACTCTAGAAAGTATAGAATAAAAGGCTAAAATCAAAGGTTTCCATCTATTCTCAACAATAAATAGTTCCTGAATTCATCTTGAATGCACAGAACCATAAAAAGCACTGCAGAAAAATTATACACATGGTTTACACATAATTACATGTGACTGTGTGTGTCAGCATCAGCCATAACTGCATATAACTTGGAAGACTCATTTGAAAATTATAATGTTCTCCTAGAAAAGAGCTAAAAAAATAAGTATTTACTATAATTTTTGAGAGAAGAGTGTTAGTAGACATTATTTAAGTTAAAAGAATAACAAAGTGGTATGCAAAGTTTGGGAAATACAAAGTCTTCTCCAAGACACCACTTTTACCTAACCAAAGGTATCAAAGTGGCAAATAGATGCAGCTTATTTTACACCTTTTGCCACATTCACATATAATTTTATGGCCCCCACATTTATCGTCCTAAATTCACATAAAATTTTTTTTCTTGTTAACATTTATTTCTTTTTGAGAGATAGAGACAGAGCATTAGTAGGGGAAGGGCAGAGAGAGAGGGAGACACAGAATCTGAAGCAGGCTCCAGGCTCCGAGCTGTCAGCCCAGAGCCCGACACAGGGCTTGAACTCACAGACTGTGAGATCATGACCTGAGCTGAAGTCAGATGCTCAACCGACTGAGCCACCCAGGCTCACATTTTTAAAACAACTGTAATTTCCATATTTACAAAGCAGCCATTATTATTGTTGTTGTTTTTATTATTATTATTACAGAACACACACAAAAGCATGACTTTGTTTTTTGTTTTTCTACAGTTCTGAATCATGTTCTCTCCTTAGAAGAAAACTCTGTGGGAACCAGTATCCATTATGGATCAAAAAAATATTCAGAAGTAACCCTCTGCAAGCCCAAAACCACCACTACTACCATTCCCCACCCCACCCCCCGCACTCACACACACCCCCCCCAAAACCCCAACCACAGCACTAGTCTGGAAAGTATTGCACAATTTTGAACAGTAACAACTACTTCATATACCCAATAGTGCCAAGAAAGCAATACAAGAACCAACAGATAGAAGCTTGCTTTATCATTGCCAAATGATACTGAATACAGACCCTGCAGGATATTAAACACCTTATATTTTTCATGGATTCAGGGCCCAGCTTTTGAGGTACTCCTATGCAGAACCCAGCTGTTCTGAGTGATTTATCCACAGGAGATTAATTTCAATTGTGTGCTAGGAAGTGGGAGGCAGTGATTATACCCTCCCCAAATCTTTCTAGCACACTAATGAACATTTTAAGAAATAGTTTCCAACTGAGATTAATTTGTCCTTCAAATATTCTCCTCCTAACTCACTAATGACAATATCTGATTCACCATACTTTAAATGGAAGAACACAGGACTAAGCCTGTAATGAAACGTATGCTTTACTCATTTTAAGACTGAAAATACCACAGCACAAATGCACTTCCTCTGCTATCTTCAAAGGAAAACTGTACTAGAAGGAATACTACTTACACTTCCTTGAAAATACATGAAGTGGTTCCTTCAATTTTTTCTGTACTTGCTTATTTCTCCTGGTACCAAACTGCACCAGTGTTCATTTCATCTTCTCTATAGTATCAGAAAATCAGATGTGGCTATTCATAATTTCACCAGCAGTAGACTATCAATTAAATTACATGTTCATTCTGTTCAGTGTTTTTCCATCAAAAACCTAAACGAAAACATAAAAGACACAATTTCAAATGCCACAGCTGGAGGAGAACTCATATACTAGACAGAAGACTACGTATTTAATAGGTGGGACAAAAAAGGGAAACAAAGTGAAAATGTGTAAATGTAAAACCCTGCATTAAGATTTCTTAAGGGGAATAAAAGCCATATATAATTACAGAATAAAGAAATCTTAAAAAAAAAATGACTGCAAATCGAACCTAACCCTGCCTGGTCACCACTGCGTTAAATAAAAAGAGAAGGCAACATGGATCTTCAACGTTTCCTGAAGAAATGAATTAAGGAAAACCATTATTTGCCTAAATAGGTCTTTGAGACTGAGGAAATAGCCAGTCTTAGAACACCTGATTATATATTCATGGGGTTTGGGGGTTCAGTGCAAGACTGAAAGCAGTATTTGAAGAGTTAAGTTCCCTCTGTGTGGGTCAATGGTCAAGGCAACTTCATAGTCAATGGTCAAGTCACTTCTACAGAAATCTAAATTCAGACATTCTTACAGGAAAGCACACAACCCATCCTCCTATTAAAAACAAACAAACACACACCATTTTCATGTTTCCTGGTAATTAAACAAAAGTATAGGTAGATGCAACTCTTCATTACCTAATTCACAATGTTAAAACCTTTTTAAAGGTAACTGATTAGAAGAGAATTTTCCTAGTTATAGTTAAAAAGACACTATTATGTACTTTTCCTTAAAGCTGAAATGTTCCTGTTTCCAAAAAACTTAACTTCTACAACCCATGGATCAGAGAGAGAGTATGTAAGAGGTGTACTAGGTACATTTCCAAGCTCAGCTAAACTAGCCCTTAACAAACACAGAGAGAAGCACAGTGAGATGGGGGAGTTACACCACTGTTCATATCACTAATGAAAGAGATTATACTTGAAATAAAAATCATAGGGACTGGCACAAATTTTTATTCATTCCTCAAAATGAGTGTTTACTATGTGCCAAGCAATATTTAAGGAACCCAGAACTCGGTGCTACACATGATCATTTCATGGCCTAATGAATCTTGAATTCTAGTAATTATCTGTCTCCTTTGTTTTATAAAAATGATAAATACCTGAAAGAAGGGCAATATGCAAGACAGGGGACTATTTTAGCATGGATAACAAACAGTATTTCAGAGTGTCCTGAACAATGACAAGGAAGTAGCTTCAATTCAATGTGGGGGAAGAACTTCACTTGTGAAGGGAACAGGAAGGAACAGGTTGAAACACGGTTGAAATGTCCAAAAAAGAGACAGAAGCCCAATGCAACTTGTGCACAGAGTATGAAGCAGAGAACCATGGCAGGTAAGCTGGGAGTGTTGAAAAGGACCAGATACTGAGTGAGGGCTCTGTAGGCCATGACAAAGAGTCTGACTATTAATTACAATGTGTCTGATTTGTGCTTTGAGATTAATCTCCTATCTATGAAAAACCAAAAGTGGGCTCTGTGCAGGGAGAAGGAACAAAACTACCTCTGTCCATTTTCTTGTTAGGTAAGGAGATGAAAATTATAAGATGGAGGAGTCCGTGCCTGGGTGGCTATACAATGTGGAGGAGTCTGGATGCCTGGGTGGTTCAGTCGGATGAGCAACTGACTCGTGATTTCGGCTCGTCGTGATCTCACAGTTCATGAGTTTGAGCCCAGGTAGGGCTCTGCACTGACAATATGGAGCCTGCTTGCGATTCTCTCTCCCTCTCCCTACCCCTCCCTCACCTTCTACTCCCCCCCCACCCAATAAATTAACAACCTTAAAAAAATACAGTGGAGGAGTCAAGGACATTGCATCATTCAAAATTACTAACCTACTAACTGCCCTGCCCTCCTGCACAAAGTGAGAGTTTGTGAGAGACTTTTAGACACTGATGTATAATAATGTAGATAAACAGGGTGACTTGTGACCAAAAACAAAGGTTACTAACAGAGTGTATTTTTTTAAAACCCCATATTTCAAACCAAGGTGATTCTACAATGGAAATCAACCCTTTGGTGGAATACAGAAGGATTAAATGAGGTGACTCAAGGTTTAAAAAAGCCATTTTTTAAAAAGCGGCCATTGATCTTCATTTCCCATTTTCTTCTAGTGAGTAGAAAAAGAACCTGTCAGTGAATGACATTCAGAAATGGCTCAACAAGTAATGAGCCTGCTAATTAAGCCTTACTCCTCCTTACCTCTACACTGTTATTCATGTTATTTACCTTTCCAGAATGATAGCTTTGCTCCTTAAGTGAGTCTTACACTGTAAAAGTACTGCTGGGAAATCAGAAGTGTAAAGATGATCACCCGTAAGGTAGGATTTCATGTACCTTCTCCAATACATTTAGACAATATGATAACAGCTTTAAGACTAAGAACATGCCCTCTGGTCATTGGAAATAGGGAGCTGTTTTGTGTCTGTCTCACTAATACAAATCAAAACTTGCCTTAAGAAGCAACTGAACCTGTTGCTCCCAGAAAAGCTCAGTATCAGCTGTGCAAGAAGTCAAAATAATTTTGGTATAAATTCTTAAAATTTATATAACTCTGGAAGAATATTTTCAATTTACATATTCTTCAAAGACCCCTCATTCCCATATTTACACACACTGTGGTGGTTAACACCCTAGGCACCTATGAAAAGGTAGTATTTTGTCAAAGCAGGTGTTTTACAGGGATTACATAAAGTTATCTTGTTGTTGACGCAGCTAACCAGTGACACTATATTTACATTTCCCAATCCATATTGCTACTTCCACATGAAAGTTTGCACCTCAACACCTATCTTGGTTTTATACTCCTGAGTAGATCCAAAGCTGCTTACAGTATGAAAAACACTCCTTGTTTCAGGCTCTCTGAAAAAAAATAAACATTACACAAACTTTCAACCCAAGTTCAGAAAAAGGCACTTGAAGATGTTCTTAAACTGGGTTAGCCTAAATTGCCCACAGCCTGTTTTTGCAAGGCCTAAGGCTAAGAATGATATTTCTAAAAATAGTTTTAAAGGGTTTAAAAAGAAAAAGAAGAATACGCCATAAAGACCAGTCATACTCTCAAAAGTCTAAAATATTTAACATCTGACCCATTACAAAACACATTTGCTGATCTCAGGCAAGCAGTTCCCAAAACTAGCTCTGTACCCAAATAATCTCAAGAGCTTCAAAATAAATACAGAGTCCTAGGCCTTATTCCACACCAAGAGAATCAGAAATCTCCAAGAATCTTAATTTTAAAAACCTCCTCTAGAACTTCTAGTCAGGAGGATAATGGTAGCAGCCTGAATCCAAACCTCTCTCTCTCAAAAATACAAAATTGAAGAGTGCAAATGAAACTACACATGACCTCCAGCATTATGAGACAGAATACTCTACAAAGTAAATAAACACCAAATCCAACAGCACTCCCACTGCCTTGCAAACCTATGGCTACAATGCACAGGAGAGAAGAAGCCTAAGAGACTCCACAGAGAAGAGAAAGGAACAGAGAGAGGATACAGATGAAGCACAGAAAAAAATCACCCAAAGAAAAAGAAGTCCAAAATCAAGCGATAAAAAAATTCAACACTGGAATTTGGCCACAGAGGAGGAGTCTGAATGAGACAAGTAAAGGAAATGCAGGCTCTAGCAAGCAGTGCTTCTGGGGAAGAAGCAGATAAAGAGAGAAGGGAGGTACTTCGTGGAGATATGGGAGTGAAGGAAAAGAAGGAAAAATTCAGCATCCTCCAGAAACCAGAGAAAAACACATACAAATGCCCACCTGATCTCTTCATTATGGCCTCATTCATTAAAATAAAAAGTACTTCACTACTTTGACTGAAGGCATTTATGAACTAAGGACCTCCTCTATAAAATGCTTAGGAAGGAATAGGGGACAAGGGGAATCAAACCAATTCCAACATTTCAGCTGATAAACATTCTCCCCAGAAAACAACAATGACAACACACAACAAAAAACTATGAAACATTAGAAAATTGTAAAGCAATGCCTCAAATTGAGTTAAACACCCTCAAGCAAGTATTTGGAGATATTATAAACAAATATTACCCAGAAGCAAAAATCTAAAAACTAAACCAGAAATGGAACAAAACTCCAGTAAGAAAGGGAATGAAAACTTATCAGTCTCAGAGAAGGAATAAGAGAAAAAAAAGGAAATTTCTGAAATTAAGAATTACAAAATGTTCAAGGAAGAATGGATTTGAATGAAAATCTAGTAAGAGACATTGAAGAAAGGCAGGAAAATAAGAATAAAAATGAGATGAAGTAAAAAAGGGTCAAAAGAAAGTGTCTGAAATGAGACACATGCAAGAGATCCAACACTGTATAACTGGAGTCACTTAGGAAAACAACGGAGAATTAATATTTTAAATTATAATTCAAAAACAAAACTTGCCAGATATAAGAAAAATGTAAACCCGCATACACAAAGGGTTCCATGTATAGCTGAGAAATCTGACCCAGAATAACCCACCTCAAAGCATATACAGTCAAAATACTCAAGTTTAGGGGCACCTGTGGTTCAGTCGATTAAGTGTCCAACTCTTAATTTCGGCTCAGGTCATGATCGTACCGTGGGATCGAGCTCTGCATCAGGCTCCATGCTGACAGTGCAGAGCCTTCCTGGAATTCCCTACCTCCGCCCCTCCTCTGCTGTTGAGCACATGCATCCTCTCTCAAAATAAATAAACTTTAAAAATCCTCAGAGAAGTAAGATCAAATTAAGAAGTAAAAAAACCAGACTTCAAAAACAACATACAAAAAATAAAGATAACTGTGAAGAAGTAGTTTTAAGAAAGTTAACAATGTGGGAGCCATGCTTCCATTCAAAAATTAGTCTACATAAAGAAAAAATGCAAAAGAACACTGGAATACTATTTATACATGCCCTTACTAAAGAATTTACTAGAAGATGAACTTCACCCAAGAGCTAACTGGGGAAACTTTAAGCAAAAGGACTAATGGTGAGCATTCAATGACTTCACTAACTGTAGAACAAAGATGAAGGTGATACAACATGGTTACAATAACAGAACGTACAGGTTATACATGCTGAGAAAGTAGAAAGACTGCACAAATATACTGCATAAAGTGACAAGAAAGGAAACAACTCTGTGCTAAAAAAAAATTTAAAAAAAAACAGGCATTAAGTATAAGGTCAAAAATAAATGCACACCACATCCATTACTATTTACTATTATTCTGAAGGCATTAGCCAATGAATTAGACAAAATAACCAAAGAAATGGAAAAGAAAAATAAAACAATCTCTATAGATGACGTGGTAATATATCTACCTGTAAGACCCTAGACTCCAGAACTAAAAGAATCAATGAAAACTAACCTAACAAGGAAACAAATGATTAAGTGTCCTCCATATACACAACTAATAACCAATTAGAAGATGTAATGAAAAAACCATTACAATAGCAACCAAAAAAAGATCAAAAATACTTATGAATAAACTTAAGAAATGTTCAAAATCTACATTAAAAAAAAATCCTGTGAAACACTCCTGAAAGACAACAGTGTAGAGCTGAACTGAAGAGAGATCCCTTATTCATGATTAGTACATCTCTACGTCATCAGGATGCCAGTTTTCAGGACATCAACTTGTAAATGTAATGCAATCTAAATAAAAGTAGCAAGCTTTTTTTGGAACCAGACAAAGCAATGCTTAAATTTATATGGGAAAATAAACACAAAAGAATAGCCAAAAAACCACAACAAAGGAAGAACTATGATGGAGAGATAAGCTCTACTTGATATTAAGACGTACTGCAGAGCCTCCATGAATAAAACAGGCTGGTACTGATACATGAAAAGCCCAAAGGACTAGAATAGAAAGTCCAGAAATAAGGCCTAACTATATACTGAAATGAGTATGTAATAACGGTGGTAACTCAAATTACTTGACAGGGAGGGGAAGCCAAAATGAGCTTTTTCATAAACTGAGTTGGGACAACTGAATATTTAGACATATATAAAATTAGATCTATCCATCCCTTGTACTGTGAAAAATAAATTCCAAATGGATCAGACATAAAACTTACAAAAACCGAAAGAAAACATGTGAATTCCTCTATAACTGGAATGTAAGGAAAAGTTTTCCTACTGTGACTTAAAATTCAGAGGCATTAAATAAGATCGATAAATATGACCACAAAACTAAATTTCTATGTGGCAAAACAACTTAAGCAAAGTCAAGACACAAATAATATATATGGAGAAAGTAATAAATATGCAGAAAAAGGGCTATTTTCCCTAATATAGTAGAAGAAATGTTTTAATTTGATGAAAAGAAATTTGCTATAGAAAAATGAGCAAGAGCGCCTGGCTCAGTCAGTTAAGCATCTATCTGACTCTTGATCTCATGGTTGTGAGTTCAAGCCCCACGTTGGGCTACATGCTAGGCATGAAGCCTACTTAAAAAAAAATGAGCAAAACTCACAGATAATTCACAAAAATATAAAAAGCAGCCTTTTAAAGACAGGAAAATGTCACTAAGAAATGCAAAATAAAACTGTAGTGAAATACCATCTTTTATCAAACATACTGATAAAAATTCAAAAGCTAGAAAAAATACTATTTAATTGGGCTTTGGGGAAACAGTGAATTCACCAGCAATGTATGCAAAACGTCATGTGGCAGTTCTAAAACACAGCTGCAAGTTTCTGACTCTAGTCCCATGGAGAAATGGGGTCTATGTTCCTACCCTTGAACAGGGCAGACTTTGGAACTTCTTCCCACAATCGACTACCACCACAGCAACATCACTGAGGTAAAAGCAAAGTCACAAAAGGTGGTGTATCCTGTGGCTGTCTGGGAATCCTCACTCTCTTGATACGCCCTCTCAGAATTGAGGCTGTCAATTCTGTGAAGAAACTAAAGCTGCATCGAGAGACCATATGTACACATTCTGCTTGACAGACTGAACGAGGCCAGCCTCAGTGTCTCAGTGCTGGCTGACGGAAGGAGCTGCCATGTAATCATAGTCCCTCTCTCCCAGGGATGTGAGATCTCCCAGTGGAAGCTCCAGACCCCATGAGCAGAGATAAGATACCCTGCTCTCCCCACCCAAAAGTCGCATCTAGAACCTAGGAGTGTAATAAAAGGATTGCTGTATACAATTAAGTTTGCTACGGGTCCAACAGTAATAAATAACCAGAACACAGCATGTCCCTATGAAACCAAATCTGGTAACAGCTAATAAATTTACCCTCCCATCTCAGCAATCTTGCCTCCAAGAATTTACTTGAAGATATATCTTAACAATATAAATATACATATCCACAACACTGTTCACTGCAGCTTTACTTACAAATTCAAAAAGCTGGAAACTACCTAAATGTTCAAACACAAGAGAGTGGTTGCATAAAGAATAGCACTTAGAGCAGAATACCATGCAGCTATAAAAAAGGAATGAAGATTTCTGCAAGCCAGGATGGAAGGATCTGTAGAATATTCCAAGCAGGGGATAAAAAGCAGAGTGCAAACATACACCACGTTTTAAGAAAGAAGAATTAAGAAAACACACATAAGGGGGCAACTGAGTGGCTCAGCTGGGTAAGTATCCAACTCTTGATTTCAGCTCAGATCATGATCTGAGTCATGGATAAGCCTGTGTAAGGTTCTATGCTGGATGCGGAGCCTGCTTAAGATTCTCTCTCCCTTTCTCTCTGCTCCTACCCCGCTTGCACACAGACTCTCTCAAAACAAACATTAAAAAAAAAAAATACAGAAGCCTGTTTATTTTGGGGAAAAGAAACACAAAGAATAAATCAAAGAATAAGAAAATTGGTTAATTGCAAAAAGGAGTGGGAGGGTTGAAAAGAAAGAAAAGGTAGCAATTCTGAGTATACATTTTTTATGTGTAGTTTTGACTCTTGGAAGCACACTAACGTTCTACATCTTCAAGATATAAAATTAAAACAAAAAGGTTGGGGGGAGGAGCTAAAACTGAATACCACATAAGTAAAGGAGAACCCAACTACAACTCAAATGAATAAGATAGCCACACTGAAGGGGGTAGGGGAGAATCCCATGCAAATAACTTTTTGACGCAGTTTCATTTTTATTATACAGCCTTGGTGTCTGGAGGGAAAAGGGAGTATAAACAAATTCTAACTTCTCTTACTTAGTACCTTTGTTTATGATAGTGACATGAATACACAAGTCCTCAAACTGTATCATGTGTACTGCAGGACTGAGCAAAGTGTTCATGTTAAAAGCTACAGTTCTCATTGTGGTAACAGAGACAAAAAAATGGAATGGGGGGGGGCGCCAGGGTGGCCCAGTGGGTTAAGCGTTCAGCTCTTGATTTTGGCTCAGGTCATGATCTCGTGGTTCATAGGTTCAAGTTTAGGTTCAAGTTTATAGCGCAGAGCCTGCTTGGGATTCTTTCTCTCTGCCTCTCCTCTGCTCATGTTCATGCGTGTACTCTCTCCCTCTCATTCTCTCTCTCTCAAAATAAATAAACATTAAAAAAAAAGAGAGAGATGCAAATTCTAATACCCACTCCAGACCTATTAAATCAGAAACCCTGGGGGGTGAGGCCTAGCAACGTGTTTTAACAAGCTTTCCAGGTGACTCCTATGCATGCTAAAGTCTGACAACTACGTGCTATTTGACTAAAATAACACTTTCCTGTAAATCTGTGTTCCCTGTTATGGACCGAATTGTGCCTCCTCAAAATTCATTATGTTGACTCACTAAACCCCTAGTGTGACAGTCTTAGGACACAGGGTTCTTAAAGACATAATTAAGGTTAAATGGGGGCATAAAGGTGGCAACCTATTCCAATAGGACCAGTTGTCCTTATAAGAGGAACAGACATCTGGGATGTCAGCACAAGGAAAAAGCAACATGAGCACACAACAAGTCCACTATCTACAAACTAAGCATAGAGGCCTCAGGAGAAAACCCAACCTCCAACACCTTCATCCTGGACTTCCAGTATTCACAACTGTGAGAGGAAAATGCCTGATTTTTAACTTTTCCAGCATTTTGTAATAGCAACCTTAGCAGACTAATATATTCGCTTTTACCTCAAGCAATATTTAATTTTAATGCTTTTTCTCTCTATGTATGAGCTGAAAACACTGGCCACTGTTAGGAAAAAAAAATCCTCTCTGAAATTCCCTTAAGCATCTGTGAAACTCGTTTTTTAAGTCAATCTTTCACCCTTTTTAGATGATAAGAAGGATTATTTTATTCCCTAACTCCCCTGAGAAGATAAACCAGAAGCATATCCAGCTTAAGCTGTTAGAAGTCTACTTCCAAGTACAAAACGGTGCGGCTTCCATTATCTACGATTCATCCGACTTTGACTTTGGTCAACTTTTTACTAGACCCCTTTTCTCCAACTCTTGTTTCCCCTTCTACAAGAATACCAGATAACTAATATGCTTAAGAGCACACTCTTATTTTAGTCTGCAGTTAAGGATATAAAAATCACAACTATATTTTCCCTTTTATTCAGTGTAATGGAACACATAATAAAACTTTCCAAATAATCTCAAAAAATGGTTCTACATTAAATACATTCTTGATTAAGAACTACTGACATGTAAAAATGAACCTTAGCTGACCACATTTATAAACCACCTGACGAGCCTAACACTCTCCAGCTAGATACGGGCCATTTCCACATGGTTTCATGTCTTAGGTGTATGCTGTGTGTCTGAACACACAGGTGCATGTAGCAAACTTACATTAGCTAACGTGATCATAAGTGCCACTACAGTGGCAGCATATATACTGAGAAAACAACTGGGTATCCAAATAAAAATATAATCCTGTCTGTACCATGTATCCATAATTACTTTAACATTATAAACATTACTTTTGTTTTCTACAAATTAGCCTCTCTGAACATATTAGGCAGTGAGGTCAAGACAGTGGTCAACCTAATCACCTAGTCCTTTTCTCACTTCAGTAACACTGATAACATCATTTTCCTAAAGACACTATCACACAAAACGTCATTTTAAAAAGGTACAAAACTCTCATTAATTAGAACTTAACCTGAATATTTAATTACAAATACATTCCTAATGTTCTTGAAAAAGCAGAAGTTTACTCATTTTTCTTAACATACATGATCTGATGAAGAATTGATGGTAAAAATGATAAAACTGGGGCACTGAGTAAAAAAAAAAAAAATTAAGTTTTATCCCATACACTCTATCTGCTCAGACAGAAAAATACTAATATTTGGGGGAATAAGTTCAACAAAGGATTGAAATAAATGTTACCCAGCAATTTCATTTGCTAGATTTTACAAGTTACAATAATATTTGCTTTTACAATGTTTAAACAAAACCAAACATGTTTCACAGAACAGGAAACCACCGAAAGATGTCAAAATAAGGAGGCAAAACTCACACAGTGCATGCAAGATCATTCTTTCCATCGATTTAGTCATATGCAGAATACTAAGGCAGATGTTTAATAAGAGATCATGCTGCTGACCAATTAAGATCCTATGTAAGCACCCAAAGGCACCTACCTTCGTATCAATCAGATATCATTCCAGAACAAAATCTTTGGCAAGCATCCAACTAAAAGAGATGAAGCCTTGAGTCAAGGTCATTTTTGTCTGTTTATTCTATCAGATGATGAACTTCCAGCACTTTCTTTCATTAAACCACTGAGACCCCATTTTATGTTATTTTTCATTACTAAGGATAACTGAATGAGCTACAAAAGAACAGTTAAAGCCTATCAGTTGCACAAATCTTTTAGCTTATAAGATATCTGGAGACTGACATGAGTTTTTGCACAACTATTACAAACTGCAGATCAGAGAAAGGACCTACCAGGATTAAGAGTCAGAGGTTAAACTCTGGACTATTCACATTTATGAAAGCATTTAATCCGAAGTCTTATTCATTTAGCAACGCTATTTACAATAAGTAAATTGTGAGAGGGGGAGGGGCAGAGAGAGAGGGAGACACAGAATCCAAAGCAGGCTGCAGGCTCCGAGCTGTCAGCACAGAGCCCGACACAGGGCTAGAACCCACAAACCGTGAGATGATGACCTGAGCCAAAGACAGACACTTAACTAACTGAGCCACCCAGGCGCCCCCACTAAGGTCACTTTTTAAAGAAAATATCCTCAGGGCACTTGAGTGGCTCACTTGTTTAAGTGTCAGACTCTTGGTTTCAGCTCTCGTGAGGAACTCACGGTTTGTGGGAATGAATCCCACATAGGGCTCTGCATTGACAGCAAGAAGCCTACTTGAGATTCTCTCTCTTTTCCCCTTCCCCCACTTGAGCATGCACTCTCTCAAAATAAACTTAAAAATAATATCTTCAATGGCAGCAGATCTTCATTTTTTTCTTAAAGATTTACCATCAAGAATAATTTTGTAAATAAGCTTCATTAATAAGGTGGACGGCTCAAGACACTTGGGTAGCTCAGTTGGCAAGCATCTGACTCTTGGTTTTGGCTCTAATCATGATCTCACAGTTTATAAGTTCAAGCCTGCACTGGGCTTCATGCTGACAGTGAAGATCCTGCTTGGGATTCTCGCTCTCTCTCTCTCTCTCTCTCTGCCCCTACCCTGTTTGTGCACTCACTCACTCTCTCTCTCAAAATAAATAAACTTAAAAAAAGGTGCATGGCTTACACACTATATGTTACAGGGACACTGGTTAAATAATTGTATCACAGAAACTTGTTTATCCAAGGCAAGTGTCCATGAAAGAGAATTCTATAACATGGAACTTCCATTGTGGATTCAGAATGTTAACATCCTATGCCCAAATGAGCTGTTCAAATCTGTGAATTAACTTCAACAGAATTATGCTTTTTAAAAAATTAATAAACATGTGCTTTACCATTTACTATTTATCACTTATTACTTTTGACCTCTGTGCTTTCTTATATCTTGCATGTAATGTTTTTCTACTACAGATCTTAACTTTTTTCCCTAGATAGTATCAGAAATATCACAATTCATTGACAATTACTATTTCTTCCTAATACTGCTGGTAGCGTCAAGTTCTCCCATGAAGATTAGGATAATTATGAGAGGCGCCTGGATGGCTCAGTTGGTTAGGCATCTGACTTTAGATCAGGTCACGATCTTACCATTTGTGAGTTTGAACACCATGCTGGGCTCTGTGCTGACAGCTCAGAGCCTGAAGCCTGCTTCAGATTCTGTGTCTCCCTCTCTCTCTGCCCCTCACACACGTTCTGTCTCTGTCTCTCAAAAATTGAACAAAACATTAAAAAAGAGATCAGGATAATATCAAGTCTTCATTGTTTGTCTCTTTAAATGTGTGGCACAATCTTCCCAAAACCTAAGCAGAACTAAATTTACATCTGGCTTTCTGCAGTCAATATTTAGAGTAAGAATAAACCAAATCCCTAGCCTCTTGCATAGTTTTCATCAAGCCTTAGGTGAATAAATAAGCACTTCCTTCAACAAGATTCACCCAAGAACATTTTAATTCCAAGAAGAAAAAAATGTACCCTTTGACATCACTTTAAACTTTTGGTAACATGTCAGCCCAATGATAGCCCAAAACTGTATTAAAGCAGAAAGAACAGGTATCTAGGCCCCCAGATGCATTCTCTGCCATCAACATTTGGGAGGGTAAACTGACTCACATCTCTAGTTTTCTACAGGGAAAGGAGCCACCACCTCACTTGGAGGGCTGTGATACAGAATAAATGATATCAACTGCTATATGCAACACATTTCTGACACAATCTTTCCTTCTAACTATAAAAGAGTATCAGATGCTTTATTCTCATGATCTCTAATACAAAACCAGTTAAGCCAAATCCATTTTCTTTAACTAATGTAGTGGGATCTCAAGTCTGTGACTATTACTTGGTGCTTACACTCTTCATGTCAAAAGCACTTATTTATTTGGCAGATCAGGTTATGCGATATTTGTCCTAAGCTGAAACTTAGCCTTAAAAAATTTTAATATTTTACATAGAATCTTCCAACAACATACCACAAAATTATCTTGGACAACCTGAAAAAAATCAAACATAATTAAACTGGTAAGTAATTACTGAGGAATATCACTCATTTTAAAGACCTACAATGTGCCAGGTGCTGAGGGATGAACCACCCTTGACCTCATTCCCTTGAAAATTCTATCTATAGACTTACAAACAGATATAGGTAATAAGTAATATTTTAGAAATACCATATTTTCCTGGTTCAAATATATTTCAGGAATCATTCTGTCCACTTCCCAGTACTTTTAGCCCATGAAATAAATACTTGGGCCCTTTTTTCCATGTTGAATTGGTGGGAATTTGAGTCTATAATTTTTGCTTTTAATAATGTCTTTCAAAAATCTCTAATTAAAAAGTTACACTGAAACCAAAAGCTAGTTTTTACACAGACTGCTTGTCACACACCAGGCAAAGCAGTTAAACAGAACAGAATCTGCCACCTCTCAGAAAATCACACACACAATTATCAAACTAAAAAGGGTAGTTAGTGTTCCTCTTTTATGAATTAGCACTCCAGCACTCCAAGTCACTATTACATTAAGGACAAAAAAGACATAAAAAGCATAAAGACCATTAAAAATAACCTTGAGGGGCCCCTGTGTGGCTCAATTGCTTAGGCATCCAACTTCAGCTCAAGGCATGATCTCATGGTTCATGGGTTCAAGCCCTGCATCAGGCTCTGTGCTGACAGCTCAGAGCCTAGAGCCTGCTTTAATTTCTGAGTCTCCCTCTTTCTCTGCCTCTCCCCCACTCACACTCTATCCTTGTCTCTCTCAAGAAATAAGTAAACATTAAAAAAAATTAAAAACCAACCAACCTTGAGTTTGGGGTGTCTGGATGTCTCATTCAGTTAAACATCTCACTCTATTTCAGCTCAGGTCATGATCTCAGGGTTCATGAGATGGAGCCCTGCATCAGGCTCCAGGCTCCATGCTGACAATGTGGAGCCTGCTTGGGATATTCTCTCTCTCTCTCTCTCTCTCTCTCTCTCTCTCGCTCTCGCTCTCGCTCTCACCCTCCCTCCCTCCCTCTCTCTTTCTCTGCCCCACCCCTGCTTGTGCTCTCTCTCAAAATGAATAAACTTAAAAAAAATGTATCACTGAGTTTAATCAATAGGAAATACAAACAAAGTCTATATACTTCACTAAGTTTCAAAGTTACAGGTCAATTACAAAGACATTAAGGAGGCTAAGATCACAGAACACTGGTTTATAATAAGCAACATGTTACCATGTTGTTACTCTTCATCAATAGCTAAAATGATTTAGATGATTTGTAACTCAGAAAAGGCTTGAACTAGAATTTTTCTGTATTGATAAGAGCTGAATATGTCTATAATATGCTTCCATCAGTTAGTAAAAGTGTTATTGTGTGTATATATTTTACTCCCTACAACTACTATTAAATCATTTTCTGATGTTTCAGAATCAAGGAAACACATTTTTTAAAAAATATTTATGTTTGTTTATTTTTGAGAGAGACAGAGAAGGCTAGTGAGCGAGACTGGGGAAGGGCAGAGAGAGAAGGAGACACAAAATCCGAAGCAGGCTCCAGGTCCGACAGAGAACTCGAACCCACAAACCACATGATCATGATCTGAGCTGAAATTGGACACTTAACCGACGAAGGCACCTAAATGCCCCAAGCAAACACATACTTAATATGAAGTCATGGCAACACAGACATGGAAATGACCTTGCCTAGGGAAGCTGGGGGAATGCTTCATCGAAAAACTGAAGTGTATCCGGAGCAGTATTTTGTAATGTGAGGAATTCAGGGGGAGTGTGATGTGCAAAGTATGTCACAGAATAATGAACAGGCTAGACAGTAAGGACTGGTGGTATGACTGAAGGTGATCACGGTCACGGCAGAGGTGGGGCCGCCAACTGCCTCAGAGTCTAACTGGACACACATGAATTCAGTAAGTACCAGAAAGAAGCATCTAATTTTCTAGACAAGTTGAAAAGACTTCAAGCTTCACAAAGGAGTTTCATGAGGAGTCCTCAAAGATGATTAGTTCAGATGGGAAGAGCAGTACAAAGCTACTGTTTTTGAATCAAATTTTCCATGACTGTTTTTTTTGTAAATTTTGTGAATTTTTATTTTTGGTTTAAAAAATCTCCTTTCCCACTGTCAAGTGTCAATTTTCAATTATTTCCTATAATACTTGCACCTGCCTCTGAACAACCTTTCCAGTTTCTCCAATTTTGCTTTCATCTGCAGAGTGCTGGGAAATCAGCTATCAGAATGTTATAGGAATATACTTAAAATGCTAGAAAACACACTTAGTTAACACCTAAAGTTGAAGTGAGGCACTGAGAGTTCTGGACTTCTGGCCTCTAAGAGGACTTTCTGCCAATTTCCTCATTCTCCACTTGTTTTACATGGTTCAGGAAACCAGATAAATAATAGCCTTCGGGCTACAAGGGAAATTACCCTACACCTCTCCTTATTCTTCTGTCTCCTTCCTCTTTCATTCCTTCCCATATCAGAGGCATTCTAGAGGGCTAAGTTCAGTGATCTGCCATTATTCACTGATCTCAATACTGTAGAATGCCATGATAAAGTTATTTTGGTACATTTTACCCTTTTACACCTAGAACTTTTCCAAGTAACTAAGAGGTAGCACTTAAGAGAGAAAAAAAAAAAGCCTGGCATATACTGATGTATAGCTACTAAATGTTAAAAAGTTACAATCAACTACATACCTGTCCTATTCTCCTTCCTCTACCACATCCCACTTCTGTAGCTGTCACCTTCAAGGTCTCAACACCACCATAATCTAGCAACTTTTGAGATAACTCCAAAATTCTTAGTGTACATTTGCACCTTTCAGCTAAACAAGAATCTCTTTAGACCCTCCCCTAAATCAGTCAAAATTTCTTCCTTTTCAACTCCTTGAGGTATCCGCCTTATGGGGTACCTAGTAATGAATACAGTGGAGAGGCATGGCCAAAAAATCTCAAAAAAACTTTTCCTTCCTTTTCATGAAACATTCAATTTGAATCTACAGATATCCATCAAGAATGGAGACAATGAGGGCAAGTGCAAGATTATGACACAACTCAGAACTGACAGCCTGGCTCTGTAACTTGACTGTATGCGGAAACACAAGCAGAGCTCAGCACACCTCAAAAAACCTCCAAAAGTAATAGTGACAGGACAGAGATCACTATCAAGAGCTCTAAAAATAGCAACGATGGTAGCAAAACTATTGAGATTTGAAAACTTGACAGCAGAGTCCAAACTGCCTTTCTTCTTTGTATATGAAGAGCTGGAAACAATATATCCTCATTCGATATAGGAAGAGATCAAAGACCAGGAAGGAGACATGTGCACAATCTACATGGTTTCCCGGGAAGCATGCAGCACCTGATGAATCACCGCATAAAAAAAGAAACTGAGAAGGAACACTGGACACTGCGTGAGGCAAACTTACAGCGCTGCCTCACACTGTCTCTTCTTGGCAGGTCACAGTTGTTACTGTCTACCACAGCGATCACATAAATATTTTTTGAAGGAATGTATCCATCCAAAATCTTAAATTTTCCACTCAAAAGCTGAGAATTAAAAGAAAGAAAAGCCAGATACGATGTCGTAACTAGAGCCTGTTAAGACCCCTTTCCAAAATTTTAAAGTTTTATTTTATAAACAGTACAGAACCTCAAATAATGAGGATTAACTCAACATACATTTGTACTTAAAAGTTTCATGTTAAATTTTTGTAGTTTTCTCATCAATTGAAAAAAGATATATTAATCTATAGACAAGCATTTTAGAAAAACTTTATGTATTACTGGCATTTTGAAATGAACGCAACACACATTTCTAGGGGCTTCTTAGTATTCTACAGAGTAAAGTCTATCCTACTCTTTGAAAGCAGGGATGATAGAACTGTTTCAGAAAAAATTAAATTTATACAGCATAGTTATAACAAAATATTTCTCATCTTTAACAGTGTCATTCAGCTGACATATTATTTAGCAAAACTTTAAAGAAATAGTGCCTTGTGATAAATGCTCACCACAAGCATATTACGGTTTCTAAGGAGAGACGGAACAAGCATTTTACTGGAGTCTAATTTCAGTGTGTTCATGCTCAAGACAAGACACAAGATGCTCATTGAAGAGTCATTAAGAATCTTACAGGTAGAAGGCACTATGCCAGGGGTGAGCAATGGTAAGCTTAACAGACCTACTCTCAAACTGAACATCACAAACATATAAACAACAACAAAGTAAGTCTTTAAAAGTGCTATGAGAATTTGATAAAGTAAAGCAAGGACCTAGAATGCATAAACTGTACACATAGCAAGAAAAGACAGAATCCCAAATACCTACCAGCCTCACAGAAAGGAGGCTGGAAGAAAATTCTTAATGAAGAGATAGCAAATTACCAAAATCCTTTAAATCCAGTAATTACAAAGGAAATAATCACAGATGAAGATGAACTATAAATAAAGGTGTTTGTTGAAGGATTATTTAACATAAGAGAAAAATCTCAAAACCCAAATATCCAATAACAAGAAAATGAGCCACAGGATGGAATATAACAGTCTTTAAAATGTTAATGAAAAAATTCAATGACAAAAGAAAATATAGTTTTTAAAAGCACACAATTATACCTACATTACCTCAAGCATGTTATCAGTGTACAGATTTTTTTTTAAATGTTTTATTTATTTTTGATACAGAGAGAGACAGAGCATGAGAGGGGGAGGGGCAGAGAGAGAAGGAGACACAGAACTAGAAGCAGGCTCCAGGCTCTGAGCTAGCTGTCAGCACAGAGCCTGATGCGGGGCTCGAACCCACGAACGTGAGATCTGACCTGAGCTGAAGTCGGAGGCTTAACTGACTGAGCCACCCAGGTGCCCCCAGATTTTTTAAAGGATCAAAAATAAACACAAACAGGATCATGAGTAAGTTTGTTTCATTTTTACATTGGTCTATATTCCCCAACATATCATCAGTGTTGTTACATCTTAATTTGGCTAAAAAAAAAAAAAAGTTACGTAAATCACTGTAACTTAAGATTTTCCCTTAAAACCATTAGTAACCCTTTCCATTTTCAGTAGTAAATATCTCATCCCAAAATTCCACTGAACCCATGAATTTAAAAAGATTAATGTTCATAAAGTGTACAGAACAATACCTGGCAGGTAGAATGTAAATACAATGGTGTTCACTTTATTCAAGTATTTTATTTTATTATTTTTTTTAAAGCTTAATTATTTTGAGAGACAGAGAATGAGCTGGGGGAGGTGTAGAGAGATAGGGGGACAGAAGATCCAAAGCAGGGAGCCTGATGTGGGACTCAAACTCAGGAACTGTGAGATCATGACCTGAGCCAAAGTCAGATGCTTACCCCACTGAGCCAGCCAGGCAACCCACCCCTCCCTTTTACAATAATTTTAAATTCCTTTTATCTAAGTCAAAGTCAACACTATGTTTTAAAGCTGGTCTATTTTTCATGGCACTTTGGTAAAAGAACAGTTGCTTTTAGGCTTTTTTTCTTTTGAATTCTAACATCTCTTAAGAGCCAATTGTTCTCTCCCCCTGAGATTCCACTTCCTTCACAGAAAGAGCAACAGGAAGAAATTCAGTCAAATATCAAGTTCCTCAAAGGGAAGACAAGAAATTATTGAAAGGGAAAGAATTCTAAAATATGGTTAATTCTTAAGACACACCTACAAAAGTGTACTCCTTAACAGATTAAAGAGTCTCTCACAAGTCAACATTTCATGGGATTAAACTCTTTTAACACTAACAAGAACATATACTTATCCAGATGAGGAAGTAGAGAAATAACATACCAGACTCTTATTAGGGAAGAGCACTATATGTAATTATTTGGGGAAAAAATGTCTTTATAGGTTTTTATGAGCTGCTTGGGGCGTGTGGGGAGGAGTGTGGTGGTGTGGAACATCCCGGAGAAACTCAAGGAAACAAAGATGGCAACCAATTGTTCTACAGGATAAAGGAATGAGGAATTTGAACCGGCAAAGTAGAAGATGACTTCCAGGAGAATTCAAGGTTCTTAGGTTGTTGTGGACTGTTTTATTCTCAGTCACCCACAATGCTCACTTATATTTTTGTAAAAGTTGATTCTTTTACCCAAAGTAATACGGAATGCTGCATCTAAGTTGCACAAGAATATAAACAGACACAAGAATTGAATTATCGGTGGCATACCTGGGCTAGCCACACATATAAACTTAGTCCATATGTGTATTCATTTTTGACAAATGTATATGTGCATAACATTCATTTAGAGAAACTGATCTACAAGGATTACTTTTTATTTTTATTTATTTTTATAAAATACTAGCATCTCTTTTAGTCCCCATACTCCACTCTCCACTCAGAGGTAATGAGAAATAGGTGTCATTCTAGTACCTAAGCCCATCTCTACAAATAATATTGCAGTACTCCAGCTTGCTTCTTCACATTTGGTATTATTAATGGCTACTTCCTCCCACTCCCTACACAAACATAAATGTTTCCTGAAGAACTTTTATCTGGGGTATATAAAGAAAAAAAGGCAGACAATCTAACTGAAAAGTGAACAAAAGATCTGAATGGATAATAGACGTTACTGGAACCCAAAATGTCCATCAACAGGTAAATTGGCGAGCACATAGTGGTATACCCATAGAAGCAAATCTTTATCAGCAATAACAAAAACTGAACTATAAATACATAAAAGATGGGTGAATTTCAAATAACTATGCTGAATGAAAGCCATAACAAAAAAGAGCACACACTGTATGATTCCATGTGCAAGAAAATTCTAGACAATTCAAGTTAATCTATAACAACAGAAAGCAAAGAAGCGGTTGCCTGAGGAAAGGAGACAGAAAAGGGGAAGAGAGGAAAGATTACAAAAAGGAGCAAGAAAAACTTTAGGGGAGTGGTTGTGTTCATTAACTTGACTATGGTGATATTTTCACTACAATATAAACATACTATGAAGTTTGCCAATTTAAATATGTGCAGTTCACCGTACGTCAATCATTCCTCAATAGGGCTGTAATGTTTTTTTTTTTTTTTAATTACGAAAGAAAAAAACAGGACACAAACTAAATAGGAGTTCTGGATTCACATGTGGGACGTTCAGACTATGCAGTTCACTGCAGGGTGCTCTGATACTTTTTTTTTTTTTTTTTTTGGACAAACCCTCACACAAGCACAGAGCCAATGCCAGAATCTTTAGGTCCTTTCCCCTGAGCTGGCCACAGTCCTCAGAAAAGACAACTTCAACCTGAGCCAGCAGCCTGAACGCGAAATGAGGGAAGAAGGCTGCGGATCTTAGTGTAATATGTAAACTAACACATTCTCACATCCCAGTATATCCTGGGTAGGGAGAAGACTTAAATGCCAGTTACATTCCACTTCTTTAACTGGAAGTCTCAGATAAATATATTTATTGAAAAGCTAGATTATTTTCATGAATGATACTGCCTATCACAGAAAATACATTAAATGATGACCAGCTAGTTAAAAGACAAAATTAGAAGGCAACTCTAAAAGAACAAAGAATTAAATGGTTGAAAATCTGGGGCAGAGTGGGGAGAGAAGATCTACAATGGCCATTAAAAAAAAACCCAACTTTTAAGTCAAAACTTCTAAGAAAAAAAATATTAAAACTCCTTGACCTTATATTTTGTACTTTTTTTGGAGACAGAGAAACCCAGTGATTTACCCAAGGTCACCTGGCTTTTTACTGGTGAAAATAGAATTCAAAATTTAAATCTAGAGAGATCTTAACATCACAGAGTAAAAACCGAAATCAGAGTTTTAGGTCTAGTCACCCATACCATAAACACACAGGAACAGCATGCCATATAGGCTCTGAGAAAGTGGGTATTCCTAGCAAAATGAATGCTGTAGTAAGAGGTCCAGAGACAAAAGCATATCAGGTAAGTTCCAGCATTCGATTACATATTAGTAAAGAGCATAGTTTAAGCTCAAAGGCAGGTGAATTGAAACTTTACCCTAAATCCACTCTGCATTCGGGGAAGGATTGCCTGATAGATGTTGTTCTTCTGATACCAGACATTCAGAGGATTCGATGCTAGGGGATCTCCTTTCCCTAGACTTTGCCATCATCTCTTTCCCATGTCACAGACTGATCTTTCTTGTGTTCACTCCTCTACCTGCATTGTTGCCCTCTAACTCAATAGTTCTCCACCATGGCACTAGTTGTGAGGATTATCCAAAGACCCTAGTTTGTGATTCACTTTATTTAAAAGTTTATTTATGTATTTTTGAGGGAAAGGGGGGCAGAGAATGAGGGAGAGAGAGAGAATCCCAGGCAAGCTCCACACTGTGAGCAAGGAGCCTGGTGTGGGGCTTAAGCCTACAAACCAGGAGATCATGACCTGAGCCAAAATCAAGAGTCAGATGCTTAACCAACTGAGTCACCCAGGTACTCCTATGATTTACCTTTTAAACAAAGACTATTTAAAGCATCATTCATTTAATTTTAGGCATTAAGTTAGGATGAAAGAAGTATAGCAAAAAACTGAAAATCTCCCATAACTCTAGGTACTAGACAGGCAGCATGGAGTTCCGTGCCTAGGTCCTTCCATGTGTGTCCCAGGAGGAAAAGATCATGTCCTAACCCATTTCACTTTTGCTAGCTTCACTGATTTCTGCCTTCACAGATTTTTCTTTCACTATCAAAACCATTTTACGCTCAAATTCTTTAGATCTGCAATTTCATTATGATTACTATTGCCATATTAAAGCAGGAGCAAGTCTTAGAATTCCTTCTACAATAATACCTTACAACAATTAGGTCTATACAATTTAAAAGGGCTGGAAGAACAATCACTGGAAAATGAGTGACCTCTGGAGGGCAAATTTTCTCAAGTGTTTTTTGTTTTTTTTAATATAACAGCTTACCCTCTAAATCAATATACATCTATATTAAGTTGCTTAAATGTTTGAAATTATGAGTCTATATATTACATGAACATTTAACAGAAATGACAAAGTATAGGCTTTCCTTTTTTGACCTATAAGAAAGGTAGTTAGAAGGTAGTTAGTATAATTATACTACGATTTAAACTTTAACAGAGACCATATACCTACACTTCTGATGTCTACATTCTGCACCAGCTCATGAGCTAACAGTTCCCCCTCAGTTCGTGGAAAAGAACTCTCTCTTGGAAAAATTAGAATCTACATAAACATACATTTAAAAACTTAGCTCCAAACAGGGGCACCTGGGTGGTTCAGTGGGTTAAGAGTCCGACTTCAGCTCAGGTCATGATCTCACAGTTTGCGTGGTTGAGCCCTGCGTAGGGCTCTGTGCTGACAGCTGAAAGCCTGAAGCCTGCTCCAGATTCTGTGTCTCCACCTATCTCTGCCCCTCCTCTGCTCACACTCTACCTCTCAAAAATAAATAAACATTAAAAAAAAATTTTTTTAACTTAGCTCCAACAGTATTTCTATCAATAAAGAACAACAAGAGTATCACAGTTTATATTTTAAATGATAACATGGGCTTCAAATTATGGCATCTTACATCATGTGATATGCTAGTGAGCTACAGATCCAACAAACACATCTGAAGAACACCCATCCTAATGAGAGAAGTCACAAAAATAACAGAAAGATGAATTTGGTCATTTTATAATATAAACTTTTGCTAAGGTAATGATTCATTACAATCAGAATAAAACTTAAAATAGACTAATTACTCAACTGAAATTAAGAAATGGAGAAGACTTATACTACAGAAGCTAAATTCTATTGTCCTAGCAACACTGTGGAATACAGTTGTTTTCCAGAAGCAAAACAGGTTGTCCTATGTGTCCTTCTAAGTTAAAACTACAAAGGGAAGGGACACCTGGGTGGCTCAGTCAGTTAAGTGTCCAACTTCAGCTCAGGTTATGATCTCACAATTCATGGGTCTGAGCCCCGTGTGGGGCTCTGCAATGACAGCTCAGAGCCTAAAGCCTATTTTGGATTCTGTGTCTCCCTCTCTTTTTACCTCTCTCCCGTTCATGCTGTCTCTCTCTCTCAAAAATAATAAAACTAAAAATTTGTTTTAAGAAATAAAAACTAGAGGTAAAAAGGCTTTTCAGAAATTTACCAAAAAAACTCCTAACCTTATATGCTTTACCTTAATGCAAGCTGTATAGTATCTAAGTCCTTAATCAATATGCCAAAAAATACTAATTGGACACTTGCTGAAGTTTTATATACCCTCAAGAACCCATGTTCTCTCAACTCTTCTCTATTATTTCCAAATGAAATTAATGACTAAGACAAAAAAGATTTATAATAAATGGAAGTGTATGACCAAGACTACAAATGCAGAGAAATTCAGATAAGAAAATTAACGAGTGATGATTGAGAAAGGTAGACTAATGCTGACTTCTGAAGGATGGGAACACTTAGACAGGAAGATCAAGGGTCCTATCAGGTGAGAGGAAAAACATAATGACAGCAAAGGTAATGAGAAGGGTGTATATGGAAGACTGCCAGAAGCAGTGACTGTCAAGTGGGCAGCAGACAGCGCTAAGTTACTGCAGCACTGCTCTCAGCTGCGGAAACCTGAGTCCTAGTGTGACCTACGCGAATAGCACCCACTGGAGGTGTGCAAAGTGGTGATCCATTCAGTAGTACTGAAAAGTGGTGATCCTTTTAGGTAATGCAGAAAAGTAACAGGTGGGATGATCCACTAAAAGGGGTCCTGTGAAACAGGAGCAAAACAGTTAACCCATTTACACAGTTTCAGACCATGTTAGCAGAGCAAAGGATGGGAGAAGAACCAAAGGGAAAACTGCATAACCCGGAAATCTTGGATGTTGGTTTTGCCCCTCTACCCTTATAAAACCCCTATTAATATTTCTTAGAACCAGCATTCTAACATGCACTTTGGAAAATACTGAGCTACTTTATAAAAGGCCTTCAAAGTCAAGGTGCGTGTTGATAAAGAGAAAAATGAGGAACTGTTAAAATTTTTAGTGACAAAATGACAGCAGGAAAGCTATTTAAAAACAATAAAAAAGTTCTGGCACAAATATGAAGGGTAGATTAAAGCAGCAGATCTGAGCATTTTGAGGGTAAAAAAAAATTGTTTAACATCCTTCTGGGAGCAAACTCACTGGGTTAGTACAGTGAACAATAAATCCACAGTTAATAATGAGTTATTTAAAAATTATCTTTTGAACAATCAGATCCTTTTTAAGATCTATTTTTCAGAAAATACAACTTTTCCTCTTAAAGTTACCAGATCTTTACAGTAGTCATACCAGTTTATAGTTAGGCAGTATAATCTCAGATTTCACAATGTAAGCAAGCACTGGTCCATTCAAAACTATCCTTAGTCTTTCCCCCAGAGGCCCAGGTGACAGTAATATCCCGGATTTTGAGATACCATACTGTTGTTAAGTTATTGTATCTAAAAATATCAAATAATGTTTTTACCAAAGAGTTGACTAAAAACACTGCATACTGTTTAAGATAGTTAACACTATCCTAGGAAAATTTTAATTAAAAAATGGCTTCAAAAGAGTATCATGAATAGTTTACCCATACTTTATCTGGATCTCTTTACCAGAAACCTCTATTAGTTTCAATTTCCACAATTTCCACAGTCATTTGTAAATTATAGCGTATGACTCCTAAATATATCCTAAAGCACAGTCAACAAGCCTAACTTTTTGGAACAACAGCAAAATGTTCAACAGTCTTGAAATGGATTTACTTTGAAATTAATTTCATTATAAAATGTATTTTAAATACAGATATAAAAGCTTTTCACTATCCTGTTATAATGAAGCAAAAATAACTGTATTTTAAGACTGGCTTTAAATAGAAAGTAATCCATATGTGGTATATTCAATTTACATCAACTGGACCTTATAGTAGTAGATGGCTAAACAAATTGCTGTACAAACTGTTATTTAACATGTAAGTAAAATAGCAGTAACTTGCTTTAATGCACAAAACAGTAAATTATCAATTAGTCTTATTCATATTCTTGAAAAACCATTAGGCACTAACCTGCTGCCTTTGAAGGAACAGCTGCTTGTTAACTGAAATTGGTAAGGACCACTACGTATCCACACCAATGTATGTCCTTTTAGTCTGAAGGAACACAAAGATTTTCCTTCAACCAAAAAATAAGAGCTAGACTAAAGCATAAATATACAGTACTGTCCTGATATAACATGCATTATTTTCACAAAAATAAGTGCCCATGTTCAAGTCATTCAGAAATGGCAAACATTGGGGCATGAAAACAAAAAGAACATTCTTTGTCAGGAGTTTACAATATTTAATAAGTAACTTAATAAATAACCACAGATGGATCTTCTGAAAGAAGACACTGAACAAAGATAACAAAAATATTTTCCATTTACCAGGTTTACAACTGTTACAAAACCCACCAAGTCCACAAATCAAACTTGGCTACAAGAGTCAAAACTATTTGAAAGCATGAACAGTATGTTCAAAGTCAAACAAATCAATGATGCCCTTCTAAATTATAAAGGCATTTCTACTACATATAATTTTAACCCAGTTATAAATTTAACATGTTTCTCAAAATACAGCCTACTGGGCCCCACCCCAAATATGCTGAATCAGAACTGCAGGGGCAACGCCAGGGAATCTGCACTTTCGGTAACTCCCCCAGGTAATCCTAACGCACGCTAACGCTGGAGAACCACTACCCGCCTTGTGAGATTTATAAAAAGCTTTTGAATTTCAGGAACCAAAATCTCCTTGAGACCTTTGTAAACCAAATGTCATTACAAATTAATATTTTCAAGAAGACTCGGGTAATATATATGTCTGGCAGAAAAACAAATGCATTAAAAAGTTAGAGCAGAAATTAAAAGAAAATTTTAGTATAGGCTATTTTAACACAAGATATAAGACACCCTTAATCATTTCAAAGGCCAACAAGGTCTTTGAAAACAAAATTCCTTACTTAAAAATAATCTAATCCACAATTTTAAAAATACAGCATTTCAAATATGTTCAAACACATTTTACTGAGCTGTTAAGTAAATCAGAGTATGAACTGTTTACATTATACTAATTATAAGCAATAGATTATAAAGTTAAACCCAAACAAATCTGCTTATACTACACTATTGAATTTACTCGGGTCAGAAACTGATTTTTCATAAACTTACATAACTTTCACAAACTTACATAAAAATGTGTATAATGGAAAGAGCAATGGAACAAAAACAAGAAGCCACCTAGAGTCCAGTTCTGGCTAATCTAGCTGTTAGCTATGTGACTGGAGGGCCCAGACAAATCAGTTTACCTAACTGGGGTGATTGGAGGGGACAAACAACTATTGATTTTACTCATCTCATGGGATTATTTATTGTGAGACTCAAATGAGGAGGATTGTGTTATATTCTGAAGTATTGCAAAGCACTTTATAAATCAAAACTATTATGACTGAGAGCAAAATCTGAGAGATACTATCTTTAGGAGGCTGCTGTAAAAGAATGAAGAACGTAAAAACTACCTTTCAGGTTTAATATGATATTGGACATTAATTGTATATTCTGAAAATTACCAATAAAATTCACATAAATTCACTTCAGTTACCTGTGTCCCCATTTATAATGGACCTATTTCATGCAGAAAGATAGAAATGAAATTAGATGGGCCACCAATTGATAACTGTCAATACTGGTCACTGTATCATTCTCTCTACTTTCTCATGCTTGGCAATTTCTATAATAAACATTTTTTAAGAGCAACAACATATATGCATTTATGTAAAACACTTGTAAAAGCTAAAAAATGAATGTTTTAAACATAACTACTGTGTATCGATGTCACCACAGATATTATATATTCCAAAATAAGCTACTCACATTACCCTTTTATATATCATGACACCTACTAGAAAATACTACTTCCCTCCAACTAGGCAAATAAAGTCTTATCGTAATTTAAGAATTAAATTTTCGCTACCTGATCTCTACTCCTTTATGTTGTTGCTCATTTGTCACAAAATTCAAGAATTAAAAAGTAAAAAGAACGAATTTCAACTGCCTGAAAATGCAAAAAAGTACGAAAGAAAGAGGCAAATACTCTTTGTCGTTGTTGGTACATAAAAGACTGGTAGTTGTAACTGGCCATTCGTCTTAAAACTTGTTGATCTATATACAACTCAGTTCACAAGGTAAGAGACTGCTTCATCCAAAACTAAGTTAACGTGTGTCAGACAAAGAAAGTTAGCAAATTTAACCCCCAGATTGAAGATTCTATCAAACTATGCATAACAATGTATAATAACTTTACATACATCAACCTGATTGCTCAAATAATGTTAACCTGGGGCCATGTTCCACAGATTGAAAAAGCATCAGCCACTCTGCATCTCGAATTTTTTGTTCGATTTTAACTTAATAAAATATCTACGGATCAACAGCTTATAGTTTACAGTAGTTTATGAAGAAACAGTAGGTATTCAAATCAAAACTTAAACGCAGATAGAAGGGCAATAATATCTTGTGGCCGATGTTGAAAACCACTTGGTAACATCCACACACTAATTCATTCATTACTTGAGCTAAATCTTAATTTCTTCAAGTTACATCTGTAATAATAATTATCAGAAAATATTCTGTGCCTAAAGAGAGTGTATTTCAATTTTTGATTTGAGAGGGGGGGGGATAGGCGGGAACAAGTGAGCAGGGAAGGGCACCAATTCAGCTGTAGATACAGCATTTATTTTCTGAGCATGAAGAACTCCCATTTATTTTTGTATGAGATGTATTTGAGAGGAGCCGTATATAGAAACCACTTTTCCCATAGTGGTCTTCAATAACTTTGAATGTAAGTACTCCTGCTTTAAGTCCTCATTTGTATCATTTAAAAACAAGTAATTGTAAAACTTGCAGTAAAACCATAGACGCAAGCTGTTGCAAAATGAAAAACAAAAAAGAATTACTATAACCTTACTCAAGGTTAGTAATTTTGCAGATTTTTTTGCATCTTTACTGTAAAATCTGTTAATAGTACACACGATATTAAAAAAAAAAAAAACCCTGCAAAACTACTATCATGCTGGTGGGTACCTTTATTGGTGGCAATAGCTCATTTTAAATATATATTTATGATGCAGCTATTTCCTTCTTTTCCTAAGTAGGTCCAGACTATCTTTGCTCTTATTATCACAAGCACAAATCAAAACTAGTTTCTCACCTTGTATCTCAGAATCCTATATTGTCTCAAGTTTCCATTTAAAAGCAATATTTCCCATAGAATTGCAGGACTCCCCCATTAACACACACAAAAAATAAAGACAATTTGACCTTAACATCTAAATAGGGATGTCCTAACGACAGCAGCAACAAAAACTAAGAAGGAGTACTCTGAATTTTCATCATTTTAATAAAAAAAAAACGAAATTTTAAATTAAAGGTGGCGCTCTGTCCTCAACTCACCCATTGTGACTCACTTTTGCAGACTATATGGTAGGAAATAACAGTTACTTTTCAAAGATCTTTGCAGTTACACCCAAACCAAAATCAGGACAGAGATCCACCCTTAATTACAGCAATTTAACTGTCTCACCCAAAGCAAGGTAGAAACTAAAACGTCCCCCTGAAATCATAGCTAAGTGAGACCATTTCATGTACTAGTTTTCAAAGATTCCCTTTAAGAAAAACGTTTCTAACTACTTCAAATTTAAACTCACCAGGATGGAAAAGAAAAAGGTGGGGGCGGGGAGACCCAAATGAAACGCACAAATAAAAAAGCAGATTCTCCTCCAATCCCTCTAATACCCCAATTCGCCACCGCCACACGCAAGGACAGGGAGTCTGAGGAACGCTAGCGGCAGGGCAAGCAGTGAAGGCCCTTTATTGATTCACGTGGGCCACCATCCAAAGGGTTACACACTTTCTGCTCGAGGACAGTCTCATACAAAGCAGGTCCTTAAAAGTACTTCTTCTTATAAAATACACCCACGTTGAGCAAGAGCTTTATTTTAAAATAAGACTGTCCTCAGGTGGGGGAGGTTAAACACAACAAAGGCTTCCATGTTGAAAGACAGTCCAGATACATGCATATACCTACACATATGGGGGGAAAATCCATATAACTAATTCATCATGAACAGCAATCGATACCAACAGGAGCCATTAGATTATTAATAAGCCCAGAAAAGTAGCATGCATAAGAGCCAAAGGTGAATGCTGCGCTCTAACCCCCGGGACGGGTAAAAATACGCTTGCGGTGTAGGGTCCAGCCATCTCCAGATTGAGAGACCCTCTCTGCCTTCCCTTACCACCTTCTGCTCACCCCCACCCCTCTCGCCGCCGAGCACCCCTGCACCGCACAGATGCGAGCACTCCCAGCGTTGCGAGTCCCGCAGAAAACTGCTGAATGAAATGCGCACGGACACCAACCCGGCTAGTGACCGCGGCGCAGAACCAGGGGTCGCTAACTAGCTTAGCCACAAGATTCTCCGGCAGGTTGGGGTAAAGGAGCACCCTCCACCCCCGCAACTGGAAGGCGGTTCTTTCTTACTGACCCTTTCCAAGGGGGAAGTGGAGGACGCCGGGCTTATGGGTTGTTATTTTTTTCCTTTTAAACTAAGTCCAAAAACCCGAATTGGAAGCAACCGTGAACATCCTGGGGGGCCAGACGGAAGACTCCGGCAGAAAAGCGAGGCGGCTCTTTAGCTCCGCGCGGAATCATCGTCGGGTGTGACAACGCATCAATCAACCAGCACCCGCCGAGGGCCGCCTAGGGGCCCCCACTCGCAGCTCGAGGAGCACCAGTGAGGCCGAAGCCGGGGATTAGAGGGTGACCCTCCCGGGGTGCGGGGAAAGAGTGCAGGGCACCGCTGCCCTCAAGGTCACCACACGCCGGGGCGGGGGCGGCCGGCGGCAGGACGGGCTCTGGCGCGGCCGAGACGGCTGAAAGAAGCCGAAGAGCTGCGAGTGTCGACACGAAGCCCCGCCGAGCCCCGTCCCTCGAGCTATGGGCGGGGATTCCCGGCCGGTCCCGGCGCCGGGGCGCACGCCGAGGAACCCGCTCACCTTTATGATCTCCCGGGCGGGCGCGGCAGAAGACAACCTGCGAGGGGCGCTCCGAACGCCCCCGCCAACTTGTCCCGATTGCGCCGCAATCAGCTGAGCACCCAGCCGTCAAGACCCCAGCCCCGACGCCCCGACGCCCCGACCTCCACGATCCGCCCGGCCTCCCACGCAGGTGACCTGACCCGCCGCCACCGCCGCGGGCGGGCGGCAGCCGCCACTCACCTCGCCCGGCAGCAGGAACCATTTTCCGAGAGGGGAAGGAAGGGAAGGCTGCAGGAGGGTCGGGGGGTGGGAGGGAGAGCCGTGACGGGCAGCGGGAAGCACAGAGAATGGGGCTCGGTCTTCCGCTCGTCCGCAGCCGACTCGCAGGGCTTGGGGCGCCACGCGGAGGTGCGGCTGCACCTCTAGGAAGAGGCGGCCGCGGAGCCCAGAGGCTCGGCGTCCACCAGCCGGGGCTCCCTACTCACGCTGCACTGCGAGGAGGCGGCGGCGGCGGAGGCGGCGGAGGAGGCGGCGCCCAGCCCGGCCCCCGCCCAGAACCC
>NC_043709.1:29008059-29078242 GCF_006229205.1 Suricata suricatta | reverse complement strand
GCCGAAGCTCGCGCCGCCGCTGCTGCCGCCTCGGCTGGGCGCGGTCACGTGACGCAGCCCGCGGGGAGCCTGGGGGCGGGCAAGCGCGCGCGCGCTCAAGAAGCGCGGCTCGAACGGGGACTAGGAACCGAGCAGCGTGGAGAGGGCGTTTAAGGGGAGGACCTAGCGAGCGCGTCCCCGACAGGCGGGCCCGCGCCCGGCGATTAGAACTTGCCGCGCGGTCGGGAAAGGGTGTCCGGAGTGAGGAGCGGGGGACATGCGCCTCCGCACGCCCCTCCCTCTCTTCCTTCCCCGAGAGCCTCGGTCGGCCGCTGCCCCCGCCTCCTCCCGCTCTCTCCTTTCCTCTTGCTGCACTCTGCGATTGGCTGAGAAGCTCTGACGTCCGTGTTTCCATGACGTATCGGGGCGGGGGAGGGGCGGCGGGGGAGGAGGGGGCGGCTCGAGCGCACGGGGCGGTGACTCCGTCAGTCACTCACAATGCCATTTGGGCGCGGGGTCGGGAGGATCCCGCGAGTGTGGAGGCAGGACTACGTTGACTGCCGCAGGCGGACGCAGGCACTCTTCACCTTGCGCCCCGCCCGGGCCACCCTCAGGCCAGCGCCCCTCTAGAAGCCAGGTGCGGGGCCGGCGGGTGGGGAAGGACGAGCGGCTCCTGGCGAGGACAGGTTAAGGCTGACCCCGCGGCAGCGGACATTTGAGCGGCCCCTCGCCGCGTCTCTGCTCCACTTCGTACCGGACTCCCTGCCGGTCCGGGGCCGTGACGCACGCGCCGGACGCCTAAAGTGCCTCTCAGCTCGCTCGCTCCTTGAGGAGAGAGCCCACTCCCCCGACGGGGGCTGGGCGCCTTGTCTCCGCTCCAGTCGGTCGGGCCCGAGACACCGGGGATCCCCGCTGCAGCGCCCAAAGGGTTAACGCAAGCATGTCTCAGGATCCGCGCTTAAAATCCCCGTTTTCGTTTTGGGTTTGCTTTTTCTACCCATACCCAACCATTGCCTCTTTTTCACTTTGCAGCACCTCGACCCAACACCCTTCTTAGGGGTGGGTGAGAAAAAATGGAAAAAAAAAAAAACCCACTGGGTAACGTGCAGGATTTAGAGGCTAAGAGGTAACCTGCCTTGGTCCAACCTTTAAGAGATTTTGCAAGTTCATAAACCACCCGTAGAGACATCCACTTTAAAAATAAAACGGTTTTTCCTTCCAACACATGTACACGTGTATGTAAAGATTTGTTTTATCTAAGACACCGTGTTCCATCTTCCTCCAGTTGCTTCTATTTGAACTCACCGTCGCCGCCCGTTCAGAGTGTTCAGGGTGTTGTTTTCAATACCACGTAATCAGAACAAAAAGATAAGTTCTGCGGGGTCTCCTCCTTTGTCTTAACTCCAGGGCCGGAAAAATGAGTATTTGTAACGTCTTCTTAAAAGCATACAAGCGATGCAAGACTTTATTATGTATGTTCATTCTCTGGTAGCATTTATTTTAAAATACTCTAAGGGTTTAGAAACAAAATACGTAAAACGTTTAAAAAGCAAAAAAAAAAAAAAAACCAAAAAACAAAAAACCCCACAAAATCTCCAAGTTACCCTGTTTAAATATTCTTAAATCAATTTATATATCTTACCATGTTAGCATTACCTTCTAAGCTGTGTGCCCTTGACGTGCAAAATTAGCACTTGGGCAAAATGATATTTTTTTCTCTCTCTCTCTCTCCTCTCTTCCTCTCCTCAATCACTTTTAAGGAATTGGTTGGTGTGGTACAATAGCCCTTCCTGACACTATTTCAAGGCTGCTTAACAGAAGAACAGATTATCCTTTCAAAACGACTTAGAGAAATTTAAGAATCATTGGCTTTTTTCCATCTTTTCCTCCAAGGAAGAAGTCGCAATAGAAAATTGAATTATGTATTCTAACTTTAATCAAGAATTTAAAGTAATGTAGGAATCATTGCTACAGTACTCTAGCAAAAATGGATAAAGTTTAAGTTAGAATCTCTGCACTTTGGGTTTGTTGCCATTCCAAATAATAAAATATATGCTCGTAAATTGTTGTGGTCATGAAAAATTACTCAGCATCTTCATTTAAAGACATGATTTCAATAGAGTTTTCATTTATGGAGATCATATATATGTGTGTGTATATATATATATATATATATATATGCATATATATATATATATCCTAGAACATATTTGTTTGCATTTTAATGAAATATGAGTCATACTGATATACTTTCACTGTCATAGTCAAGATGATTGTACTGTATAGTTTGGTTTTTATATTTTTAGTCTTCAAATAGCAAATACAGGCTGATAGCAATATAGAAAAAATTGTACATACTACATAAGGAAATTCATTGTTTTCTCTAACAGGTTTATTATTGAAACCACCTTAATGACAATTCTCAATGTAAAAATTAAGAAAATATTGTATTGCTTATTTAGCATTTCCTAAAAATGGAACTACTTGAATTTAAAGATGCCACTGTGTAAGATATAACCATATTCTCTTATGTATGACCACATGTATCCCATGGATTTAATTGACCTAGAGACCTATCAGTGCATAATAAGAATAGTAAAATAATGCAAGTTTTGTTGAAATACTTATCTTACAAAATTCTTTTAATACACTTTAAACATATGAATATCTTTTTTAAATTACAATACAAAATTTATAAAGGTATTTAAATCCTATGGCAAGTTACGTTTTGGGATATTAACATTATCCGAAGATAGGCCATGTATTCAAAATAACATATTTTGGAAACTTAAAGTATGTGACATTTAGTGGGGCAAATCAAAACTATTGATTATTTTCTAACAAGTTGATCAATTCAACATGAACTAATCATGTATAATTCTGTCACATGCATCTAGCAATAGGACAAAATAAAGACATACCAACCGCAGCATATATTTAAAACCATATCATTTTCCCCATATAAATATGTGACTATATCAGTTCTGATTATTACAGAGTGCTAATGAGAACTGACCCATGGAGAGAAGCATGAGAGGAGAAATATTCAATGCTTCATAAAAAGTAGTTGTATGTATTCTCAAATTCCATTAACCTGGATCACCAGAGAGAGATGTCAAGAGAAACATTACTTAACTGAAAACCACAGAGAACTGTTATCTATTAGTAACAAATTAATTACATTTGCTGAATTAAATGAAGTATGGCTTTGGGTAAGTCTAAAACAAGAATTTTCAAGTCACATAATGGAAAAGTTTTATAGGTGAAAAATGCAAAATGGTTAGTTGTCATCTTTTGACAGGAATTATTTAGCACTCTGTACTCTTCTAGGTATAAGGCATTTTTCTACCCCAAATATTATATAATCTAGGTCACAGAGTATGGTCCTAAATTTAAATTCCAGAGAATCAAAAGAGGAAAAGCTCAAACTCAAATGTTATTGAGGAAGTTCTCCTAAAAGAGGATTTAGACTTGACTGCTGCCACAAAAGATATATAGGATTTAAATTAATGCAAAATATGGGCAGGAGAAATGCTTGAAAAAATACCAGGGTATTACAAGTTTACCACATCCATTTTCCTATCTTTTCATTAGCCATGAAACATATATTTACTACCTTTGATATTCTTCCATACAAGGAACTCATTTATTTTTCCATAAACAGTGCTGAGTTATGGTGTATCATAGAATGTTTATGTATAGTCAATGCTCAATAAATGTCATTATTATTCCTAAGCATCATTCTTTATCCCTTACTTCCAAATAAATGTACTACAAATTAACATGTACAGTTTTACTTTACTGACTTAATTTTAGTGAATAGGGAGGGGTGTATTATTCTCACATGAGAAGTCCAGAGGTAGGTGATGGTATGATTGATTCAGCTGCTGAACACAGCCATTAAGGACCCAGGCTCATAGCCTTCTCCTCCACCATCCCTGATGTGTGCTTACTTTGCTACCTTTTAATGCTAAGACTAGGAAAATCAGCTGGATTTTTTTTTTTTTTTTGGCATCTGGGAGAATCTTGCATTTTTCAGATTTTTTAGTGCTTATATTTCTAAGATTTTTATTGTTGCACACCTTTTCTTTGAATCTCTTGTTGTTCATGACATTACAATGTGCAGTAGAGTCACCTACAATGTAGATTCCTGGGGCCATACTCACAGAGCTTTGATTGAATCTGTTCAGAGTGGAGCCAGTGAATACACATTTTGAAAAAAAATTTTAATGCTTTTTATTTATTTTTGAGAGACAGAGACAGCACGAGCAGGGGAGGGTCAGAGAGAAGGGGAGACACAGAATCTGAAGCAGGCTTCAGGCTCTGAGCTAGCTGTCAGCACAGAGCCCAACGCGGGGCTCGAACCCACGAACCATGAGATCATGACCTGAGCTGAAGCTGGACGCTTAACCGACTGTGGCACCCAGGTGCCCTGTAAATACACATTTTGGACAGTTCCTATAGGTGATTTTTGAAGCACCTTACTATCTTTTTCTCTCCATTTTTACAAGGTTCTTTTGTTGTGTCCTTCATTGATGCTTCTTTCTCTTTCTCTGGCTAGTTCCAATACTAAATTCCTATACTTGAGCATTTTTCTGTATCCTAATGTCTATAAAGTTCACCTACTTTCATGACTTCAGCATCTTGAAGACAAGAATAATATCACTCATTCATTTGACATTAACCAATTGTTGATCCCTACAAATGTCCTCTCAGCTTACTAAGGTAGGAAAACGAAGATGTCTATTTAGAAGGCATTAGCATCAAGGTGATAGTTCACCTATCCATTTATACAAACTAACAGAACCTGGCACTTAATACGTGCTTAAAACAAAAATGATTGACATGAATGAATGAACAAGTAAGTGAACTATCACCTCTCCAAAAAGGAATTCTAAATTTATACCTATTACCTTGTTCTTTTCTTCTGGTGACCCAAGGGAACTTCTTTCAGTGTCAATTTTTCTTTCTTACTGATAGAAATGTTGGAAAGAAGCCAATTTATCAGTCATCAAAAAACAAGTTCCTGAAAGTCAATTTTTTGACTTACGTATTTTTGATGGCAGAGAAGAAGGACAGCAAGGGAAGTCAGAGAAAATTGCTCGGGAGTAGGAGCGGAGGTCAGACAAAGGCAGGATCTAAAGCAAATAGAGGGATTCACCTTGAAAATAAAAAGAACATCTCTTTCTCTGATATAGAAGGCACACAAAAAATGTGAAGGAAAGATCTGATGTGAAGTTTAGAGGAAAGATGACATAGGCATATACACGGCATCTTAATATTCCTTATATAACAGGTGCTTATGGTGATCAGCCAGAATTGAGTAAGGCTAAGGACTAGATTGGGCAGATTAAAGAGACTAAAGGATAAAGAAAATGTTATCCAAGGTCCAAGTAAATTTAGACCAATATAGGTTTGCAGTATAGGTTTGCATGATATTTGCTGGTAACTCAGCGTTGGGGTTTCCCATTGCAGTTACCATTGTTGAGAATTCAAAAGTCTGGCACAGAGCTTCTCAGTAGGATGGTCATGGGCACTGAAAACCAAATTCGACCAGTCCACTGATGCTACCACAACAAATAACACAGACTGGGTGGCTTAAACAGCAAAATTTTATTTTCTCACAATTCTAAAGGCTAAAAGTCCAAGATCAAGGTGCTTTCAGGATTGGTTTCTGGTGAGGCCTCTTTTCCTAGCTTGTAGAGAGCCACCTTCTTGCTACGTTTTCACATAGCCTTTCTTCTAAGTGTATATGCGGAGAAAAAGATCTTGGGTGTTTTGATCCTTTCCTAATAGTGACTCTAGTCTTACGAGATTTGGGCCCTACCCATAATACCTCATTTAGCCTTAATTACCTCCCTATATGCCCTCTCCAAATCCAATCACATTATGGGTTAGGGATTCACTGAGTGAATTAGGAGACGATACAATTCAGTTCATAACACAAACTCATCTGGTGGATGTTTTTCAGAATTCACATATCAGGGTCCTTCCTCAGATCTACTGGATCAGATTTCCTGTGTTACACAACTTCACTATTCAAGTGTGTGTGTGTGTGTGTGTGTGTGGTGTGGAATAGATATAGCCAACAAATGCTGAGGGAAATATAGCCAACAATGTTAATAGGTGGTAACATAAAAGAGTATCAAAAAGTACAAAAAAAGAAGAGATCTCTACTGCTGGAAACAGAGAACTAATAGGTAGAACAGCCAGTACGCAATAAGCAGATACCAGACCATGGGGATTATTCAACCTGGAAATAAGTCATAAATGTTAGTGTGGAGTTTTAATGGAGGAGATGTGGCTACACTTGAGTGAGGCAGGGAACTGGAATTGAACGCTGTATAAAGCCAAAATCTTGCCTTTTAGACAGGAATGTGCTAGTACCGGTTCCTACTATTGGCTTTGTTGGGCTTTCCTCAAAACTCCCACATGTACCTATAAGAGAGTCAGTATTTGGATACCTGCCATGCCAAAGGTATCAACTGCCAAAGAAACTCACAGTGGAAGCTAGCCAAGAAAAAAGATTTTCTCCTTTCCTTCTCCTCCATCCTCCTTGACCTCAACATCAAAAGAACCATAACCTGGAAAAGGGAGGGAAGAAGGGAGTAAAGGTGCATACAGTCAGGGGAAGGAGAGAATATATTTGACTCAAGAAAGAGATTCAAGTCTGTAATGTTCGTGGACTAAGGTTTTACAGTTGAAAGGCCCCCAAGAGTTTTTAACATCTCCTTTGGATATTATTAAGGAATAGGTATGAGGGGATCATGGTTGAAATTAGTTTCAAGAAAAATACCTCACTGAGTTGAGCCATAACTTAGTAGGTGGGGAAATTCTAATTCCATTAGAATAGGAATAAGCAAGTGAGGGAGTTGAAAGAGATAATAAAGCAATTGCAAATCATAGTCACATGAGAAATAGCTTGGGTAGTCTTCAGCATATAGGGCTGAGGTGTCAGGTGAGGAGTTCCTTTGGGTAGAGACAGGGAGGGAGTACCAACTTGGAAATTTTGTAGCTAACACTGCTAAATCATTATCACCATGAAAACCTGGAAATAATGTACTTCTGGTCAGATGCATCTTCCTATTTCTATTATTGAGACCTAGAAATACGTAAGTCTTTATAGAACTTCATGGTCATGATGGAGAAGCTTCTGGAGACAACTTGTCACAAAATCAAACCATTCTTCCTACTCTGCTAGTCTGGTTATTGTGAATTTTGTGGTTCCAGACTACCAGCCATGTGCAGACTATTTGCTCTGACTTTCTCTTTTGAAACTTATGTTCTTCAGGGTCTCACTCTTTGCCCTGAACTCTAGTAACTGTGTCCTCTTAATCTGCTGCTTGCCTACCTAGTTTCTGACCCAATGATTAGACTGACTTCTCACATCTATTTATACTCACTTCTCCTTGCTTGTTGCTAGTTTCTGACCTCACTGGATCTTCTTAAACGTTAATTATGCCTGTTTCTGAGGGGAAAAAAGTCTCGATGGCTGATTCCCTTGTCTTGTCAGGATTCTCAAATCCTCTGTATTTTTGGCTTTCCCAGTTCCAAATGCTAACCCTTTATCGCTCTGCTTCTAATCACACACAATCCCAGCATTTAGAGTTCAGGGTGTTTGTCTCCAATCATTTCGTTTCTTATTCACCTATTTTTCTTTTACATTTCTCAAATGCCTTGTTTCAGTGTAAGCTGTATAAATTCACTCTACCATTGAGCAAAGAGTTTATTAGAGCAAAACTGTTTTTCCAAAGTAATAGTACCTTGTTTATAGGGCTACAAGAACATGTCTACACTAAATAATCTGCCAAAAAAAAGGATGAAGATTTAATCATTTTGATTTAGTAATGTTAAATTCTCTTTGAGCTACCATTATATTGACCAAATAGCATGCATAGATAACTTGTGTTCATGATAATATTTTGGGGGATAGTTCTAGTCTGGGTAAAGACTGTAAAATTTTTACTTCTCCCCTTTTCTTAAATATGGTGTGTCTTTGTTTCCTATCATCATGTGAATGCTGGTTTTCCATCATGTGAATGCTATTTGTTATCCTTTTTAGTGATATATTGTAAGTATCATTTATAATTCTTCATATCTTTAATAATAAAATGCTAGATACTTAATAGCTTCATATTCTTCTTGTTTCTGTGCCATAGACATCTTCTCCTAATTTTTTGGAACTTTATCCACTACTATTATAAACAAAAAATAATTAAGCCACCTCTCCCATTGAACTTTTTCTAATCTGCAAGAATTCAGACAGAAAACCAGACACAGTGTCATATTCTTTATATTTTTTGGCCTAACATCTTCCACACTGGACATTTACCATTAGATTTTTCTTTTTCTTTCTTTCTTTTTTTTTTTAGAGACAGAGAGGGCACAAGTGAGCAAAGGGCAAAGACAGAGAGAGAATCCCATGAGGAGCAGAGAGGGAGAAAGATGGGAAGGAGGGAGAGAGAGAGAAAGGGAAGGCTCACCTGAAGAGGGGCATGAACTCACCCGACATTGGAGACATGAACCCACGAATCATGAGATAATGATCTAAGCAGAAGTCAGATGTTTAAGGACTGAGCCACACAGGCACCCTACCATTGGGTTTTTCTAATACTAGTGATAGATAATTGTCTATATGTATGTGTGTGTTTCTTTCTAATTCAAATAATATGGAGAAGTGTAGTATAAAACGTGAAAGATCTTTGTAATCACACTCGACATAACCAGTGTAAAAAGTTGTATCATTTATCCAGAGTAATTCTTGCTGTGGGGGCATAAAAGAAATTAGAGGATATAGTGTCTGGATGTAGGGAATATAGACATTTAGTAGCCTTGACAAGTTATGAAAAAGCAAGAAAACTAATTCCAAGGAAATATATAAACATGTGATGGTATAGTACACACTGCATAAATTCATGCCAAGGGAATTAAAATTCATTGGAAAGATTATTATAGGAAAGATGAATCTTAACTTGGCTTTGAAGAGGAGGTAATGTAATATTGAGAAAATGCCCAAGCTCTGAAGTAAGGCAGGCCTGGATTCAAATCCTGTTTCTGAATTTTACCAGCTGTGTGATCTTGGGCAAGTTCTTTAACTGCTCTCTGATTCTTTAGTTTTCCCCTAGGTAAAATGGGGACAATCTTTTAGTGTTTCTATGAGGATGAACGTAGATAATGTGGATTTTCATAGTATTCTCTCAATGAAGAGGTGTTTAATATTCTTCATTTTCCCATATAATCTGCTATGCTTTTTGTTAAGTCTTCATATTCTTTAGTATATACAAAAACAATACAACTTATGGAAAATGTAGAAAATATAGTTAAAATTAATATAGCTTCAAAAGGAAATGGTGGGGTGCCTGGGTGGCTCAGTTGATTGGGCAACCGACTTCAGCTCAGGTCATGATCTCATGGTCTGTGGGTTCGAGCCTCGCATTGAGCTCTGTGCTGACAGTTCAGAGCCTGGAGCCTGCTTCAGATTCTGTGTCTCCCTCTTTCTCTTCTCCCTCCCCCCCACTTGTGTTCTGTCTATCAAAAATAATAAACATTAAAAATTTTTAAAAGAGGAATTTGTAAATTTTATAATCCAGATTCATCATTAAAAAGGAGATTTTAAAGAATTTTGAAATGGTAAAGAAGTTGAGATTTAGATTTTATTTGTTTGACTTATATACTAGTTAAACAAACAACTCCGATGATTTTTTGGATTATACAGAATCCCTCTATGTCTAGAAGATTGCCACCATTTGTTACGTTAAGGCCAAATCAATGGCTGTACAGTCATGGCAAGAACACAGGTAGATGTTTCTGGGTAATGATTAAGCAAAGACATATGGTCTTTCCCTGAAAACAAAGACAAGCAATTCTTTAAGAAAGCGTAAAATGACCACTGAACTCTGAACCAGAGCCCAAATAATGAATGCCAAGCTACCTCCTCAATAAGAAATGTTATCCCAGCAATGCAGCTGTGAGCTAATTAAAAAGCCCAGAACGCTGTGCTGAACTTCAGTACTGCATTTACAGAATTAATCCAGAGGACATGTTATTAAAGTCTGGGGTTTATCAGAAGAAGGCAGCCTCTTTTTTTGAGCAGTATTTAAAAAATTAACATACTGGGTAAGCCGCTTATTATAGATGGAGCCTATGAGATCCTTCATATAGATGCAAAAACTAAGCCATAGATTTCTAAGCAAAATAATGAGGCTATTGCACTCTGACATTAAATCCAAAAATAGCACTGTAGATATCATGAGAGCACTTTCAAAAATAAATTTATATTCCATACAATGATTTCTAAGATTCTAAAAGACAGATTCAAGGCAACTAATACACTAGAAACAAACAGCTAGATATATATCTAAAATATGCAGCAATCCTGTACTGCATTAACTCAGAAATAAATCAGTAATAATTGGAATTTGTAAGGAAAGAATATTTTATTTAAATATTTTACTGTAAAGTATAATACTTTCCTTCTAATTAATCTTAATAACTGAGCTTTAACATTTATATCTAAAAACCTAAATACTAAACAAAAGTACTACTTTATCAGTAAATTCTGAAAGCTGTCATTATTTAAATGATTACATGTGGGAAGTCAGGGTAGAAGTAAGTTATGGAGACATTTAATGACTGGAAACTTTTTGGAGGCCACAAAACACATTACATCATTTCAGGCACCTTATTGTCGTGATTCAAGAAGACAAGGAGCAAGTCAGTGAATTCGTTACAACCCTATTTACTTGTACTCATGTCTAAGATGGAGAGAGTGGCACTTACATTCCTTTCAGTGCTGTAACAAATAACAGCTTTTGAGTAGCTGAATAGTTTGGGTATTTATGAGGTAGCAGGTAAAACTCATTCTAAAACAACCAACAGGAGCCTGGATAGACACTTCCTACTGACAAACAAATAAACCTCCAAAAGATGCATGCTCCTATTTATACATTCAATAGATGTGTAATGAATTAAGTAAAGCCAGGGGGCAATGTCAGGGAATTTCTGTACATATCTTTTCAAAGTTATTTTTAGTTTTCATTTTGAATTATGAAAATTTTAAACACAGAGATAAGTGTGGAAAATAATATCACAGATACCTAGGTGCCATATCTACTTTTAACCTGCAGACGCACGGAAAATCTGATGGCAACCTTGTTAACAGGGTCGACTCATCTGACTTTTTAAAAAAGCAGGTATATGTATCTGATCTTATTGTTCAATACAGGTTTAACCAGGTTATTTTCTAGTTGGAAGAACAAGTTCATCTCTCATTTAGGAGTGCCATCCATTGGTCAAAAAGTTGATTTCCCCCTCGATCCTCTAAATACCTTCTTAAATAATTCTAAGCAGCAGCAAAAGACCTCCACAAGAACTAGTAATTTGTTTTTTTTAACTTTATTTTTATGTCTTTTATTTATTTTTGAGAGACAGAGAGAGACAGTGCAAGCGGGGGAGGGTCAGAGAGAGAGGGAGATACAGAGTCTGAAGCAGACCCCAGGCTCTGAGCTAGCTGTCAGCACAGAGCCCGATGCGGGGCTTGAACCCACAAACCATGAGATCATGACCTGAGCCGAAGTCGGACGCTTAACCAACTGAGCCACCCAGGTGCCCCAAGAACTAGTAATTTGTAAGAAATGCTAATTAAATGAAAACAAAGAGAGAGTATATTAGCTTGGTAGATTTTGCAGCAATCTCAACTTTTTGAGCTAAGACACAGAATTTTAAAATTTGCTCATCCAAGACAGGTATTCCCTTACACCATGGAAGAGCTTACTCTTCTCCTTGTCCCTCTACCATTGCTGGAGCCCATTGGCCTAACTGTCTTGCCACATTTGGGATGTAGCTTGGAAGAAGGCTCTGAGGCAAAGATTCAATGACTTGATAAAAGGTGATACTAGCATGTTTTTCTTGGAGGGAGTAGCTTTAGAAGTAAGACATGTGGGGTCTCACAAGAGGGTCCCCCTCCTCTGAGGCAGGGCTAGGAGCAGCCCCAGTCTGGGAGGTCAGCCAGGCCTCTCCAAAGGTCTGAGGACTCCACTTCCACCCATAGGCCTTATTGCTCTGTTTACAGTGACCGGCCCCAGGCCCCTCCCTTAGGGGTACTGGGGTTTCTGGGGTCCACCGTCGCGGTCAATGGTTATTTGAGGATTTTATTTTATTTTTTTCTCTGTAAACTTTTAACCTGGCTTTTCCCCATTTCAATTCCTGTGATTTATGCCAATAAAGTTTGCCATTATTTTCACCTAAAAAAAAAAAAAGAAGAAGTAAGACAAGACTGAGGGAGTGAGTTGTTCAGAAGATGTCTAGTTTTACTCTGAGGAAATGAATTGGATAGATTTTAGATGGTATGTTAAGAATTTCTGCAAGTGGAAGGTCAGAAAGCAAGATAAGATTAGATAGGAAATCTGTTCAAAAAGAGTTTGCGGTCACCAAGGCAAACATGATCAGGATGTGGATTACTGGAGTGGCTGAGAAGAAGAAGATACATATAGACATAACAGGTATCTTCCAATATTAGGGCTATTATCTGGAAAAGGTAGGAGGCCCACACCCAGGTGTTTTGTTTTTGTTTTGCTTAATAGAAGCATCTCTCATGTTCATTCAACATATTTTTTTAAAGAGGAAATCTGTATTTAAAAAAAATTTTTAATATTTATTTTGAGAGAGAGAGAGAGAGAGAGAGAGAGAGAGAGCGAGCAAGCAGGAGAGAGGCAGAGAGAGGCGGAAACACAGAGTCCAAAGCAGGCTCCAGGCTCTGAGGTGTCAGCATCGAGCCCAACATGGGGCTCAAACTCACGAACTGTGGGATCATGCCCTGAACCAAAGTCAGACGCTCAACTGACTGAGCCTCCCAGGTGCCCCTCATTCAACATATTTGAATGAACTGTATTTCAGGCACCATACCAGTAACGTGAGTACCAGGGATATAAATCTCATAGTCTATTGGGAAAAACAAAGAATACAGCAATTCTAATTCAGTATGATATGTGATAGGTATGAATGTGTGCTATGTGAGCTTCACAGAAGTAATGATGCCCAGGTTGAATTTTGAAAAATCAGCTTGGCCAGAGGAGACAAGAGGAGAAGGCTTTTCAGGGAGAAAGAATAACACATACAAAGTTAGGGAAGTGTGAGGAAATTTAAAACTACAGGTTATTCACAATGGCTGGAGTATAGACTATAACTGAAAGTTGGATGAGGGAATCAGGGTCGGGAGAATAAGGTTTGCTGGGACCAAAGTCTTTAATATGATGCCAAGAAGTCTGGCTTAAAGCAGTGGGTGGCAGGACCTGATTTATTTTAAAAAGTTACTCTGACCGCATTATGAATTGATGGTTGCAAGGAGTGGGGACAAGTCTCCAAGAAGGCTGGACCATTTCAGGAACATAAGCGGAAGTGATGAGGACATAAACCGGGGGTGATGGGGATGGAGCTGAGAGGAGATATTACGCAGTTGGATTCTACGGGACTCTGGGATCAATTGAATTGGAGGGGAAGAAACACAACAAACAGGAAGGATTCAAGCTCGGTCCTAGCTAGGCTTGCAACGCTATGCTTCCAAAGTAGTGAGTTCTTCATCACAGGAAATGAGAATTCTTCAAGCAAAATCTGCATGATTATGTCAGAGGCTTTCCCGCTGAGTGGCTACTTGGGATTCCATGATCCCTAAGGACCCTTATGACTCTAAGAAAAGTGCCATTTAGCAGAAAGGTAAACTGTCAGAGAATCATGATAAAGAATAATTTCTCTAAGGATGAAATCTGTAGGTTTTCCCATATTCTTCAGTAACTTATACAGGCCCATGGGGATTTTTCAATAATCATGTAGATATAATTTTTCGATACATGAGTGGCCACCTAGGGAGATTGTGTGTTTAGATGTTAAATTCTATTTTAAAACGTACATATGCATGTCTTTGTCTTTCTAGCTCACACACACACACACACACACACACACACATATACATATATAAAATAAGTTTGGGAGCTCTATGTATACAAGTTTCTATAGAATAGGCATATGGTTCTAATAATCACTCTATGTGAACCAAACTCCAAAGATTTAGATAAAAATATATTGTGGATTTGATATAAATCTCTGCAGATTAAGGCATTTACTCCATCTAAAACTGAAAGTTGTCACAGTCAATAGCGTTAATGGTGATTAGAAACAATTGATCTGGAAAGGAGCCAGACTGCAAAAAGAAAAAGAGCTTTCATAATACATACACAAAACACAACTCAGTAAGCAGTAAAAATAGTTGAGGCCAAAATGGCCAATTCAGTGAGTAAGATAAAAAGACAAAAAATATAAAACTCTTCAGATATGAAAAAAATAAATCAAATCAAATAAATTTATCTGAAAAAAAAAGAAAGAAAATATCAAACTCTTGTTTCCTTTGGACCATATTCTTGGACAATATTAGGCAGAACTATTTTGGGTGACTTTCTGTATCATCCTTTGCATTCAAAGCACTCTTGTGCTGCCCAGACTCCTTCTTCCTGTTGCCTCACCTTGGCTCCACTTATCAACAAACCTAAGGTCTTCCTTTCCATCAGTAAATGTGGTAAGTGTGAGCTTCACACACCTCTATAAATAGGAGACAGTTTTGGTCAAACAACAGTTACCCCTTTGGGTGGGTCACAAATCATAGAGCACACAACAAACTGCCTACATTTACATGCATAATAACACTTTCCTTTCTAAACTTCCTGGTACAATACTACACTCATTATTTGCCCTTGTGCAAATATGTGCCACTCTCCTTGCCCCATAAAAATAAGAAAAGCAACAACAACAACAACAACAAAACTCCAGCAGGATGTGTAGCAATCTGCTGGTTCCCATTCTTGCCACAATGATGACTCAGGACCTGGATTTGTGTGTGACTTTCAGATTCCCCCCCCCCCCCCGTCACTTTTCCACTATAGCTCATTGAGTGTATGTGCTAATCACAAAAAATGCTAAGTGCAATAATTTGTAAAAATTTCCCATGACTGTAAAGAGTCATAGAGTTTTATAGCATGGGAATACCATCTGTGATTTTAAAAAGTTCACTTTTTTTAGATTTTTATTTTCTTGTTTGGCTGCCAAACTTAATGATAGTGACTTAATGGGCAAAGAGTAAACCATTATCCCTTTAATTGGTCTCCACTGGTTAATTTATAGAGGCTTTTAGAAATGCACTTATTGTATAATTAACAGAGATTTGTGCCTCCTTCAGAAGTCATTGGCTATAAAAGGCTTTGTTTCATAATTGTCCATCACCCAATCTATTGCTGTTCAATGGCACAGTTTCACCTTCAGAGACTGTTTTCTCTAGTCTACGCAGCATCTTTGATCTTCTGTGATACTCTTCACGTTATCTATGAAATCCATTCTTTTTAAGATCCCAGTGTTCCTGCTAGTCATTTGTAAAAAAGAGCTTCATAATTTTCAAGAAGATTAGCATAATCAGACTTCAGGTTTCCCACCCATTTCTCTTACTTCTCTAATTATCATAGCCTACTGCTTTAGAGTAATCTTCCTACTCCAAGATTCAAAACTTGAATATTGTAATTTAGGCCATTATAAAATATACACTAGAGAATAGCTCTGGTCTTCATGTGAGGTACTTGTCAATATAGTTATTACAGTTAAAGAATGTTTTCAGCTTTTGTATTTGCCATGTATTTGTCCAGGCCTCTCTGCTGAACTATTTTGCACTTGACCTCCAGCTACATTTCTCTCCTGCTTTATCTTTCTTTCTTTTTTTTTTTATTTTAATGTTTATTTACTCTTGAAAGAGAGAGAGAGAGAGAGACAGAGAGAGAGGGAGACATAGAATCTGAAGCAGGCTCCAGGCTCTGGGCTGTCAGCACAGAGTTTGACCCAGGGTTTGAACCCACGAAACATGAGACCATGACCTCAGCTGAAGTCCAGCGCTTAACCAACTAAGTCTGAGCAACCCACACACCCCTTGCTCCTACTTTTTCTGACAGTACAAGCTTTTTTCCATAGGTTACTGCAAGCTGCCCTAACTTCTTCCCTACTCTCATGCGTACTTATGTTCTGTGTACTTGGGCTGTGTGCTCACATTCAAGCTTATTCCCAAAGTGTTTCAGAGAATACAGAATTTCAGTATGATAAATGCAATAGATATTCTTTGTTGTGAGGTAAGTAGCTAAGGTAAGCCTTAAAATAGTAGTGTAAATTATTATATATAATAGTTATAAGTGGCTGAGTGCCAATCTTGTGTTTTTAGCTGTAGAGAAGAAAATTTTCTTAGAAAACTGAGGCTGTCTACTATTGGCAGTAAAATACATTCGTGCTAACCATCATGGTTAAGACTGCAAAAGTTAGAATTGTTGATGCCTTTAGTATCAGCATTTCTCCTCCATGATGGTTAGTAGAACCTGGAACCCGATACTAAATCTAGAGAATTTTTCTTTCCAATATTATTTTACAGGCCATTCTAATTCTAATTTTAACTAAAAAGTAAGCCTTTTCTAAACCATTTCTATTACCAATGAAAAATTGTGTTGACAGCTTCCTCCTACTTTGTCAGTGGTAACCTTGCTTTTGCTGGAACTGATTCTACTGTCCACACTAGATAGGGCAGATATTGCACTGGCTAAGGGAGATAGATAAATCTCAATTTCTGGAGTCTCTATTTTTTTCTCTCAGTATAAATATTTAATTATGCCAAAAGAAATTCTGAAAAATTGCAACACACGATGGAATTGATTCTCTCTAGAAGTAGGGCATTCGTTATGTAGCTGAGAAAGGAACTAACACTTTTAAAGTCTTTCTAAGTGATGGCTCTATTCTAGGTACTTTAAAATATTCACTTTCATCTTCACTGTATCCTACAAGCTAGGTCTCATCAGCCCTATTTTACAGATGAGTGATTAGGGTTAAATAACTTGCCCAGAGTCACACAGTTATTGCTGGGAAGAGGTAGGGTTATGACATGGCTTTTTCTAAAGCTCACGCTCTTTTCACTTTCTTAAAATAGTCCCCTCCTGCTCATTCTTAGGAAGAAATATCAGTCTTGCAATATATTATGATGCCTACATCAAGAGCCCCATAATTTCAGGTATAAGAATATGGACTCTGGAGTTGAACTACTTGGGTTCCTATCACTCACTAATTGTGTAATCTTTTTAAAAATTAAATATTTTTTTATTGTAGAGAGAGAGGGTGCATAAGTAGGGGAGAGTGGCAGACAGAGAGGGAGAGAGCATTTTATGCAGGCTCTGTGCTTTGCAAAGAGCCCAACACAAGGCTCCATCCCAGCACTCTGGGATCATGACTTGAGCCAAAAATCATGAGTCAGATGCTCAACCCACTGAACCATTCAGGTGTCCCTAATTGTGTAATCTTGACTGATTACCTGATGTCTCAGTTTCTTTATCTATAAATATGGAGTGGTTACAATAATATCCATTCAGTAGTGTGGTTTGTGAGGACTAAATAAGAATACATATAAATTACTCAACAGAGTGGTCAATACATATCAAAGTTTAATAGATACTGTTTTCCAGGAACTTGATCTTTCTTTAAAGAATCAGTCTTGTTATAAGTAGAGAAAAGAAATTAGGGTTGTAATCTATTCTTGGCTACTTACGTCTGGTGCATTTAGCAATTAGTGTTTTGTTTTAGATCCCTATCCAATTTTACATGTTAATTTCTTTCCCTCATGCAATAAAGAAGATTAAAACATGGCTATAAATTCCTTGCTAAGCCTCTCTTTGAGAGATGGAGTCTAAGCCTCCTTCTCTTGAACATAGGTGGCAACATAATTGATGAATAGAATATGACAGAATGGGACTTCTGAAACTAAGTAATAGGAAGTCTTGCATCTTCTGTCCATATCTCTGAATGTTCACTTTGGAAACTCTCAGCTACCAAGTAAGAAGCCTGCCTGACTTGGTATCTCCATGTTGGAGAGGTCATGAATAGGCACTCTGGTCATCATGTCTCATACGAGCCCAATCTTCCAGTCATTGCTGCCAAGAGTCAGAAGTGTAACTAAAGCTGCATTGGATACTCCAGACCAACCCAGCCACCAGCTGAATATTACTGAAGCTCCTCAGTTACCAGAAGGATCTCCCAGCTGAGCCCTGCCCTAATTCCACACCCACAAAATCATAATAAAATGATTGCTGTTTTAAGCCACTAAGTTTTGGGGGTAATTTATTACATAGCAACATATAGCTGAAACATGCATTTCGTTATTGAAAAAAGAAACTATTGTCCAAGCAGGCACGGGGGATGTGTTTACGAACAACCTAGGCAAGACTACTATTCTCACAAAGGTTACATTCTACTGAGGGAACCACACAATAAAACATGAACAGACAAGTGCATATACAATCTCATATATACATATATATATATATACACATACATATACACACATATATATACACACCACGGAGAAAAAAATAAAACAGACTAACAAGACAGAGACTAACAGGGGTGGGTGTATTTGGATATTTAGGTAGGCTAATTAGGAAGAGTCTCTCTGAGGACAGTTCATTTGAGCAGAAATTTGAGGATTTAAAATTATGCACTTACTCACTTATTAAGCCATCTACCCATTCAATGTACAGGCAACTGTCAACCAGTACTTTGAGTCAGGCACTGTGCTAAGTGTTGACTAAAATAACTATAATGTCTTGTGAGGCACACAGATATGTAGGGCTGATAACAACATCACACAACTATGATGTCAAAGAGATAGGCGGGGAGCTTTGGAGGCAGGAGCAAAGTCTGGAAGATAGAATACTTCTTTAAGTAGTATGTTTTTCAAAGGAGTCAACTGTGGAAACTGGACACTTATGCAAATGAGGCTTATTCAAATGTGCTTTTGCTCAAAACACAGCAGGAACTTCCCTTTTGCCATTGTGCAAATAAGAGCAAGGGCCTAGCCCATAGCACTGCAGGAAATATATGTTGAATTAAAATTGCTTTAAGATGCAGTTATTAGTCAAAGAAGAATCTTCCTTGCCCTTCCTGCTCCTCTCTTTTGAGCCAAAATGATTTTATATAATATGATCATTCGTTCCCTTTATTCATCAGACTTGGCCCTGAGGTTTTTTTGCTCCCTCTCCATTCAATTTATCCTGAAACAATGAACACTCGCCAATACTGAGGATATTCAGAAGAATATCTTGTTCACTTTTTAAAGGATGGCCCAAAAAAGGAATGCTGAAAATATTTTTAGCAATAGTAGAAGCAGAGCCAGCAGGAGTGCAGGGCCTCCCGAGGTGATAAATTTGAACGGAGCATCATTCATTTGGATGTTTAAGTGGTACTGGTTTTTTTTTTTTTCAAAGAAGCAATTGTATTACATTATAGTCATGCCACATTTTTGCAGATGCTCATTAAGTGGAGCCTGATCTCCTCTGTGCCCATGTGTTCAACTATCTTCTAGGTTCAATAGATTCTCTCAAATACATCTTCTTAAAATTTCTGGTTTCATATCACCTATACTCAAAAGTTTCCCCAATTCTAAAACTCTGTGTCTACTAAGCTTAGCTAACTTTGTAGTCTGAGGAAACAGTTACTTCTACTTTAACCTCTGTTTAATACATGGTATTATCACCAACCTAGAATGTAATGTAGAAGTCATCATCTACACCCTCTGCTTTCTCAACACTCACAACCAGTCTCTCAACAAATCTGTTGATTCTACTGTAAAAGTATATCTTGAATTTCCAATCACCCTCTTTACTACAATTATCTTGATTCAAGATCTTATTGGGGTTTTGCTTTGTTTTGTTTTGCCAGAGTATTGCCCCTTCTGTGTGGAATGCTCTTACCTATCTTCACTACCTGGTGAACACATTTTTTAAACTCAGGCTAAACTCACCTTTTTTGTGTTCCTTGGCACCTTGTTCATGTTTCTGTATTATCCTTAGCCACATCATACTATTAGTCATTTATGTTAGCCTGTCTTCAACTTTCTTTTTTCACAGCTTACACAGGATTTCATTTATCCATTTGAGTGCATATATTAAACATTGGACAGGCAGTTTTCTAGATCCTTCTTCACAAAAACAGGCATGATTTTTTTTTTTACTTTTATTTGTATTTATATTATGCAGAATTTACTCCTGGGCCCTAAGATTTTGTTTCTTTAGTTTCTTCCGGGATATCTTTTCCTTCTGTGCAATCTTTTCTTCTGGCTTAGGAACAATCTGCTCTTTTTCAATAAGGATCATCTCAGTGTGGCAGGGAGAGCTCATGTAGGGGTTAATCCGACCGTGAGTCCTGTAAGTTCTTTTTTTTTTTTTTAATGTTTATTCATTTTTGAGAGAGAGAAAGAGAGACAGAGTGCAGGCAGGGGAGGGGCAGAGAGAGAGGGAGACACAGAATTTGAAACAGGCTCCAGCACAGAGCCCAACATGGGGCTCAAACCCATCAACCATGAGATCATTACCCGAGCCAAAGTCGGACACCTAACACACTGAGCCATCGAGGCATCCCAAGCCCTATAAGTTCTATGAGGCATCTTGGGGCTTTTTTCACCTGGATATGCTCAATAACTAGAGAATCTACACCTAAACCCTTAAGTTCAACTCTATTCTCTGTAGGTTTAAGCATGCGCAGTAAAAATTCAGTACTCTTTTTGGGCCACTGACACCATATCCAACCTCACTCTCTGGCCTGGAAATATCTACCAACTTCCCCCATTGTAGCGATGGAATGGCACACGTGGCTTCTGCACAGTGACATCTGTCAAATACTTGGTGGTTTTTCTGAGATGCATACTCTTGATGGCCTGGGCAGTTTCATGTGTGCTCATAAAGTGAACATGAAGATCTGACCTCTTGATTTTCATGATTTTGTAGGGTTTGCTGGGTCCTGTGAATAGTGAACCATATTCAGAGATCACCTCAGGCTGCTTCTGAGGAGAGTAAAACAGACATGATCTTAGACCTTGTGGGGCACATAATATCATGAGGGAGATGGATAATAAAAGAAATAATTATAGTAATGTACAATGAGGATAATGATAGGTGGATGACAGGCAGCCATGAAAATATATGTAATATAATTATACAGGGTTAGAAGAAGTTTTTCCTGAGGGAATAACATTTAGTCTGAAACTTGAAAGATGAATTAGAGTCAGCCAGCCTTAGGGATGGGCAGGTGGGACTAGAGGGGAGAATATTCCATTCAGAGGAGATAGCTTGTGCAAAGACACAAAGGTCACAGACAAAGGCCATTGGAGGAATTGAAAAAATACTGTAGGGTTATCAGTAAACATTTATTATGTGAATACAGTCTGGGGATATGAGTCTATCTGTTCTGCTGAGTTTTCTGAAGAACACAAAACACTTTTTAGTTTGTACAGTATACTTTTACCATAGTTTGTGGGCTTCCCTACATTCTTCAACCGACATCACCTAATTTCACTTTTAGTTGACAATTCAAGATAATCAGTAATAATGTCAGTAACTGCACTAATATAACAGTCCTTGCTAGTTGCCTCTATTCAGACCCAACACAACGTCTCTTCTCCCTTGTTAACAGAAACTGGTTTGATTAGGGTGGCAATGTGCTCTACTCCAGGCAACAGATTGTGATTGCTTAAGGGTTGTGCCATGCAATATGGAAAGGAACTACTGAACACTAGGTTACTACTGAGGCTGGTCCAAATTGATGAGCTGTAAGTGTAAAATATACACTGAGTTTTGTTTACTGTGGTAATCATGTTTTGTGAAATATCTGGGTAATCATCTCCCAAAACCGCTCTTTCTTTAGAATGTAGTACAGTAAACACTATCTAGTCAAATTTCCTCATTTTACAGATTAAATGTTAAATCTTAGAGAAGTTTCCTGATTTTTTCAAAGTCAAAAACCTACTTAGCCACAGGGTATATAGGCTGCTGTCCTCAAAGATAAGGGAGAAACTCTAGAGATAAGTGTCTTCCAGAGATAATCAGTAAGCAGTTAGAAGACACACCACCAAATTCTAAGTAAGAAGAGGTGTCAATATTTCAGAAGGTTTGAAACAGTTGAAAGAAGGAGATGCTGGATGATTTTCTGAGCTCCATGGTGTTCATGTTCTGAATCTTTGTGCACTGCTTGAGTTTGGGCTGTGACCAGTTGAAAGAGCCTATGAGAGCAGAAACATTTTTCTTTCACCACGTGATCTCCTACTCCTTTACCCTCCAAAATCCTATAGCTTTTCATCTAGGAGTCACAAGAGAAGCTTTTAAAAATAGAGGCACTGGACGAGGAACAAGGGTCTGGGACATGAAGGAGACTGTATCACTTTGTTCAAAAGCCATTGGAAGTCAGTTTTAACTTTTCAGATCTAATCATATGGAGACTTCACCCACAGTTTGATGAAAGATTCAACCAGTGTGACATTTTGGAACACAGAATATATATGAGTTAGGACACGTAGACCTTCCAGGACACATTTTGTGGCTGAAACATTAATTCAAAACAGAGACAATTAATTGAATTGATCTAATTGTGCCTCCTCTTTCCTTGGAATAACAGCCCCTGAGGAGCAGGAGGGATACAAAAAGGGCTTCCAGGGAACAGTCCACTTCTGTAAGCTCTGGGACCTCTCAATCTTCCCCCCTTTCCTGGCTTATGCCTTCTCCACAGTGGCTGTTCAGGGTTTGCTCTTGTTGCAAATCTCATTCCCAATGGGCTCTGGTCCTTCCACCTCTGCCCTCACTCTATCTCTTGGCCCCTGTTCTCACAGAGATGTGGAGGGGTCCGTCCTCACTCCTGCTCAGAGCTCTTTGCTGAACCCCACTGTAGCCTGACGCTTAGCTCATGAGAATTTCTGCCAAAGAATCAGGAGCATTTCTTAGAGGCTGGGAGGAAGTAAATTTGACATGACATGATCCTATTTCTTTCTAAACAATTTTCTTCCTTACTACTTAATATTAACAGGTCTCCCAGGATGGATTCTAAACCTTTTTTTTTTTTTTTTTAACTTGACGTTAGTAATGGCTGGGTAACAATATGGAGGTACTTAATAGAACTGAACTGTACATTTAAAAATGGTTACCATAGTAAACTGAAAAGACCCAACAAAAATAAATAAATGAATACTTAACTTTAAGAAATATATGAGTAAACAAAAATCTTTGCCTCTATGGAGCTTATAGTCCAGCAGAGAGAGATGACCACATACAATAAATTATCCATATGTTCGAAGGTGGTAAGTACTATAGACACAAAAGACAGAACAGGGTAAGGGGGGTTACACGACCTGAGGTGGGTTGCTGTTTTAAGTAGGATCATCAGAGTAGACTTTACTGAGGAGGTGACTTGAACCAAGACACAGAGATGATGGAATTCGCCCCATGAATATCTGGAGGAAAGCATTCCAAGGCTGTGGGAACAGAGAGTACAGAAGTCCCAAGGTGGGAGCATGCCGGGTTGGAGGGACCAGCAGGAAGTCAGGGTATCTAGGACAGTGTGAGTGTGTAGGGATGGGGGAGAGAGTGTTAGGAGTCAGGGTCACAGAAGTGAGGGAGAGCATTTGAAAGACTTCGGTTTTTGCTCTCAGGGAAATGGAAACCAAGACAAGATTTTAAGGAGAGGAATGACATGATGTAACATATTTAAAAGGAAACCACTACAGAGGGAGAGCAAGGGGGCAAGGGGACCTGTAAGGAGGTCATTGCATTAGTGTCTTGGTGAGAGGTGACAGTGGCTTTGGCCAGAGTTGTAGTGGTGGAAGTGGAGGGAAATGGCTAGACTTTTAGATTGATTTAAACAAAAAAATGTTAAGTTAATTAATTATTATTAAAATTTTTTAAAAAATTTTTTATGTCTTTATTTTATTTTGAGAGAGAGAATCAGACAATGAGTGGAGGAGGGTCAGAGAGCGACACACACATAGAATCTGAAGCAGGCTCCAGGCTCTGAGCTGTCAGCACAGAGCCCGACACGGGGCTCAAACCCATGGACTGTGACATCATGACCTGAGCTGAAGTCAGACGCTCAACCGACTGAATCACCCAGACACCCTAATTACTTATTATTTAGGGCAGATGAGTGAAGAAGGGGCAGAGAGAAAGGAGAGAGACAGAATCTCAAGCAGGCTCCTTGCTGTCAATGCAGAGCCTGACACAGGGCTCCATCCCACAAACCATTAGATCATGACCTGAGCTGAAACCAAAAGTCCCACACTTAACCAACTGAGCCACCCAGGCGCCCCTTTTAGATATATTTTAAAGTAAGAGCCACAGGTCATGAACACAGGGTCATGGCATTGAGCTCCATGTCACGCTGAGTGTGGAGCCTGCTTAAGATTTTCTCTCTCTCTCTCTCTCTCTCTCTCTCTCTCTCTCCCTCTCCCTCTCCCTCTCCCTCTCCCTCTCCCTCCCTCTGTCCCTTCCCACCACCCGAACATACTCTCTCTGTGTCTCTAAAAAATGAGAATAAATAATAAATAAATAAATAAAAAACAGAAAGTGAGAGCTAACAGAATTTCCTGCAGAGCAGAGGTGGAGTGGAAAAAAGAGGAGTCAAGGATGACCCCAGCATGTTTGACCCAAGCACCTGGACAGATGGAACACCATTATGGGAGAGGCTTTGAGTGCCAGATCTTGCTTTAGTGCTGGTGGGTAGACCAGGAGTTCTGTTTTGGATATACTGAGTTAACTCTGTTATCACTACAATTAATTTTTTTAAGTTGCACAAATGAGAGCCATGGAAAGCATGAGTCACTGATACAGCATCTGTCCCATAGTATTGGCTCAGAGTAGGTGTGTCTTTTTGGAGGTGGAAGGAAATAGCGGATGCAGGATTGTAGGAGCTCCATGACTGACTCATACTTCTTATGACCTTCATTTGTGCAACTTAAAAGATGTAACCATAATGATAACAGAGCTAACGTGTGTTGAGTTCTTAACATGCATTAGACACGTGACATGCTAACTCATGTATATGTGTATAAATTGGAGGAAATGTTATTGTTCGGTCAGAGTCTACAGAAAGCAAAGGTGTAGTTTTTTTTTTTTCCTATATTCCAAATTCATGGAACCCTGTCTTCCATCCTTGGACACAAAGGTAAGAACACTGAAGTGCTTTATCATTTATAAACACCACTTTGTGAACATTTTCCTTCTCACAGCTATCTTAATAGGGTAGATCAGTGAGTTTATCCTTCTCATGCTCAGAAGGGCTTGCCAAAGGTGAAGACAGTTTGAGATTCTAGGTTCTCTGATTTCAAGGCCAAAAATTTCCCTGCTGTCCAACGTTTTACTTAAAACATATTTAAACCTACAAAAATTTTAAAAGAGTGCAATGAACACTTGTATACCTTTAACCTAGTTTATCCAATTGTCATTTTGCCACATGTGATTTATGCCACACACACACATACACACACACACAGAGTTTCTGGTGACCTATTTTGAAACCTATTCTGAATAAACTGCAGACATGGTGTCACCTCCAAATGTATTTAATTTTCATTTATTAACAATAAGGACATTCTCCCACATAACATAACCTTTCACACCTAAGAAGTAATATCATCAAATATAACATCTATATCTACATTTCCATAACCGCTCCCACCATTTTTATAGCTTTATTTTTTTTTCTATCTAGGAACCCATCTAGGGATCATGCATACCATTTGAATATTGTGTCTTTCATCTCTTCCCACAGAGCAGTCTTCCCAACTTTTGTTTTTCGTGATGCTATCTTTTTTGAAAAGTCAGGTCACTTGTCAAACACAGTGTCCCAAATTCTCCATTTGTTTAATTGTTTCCTCACAACTAGATTTAGGTTAAAATATTTTTGGCAGGAACAGTACAGAGGTGAATGTCATGGTGCTCCGCTGGTGGTGATGCTTAGTTTGATTACTCAAGGAAGATGGTGACTGCCAGATTTTTCCGTTGTAAAGATAAACTTTCTCATTTTTAATTAGTTAGTTATTTGGGGAGTATTACTTTGAGACCAAGGCTTAGCATCCATCACTGATACTTGCCTACATTGGTTACTATACTCTCCTGGCTACAGAATCCCCCTTTTCTCCCTGTACGACCTGTAGACCAGGAACCATCTACTCCTGAAGCTTTACTTCCAGTGCTCAGAGACCTGTGTCTAGTATATTCCCCTGTGGACATGGGCCATGAAGTGATGGAAGGAGTAGGAAATGAGCATGGGATCACATAGCAGATCAGATAGCAGACAGGGTGTTCACCGTGTTCCAGAAATGTCTCACCGGGCATATTACTGAGAAGCAGAAGGGTTACTTTGGTGACAGAAAAGTTTCAGTTCTGTAATTCTTGAGTGGTTATAGTTTGTGTTTTACATAACACAGCCAACTTTTTCTTCAAAATAGTTTCTTTTTCTTTCTCTTCCTCCCCCTCCTCCTCCTTCTCCTTCTTTGGAAGGAAAAAGAATTAAGACAACATGTATTTCGATAAAAATCTATTTTTAATCTTTACTATTGTACTTCTAGCTTCTTCCTTTTTCTTCCTCCTTGTTTTCTCTTCTCTTCTCTCTAGAAGGCTTCCTTATTTTAAAAATTCTGCTTAAAATTTCTCTCTCAATTTTCTGGTTTCTCAGTTTGCCTCTTTTAATTGATCAGTTTCTACTTTTTCCTTCTAGTTGATCTGTCGCTCCTACTGTTCTAGGTAGAGAGAGGGCTTCAGAAATTAGAAGGCAATTTTAAATTATGACATAAGATTCTGTAGGTTCAATTCTTCATATAATAAAATACCTGATTTTAGAAGATCCTCATTAAAAAAATATCATCCTATATTCTTAAACAACCACTGATGGACTTAGTTGTATCAACAATACTCTGGTTATTTTAAAATACATTATTTTGTTAATCACATGCTTTCTCCTTATATAAAACTGAAAAATAGGAAGATTAATTTTCATGTTTTCTTGATAGTTTCCAACCACATTTTTACACAATGGTTTCATGTAAGCAGTTGTTGATAATCAACTGACAACTGTTGTTATGTACAGAAGTCATGCTTATGAGGTATGGAAATGAGGGAAACATTTGAGAAAATGTCTGTTCAACTTTCAAAACCTTAAATTCCTATGGCAAGAATCACAAATAGGTTTTTTTCTCTAATGTACTTACCTGCTCCATAAGCAGCCTTTTTGTTGTTCAAAGAGTATTATCATGATCCACTTTGTAATTTAAATAAAGATTTTGATTTTTTTTTGGCCTCAGTGTACTTTATTATTATTTTTTAAAATCCCAGTTTCCAGAAATTCTTTCCTGAATAATTTACAGTGCAAACCACCACCACCACCACCACCACCTACTACTACTACTAGTGTATGGCATTGTTTTAAGTTGATAACCATAATTTTATTGATGGGTATGATTTTAAATTCAATTCTCTGAAACAAAGTTAGGGATGAGACCTGTGCACAGGAGTGGGAGAAGGTATTGGCAGCACCTGCTCGTCCATCTCTTCCAGTAGGCTGGAGGGAGCGAGCTGAGCGAGATGTTTGCTCTGTCCTTCCACGGACAACCTTGGCCCCGCACCTGCCATGTGGTTTTTCCAGACAAGGAATGCTATTCTCTGCCAAATGCTAACCCATTCCCTACATGAACCTTCTGTGGCTAGAAATATGGGCAAATAGAACAGATTATATTTCAAAAAAATAGATTATCTGAGGATCAGCTTTGAAGACTGTTGAAGATGAACCAAGACTTTCTAAATTTCGTTGGCCCTGGAAATTATCCCTCTTACTTAATAAATCAAAACAACACAAAACATGTGTTTTAAAAAAATGGTGGCAAATACACAATACAAATACAAATACATACAAAATTTAACTTGGGGAATTAAAATTTAATGACTCTATATTGGAGGTTAAGTCCTAAACCAGATAATTTTTGAAAGTTCCTTCAATTCTTATAACAATAAAATTTCAGTATAATGTGTTAACAAGATCTCATATTCTACCTGAAGTGTTAATAAAATATTATAGATTTTATAAATATATATAAAAAATAAATATATAAATAAATGGGGCACCTGGGTGGCTCAGTCAGTTAAGTGTCAGACTCTAGACTTTAGCTCAGGTCATAATCTCACAGTTGTGAGATCCAGCCTGCTTAGGATTCTTTCTCTCTCCTTCTCTCTCTCTCTATTTCTCCCTCTCCCCTTCTTGTACTCTCTCTCTCTCTCTCAAAAACAAAAAAGAATGTGTAAAGTAAAAAAAAATAAATGTATTGTCTACTAATGTAAGTGCAATTTTGAGGAGAATTAAAATGGTGAGTTTTAGTTCTATGACATTATATTGTAAGGTTTAAAATGACATTTTACACTGAAAGACAATATTTTATTATAACCTAAATACTGTGTTTATGACTCATATTTTGATTATAATTAAAAAAAATTTTTTGTAGTCTTTTGTGACAAAAAACCAACAAAAGATCAAAATGTGCCACTGCAGGATTTCTGATGTCTATATTTTACCTTTGAAACCTATGGTACCATTCAAATGAAACCTTAATAAATATCATTGTGACTTTTTAAATATAATTAGATGCTAAAATTGTTTTATAATATAATGAGAATATATAAGAAACTAGTAAGAGTGTAAGTGCTCTTGATTAGTTGAAAATGTTAAAAATTATTTCACTATTTCTTAGAAGAATATGTGTTTTTTTTTCCCCATCAACTCTTGTTGCCTGCATTAAACCAAACCAGGGGCAATAGTGAGATGACAATAATAGTCATAAAACAGTACACCTGTGTTTTGTGTTTCTTTCTTTCTGTTCTTGGTAGAATCCCAGTCCTCATACATTTCTTCCAATACTCCTGGGCATTCCTAGAAAATGTTTTCACATGCGACTGGGAACTAGTTCTCCTGACTACCACGTGGAGTACGCCATTTCCTCTCTCCTGGGGTCATTGTGATAGTGACAGTACACATGGAAAATATGTCACTCGTACTCATAAAAATCACTGGTGTTGAAATCATGTCATCCTCTTTTGGTTGCTCAATGCTGTTGTTGTTCAATGTAAGTAGCTGATGGCTTGCATTTTCCTACTGGTGCCAAAGCCACCAACCGTGATAATGAGGTTGATCAGTACTCTCAATGACCCATGGAGGGTTTGGTTAATGAAGTGTCTTTTTTTAGTTTGTACCCTTCACCATTATCAGGACTCTTTGGGGCTGGCTGACCTGAAGGAAAAGTGTTAGTTAGCACTTCTATCTGATTAGTCTTGGATTTTCCCTGTCCCTGAGATGAATTCTTTCCCTGAAGGCTTCTCACTTCTCAAATAAATAATCTTCTAGAATTTCTGTCCCACAAGTTCTGTAGGTATGTCCAGATACACCTAAATCTTAGGATGAAGCTACCTTATATTCAAGCGTGGAACTCTATTAAAATATATTATCACATGAAATATAATAGTTCCAATTTGAGAACAATAATGTGCACACCCAGAATCTTATGTATATATGTAGATGGGTTTGAGGTTGAGCCATAGATACAGTTGGCAGTAGAGATTCAACGCCAACACAACTCCATGGTTTTCATTTCTCGTGCATGTTAGTTTGATTATTTCTTGCTCCTACTGAGATTTTTCTGTGTGGTAGAAAACATGTTTGCTAGTAGCTTTTGAGTTTTGCAAATGACCCCTTCAGCCCTTTGGACTATTTAAATTTAATTTCTAAGGATGCCTAGAAAGGACTCTCATTGGCCCAGCTTGGGAGATTTTAAGGCCTGTTATGGGTTAAATTGTGTCCCCACAAAAGATGTTGAAGTCCTTATCCCCAGTACTTGGTAATGTGACTTTATTTGGAAATAACGTCTTTGCAGAGAATTTAGTTACAATGAGGTCAACAGGATGGATTCTAATCCAATAGGATTAGTGTCCTTATAAAAAGAGGAAATTTTTACACAGAGAAAAATGAGCATACAGGGAGAGCACTGTATGAACAGGCAGAGATGGAGTGATGCATCTATGAACCAAGGAATGACAGAGATTGCCAGCAAACCAGCAAAAGGGAGAGGCATGGAACAGATTCTCCCTCCTGGCCTCGGGAAGCACCAACCTTGATGACACCTTAATCTTAAATGTGCAGCCCCCAGAACTATGAGACAATATGTTTCTGTCATTTATCTGTCACATCTATTTTGTGATACTTCATCAGAGCAGCCCTGGCAAACTAATGTACAACCATTTAATGGTGGCTTGGGGAGGGATTATGCAGCACTGTGGGAACCGGGCAGGTGGGTGGAGGTTCTCAGAAATTAGTAATAGGAAGGGGCGCCTGGGTGGCTCAGTCGGTTAAGCCTCCGGCTTCGGCTCAGGTCAGATCTCACGTTCGTGGGTTCGTGCCCCGCGTCCGGGCTCTGTGCTGATAGCTAGCTCAGAGCCTGGAGCCTGCTTCCAATTCTGTATCTCCCTCTCTCTCTGCCCCTCCCCTTTTCATGCTCTGTCTCTCTCTGTATCAAAAATAAATAAAAAACATTAAAAAAAAAGAAATTAGTAATAGGAAGACAGTTCATAGATTTGTACTATAGATCCCCCAAAGCAATTTATTATGATTTGGAACTGAATTTAGATCAATAAACTTGAAGTTTTGGGCGGTAAAGTGTTTTCATTGAATGAATTATTTTTGTTAGGAATTGGGTAGATAATTAGAAATAACCTAAAAAATAATTAGCAGATAGTTTTATCTAATGGTGTCTATACGTATACTCAGCATACAAGTCACCATAATTGTCGTGGAGGTAACATATCTGCTTTGTATAGGGCAGGTAGATATCTGTAGCAAAATGAAACTTAAAATTTTTTTTTAATTTTTTTTTTGAGAGAGGGAGAGAGAGGGAGAGAACTCTAGCCAGAGAGGAGCAGAGAGAAAGAGGAAAAGAGAATCCCAAGTAGGCTCAGATTGATTTCGGTAAAGACACATTCTAACTACTGCTAGTGTCTCCCTTTCTCAACCTATTCATCTTAATAAGTACCAGTATTTACAGGTTAGACTTGATCAAAAAGTAATTTGCATCAGAGTGAGTAGATTGTCTTTCTGTTTTTATGTTTTCTAATCTGGGAATATGATACCTAAGATTCTGGATCACGGATTGGGCAACTGCAACCCTCAGGCCAAATCTAGCCCACCATCTGTTTTTGGAAACAAGTTTTATTGGATCTCAGCACATCCATTCATTTATTTATCATCTATGACTGTTTTCATGCCACAGCAACTGTAAAGGGGTCTAAACAGTTGTGACACAGACCATATAACCCACAAAGCCTGAAATATTTACTACCTGCTTTTTCATAGGAAAAGTTTGTCAGTCGCTCATCTAGATAGCTGTGGGAGGGAGGGAAATATACATGTATTTTTTTAAACTAAGTCCACCAGGGACAGCTTTTTAGCTTTTGGAATCAAACATAATTCCCACATTACTAAGGACCTGAACTCTACATTTCTGAACTGGAACACATGGTATTAAATGCTTCATTGAACTCAGTTTTTCTTATTTACAGTTGCTTGTAATGTAGTTATTTTGCTTTTATAGTTACTTTTTTCTATTGCAAATAACTAGTCAGAGAACTGAAGAATGGAATAATTGTCCAAAGGCATCATGTGTTTGGAATGTTTTTGACCTAATGTTCCTTGAAGCCAGGAAGATGACTGTGCTCACCATCAGGGGCTTCATTTTCTCTGAGGAAATCACCTACGGCACACAGTGAGTAGCCAGCTCAGTATATTCTTGTTGCTCAATTGCTTAATTGATTGATTTGAAAGAACAGAAGTAATGAAAAAAGATACTTCTATTTGGGAAATGAAATAAGAAAAGCATTTATAATGCGATATTAGAAAGTTATCTAAGGTCTTCGAGCTTCAGCGACTTTCTCTGTAAAATGAAGATAATAAAAGTACTCACCTCCCAGGGTTATGAAGATTAAATGAGATGTTCTACTGAAAGTGTGTGACAGAACATTTTGCATGTAATGAAGGTATAGTATATTTAACTCTTGTTATTAGTATTGATCTCTCTAGCTTCATATTCTAATGTCTCTGCCTTATTTTAGCTACATGTAGCACTTTTAACTCATCCATTTTATTCATTGATTGCTTACTGCATTACTAGGGGTCTTGTAGAGAAATAGAATCAATAGGACATGCACACACACGTATATATGTACATATACACTTATTATAAGAAACTGGCTCACAAAGTTATGGAGGCGAGGTCCTAAGATCAGTCAGCAAGATCCGGGAGAAGAGACAGTATAGTCCTGCGTCCAGATCTCAAGGCCTGAGAACCATGAAAGCTGATGGCAGTTCAACCAGTCCAAAGACAAAAGACCAACGTTCCAGCCGGAAGACAGACAGGCAGAGAGAGCAAATTCTTTCCCACTCTGCCTTTCTGCATGGTGATTAGAAGTGAATCACCTAGAGGCTGGGGAGATAGCTCCTTACTAGTCTGGTGAAGTTATCAAAAGTGATGATAAGGGTGGTGACAGAGAGCCAGTCAGTGAGGCTCGTGCTAAAAATTCCATGCAGTTCTCTTTCGTCCCTGAATGTGCCACAATTTTGTTGTTTCTGAGACTTGCACATGCTATTTCTGTTTGGAATACTCTTCCTCCTCTTCTCTGCTTGGAAAATTCCGTCCATTCTTCCAGTTTAGATGTGACTTTCTGCAGCAGACCTGTATGAACTCTCCCCATCTAGGTTGCTTTTCCTTTGTGATCACATGGCACTTTGTAACTACTTCTCTTGTGACACTTAACACATTGGAGGGAACGTTTTTGTTTATGTCTGCCTCTTCATGCAGACCTCAGGGTCCCAGAAGGCAAAGGTTATATCCTATGGAACTTTGCTCCCATTCAATAAACATTTGTCAAATGAATGCTTTCCTATTAGAACATGAGCAAATTAAGGGCGTATTGTCTGCTCAGTGCATACCACAACAGCAACAGCGGAGTCCCAATAAATATTGAATATGTCCCACTGCCATAAAAAAAAAGCCAAGATTCACAGACAGTAACTATCTTCAAGTGTCCATAGTTGTCAAATACTTGACAGCATCAGGAACTCAGTTAACATTTGATTGCAAGAAAATATGGATCATATCTGAGCTTTTCTATCTAGAAATGTTTAAACCATGACGGCTGACTAATATAAGGTAAATGGAAAGTTGAACCAAAGTGAACATTTACAGTTAAACTTTAGGAGAGATGTGGAGGGATTTAGATTCAAAGGTTGGGTTAGTTTTCATTGGAAATATGCTTGGAATTTACTGCAGCTGCTGGAAGTAAGAGAGCCCGGAGGTGTGCACACTGTGGCGCAACAGCTGTTTCGTGGAGCTGAGAAACCAAGGTAATGCTTCCTGGTGGTCAAATTCTTATGGACTTGGGTGGGGGATTTCTTGTTTTCTACGTTTATATTGCAATATCCTCACTAATTCCTTTTAGAGAATGTTCACTGAAGAACTCTTTACATATCACCTATGTCAGAATTCTCAATCCTGCTTGTTGTGTTAGAATCAATGGTGGATCTTCCCCCGCCCCCCTCAGGCAAAGAAGCCCAGGCTGTACCTTCAGAGTTTCTGATTCAGCAAGTGTTCAAAGCTTCACAGGTGACTCTGACGCATGGTCAAAGTTGAGGGCTGCTGAAATAGAATCAAATTCCTGTGAAGGATTTCACTCTGAGGTATTTCTTCTCCTAAATCCAACACGAACTAAACTCTTTTGTGCTTATGAAATTATTTTGAAACTGCAAGTTAGAAAGGAGTCAAGATCTTTTGTGGGAAGGTCCCTATTATGTTGTGATTCATCCATTAGAAAGAGACAGTTTGTTTTCTACAGTGCTGTATGGGTCAAATGTGTTCATTTATATGGACAGTTCCCTGAGTTTCTGTTCTTGAACTTCATGACTAAGCCGTGAGTGGATAATGGCCCTGTATTGAGGTGAATGCTGGAGAACAAGCCTACTGAGGTAGAGAGGCAAAATATAGCACCTGACACTCACAGATGGAAACAAATCATACAGTTTCTAAATAATAGGGAAAATATTAAAATTTCAGACTAAAAGATTTTATCACTTATTTTAATCTTTCTTTTTTAACCTCAAGAAGTACTCCTAATGTTATCACAGAAAATGAGATAATTTTTAGATTCTATATCAATATATAATAGGTTAAAAGCAATGCGATGTCACTGAATGTAAGTTTCGTTTATATCCTTTGAGCATATATTGATCCAGTTATATTTTATCATTTTACCTTAAAATTAATTGTATTTTCTACATATGAATTTGGTCTTTAAAGACAGCGATGTCTTTTTCTATCTTATACCTTTTCCTCCTTTTCTCTTTTATAAGGACACTTTAGAGTGGTCCTTTTCCTTTTTTCATTATGTATTTATGGAAAACCTACACTCTTCCAAATTAAAAAAATAAAGCCGAAGACTGGGGTTTGAATCCACAGTCTGCAATCCACACTGTGACCTTACTCAGCCTCTTTGACGGTCCTTTTCCACACAATTAACATCCTTATTGATGGTGATCGTTAGGGCTCCCTAGAGCTATGGAAAGGAAGAACGCAGATGCCTACATACATAATGCCTGTGCATATCAAGTCCCTAATGTCTGTGAGTTTCTTCTGCAAGAAGAAATTCTTAGAAATATAGCTTCATCTAAAGAAGCTGGGTACTTGGTCTTGTTCCTATTTTTTTTTTAAGTTTATTTATTTGAGAGAGAGAGTGCACACGTGCAGGCATGCATACCCAAGTAGGGGAGGGGCAGAGAGAGAGAGAGAATCCCAAGCAGTCTCTGTGCCATCAGCTTGGAGCCGGGGGCAGGGCTCTATCTCATGAATCCAGATATCATGACACGAGCCGAAACCAAGGGTCGGATGCTTAACCACCTGAGCCACCCAGGCGCCCTGGTTTGTCCCTATGTTCTTGAAACCACTGCCATTTGCAAATTTTAAAACTTTCAAAATGTGTCTCAGAGATGTCTCTAAAGGATATAGTAATATGTTATACTATATAGTATAGCACGGTGTTTTATAAAAGATTCAAACTAATCATGGGCAATCACTCCTCCATCCTCAATTTAAAGAAACTATCTTGCAACAGGATATATCAGTAAAAAGGAAGCCACTTTGCAAACATTATCAATGCATTCACCTTTACTCCCCAATACACTGAAACAGTTTTACAAACTAGCCTTCCTATTTAGTCAAAGGAACCATTATCTTACAGATCACTGTCACCATTGGGATCAACCTTTGTCCTTTTTTTTTTTTCTTTTTTTTTTTTTTTTGTTTGTTTGGTTGGTTGGTTTTTGTGTGTGTCTTTTTGCACTTAGCACATACTGATCACCATGTACTGAATAGTCTTCGGTATCTTTATTGGTGACTCAGTGCTATCTCTAATGCAAAGCTGATTCACCATTCAGCCTACCTTATTTTGATGACTCTTCTAATTCATCTGACATCATACTGCTGGATTATGTTTTCCTCTCCTCCAATTTAGTGTGATTTGCTGGATCTGGGCCAAATGTCTTGCCTGACATAAAGCTTTCTAAAACCTTTTAATTTCTTCTGCTTCATCTACCACTACTACCTGTTTCTCTCCAATACGCACCCCCCACCCCCATGGCATGCCAGCCCGGTCAGTATCTCCGATGCCTAATGCTATGATTTCATCTGTGCTGGCTACACGTGGAATCCAGGCTTTTCCTCGTCTACCTCTATACACTTTAGGGACACATGAAGGATTAGAATACATGAAATTCCAAGTCTAAGGAGGGTTTTTCTTTCCCACCAAAAGAAGCCACAAAGATTTTTCTTACTATTTTGATGAATGTCTGTTGTCTTTTCTCTTCATTTGAGCAACTGTCTGTCTTGTTTCAAGCGGTTTTAAGGCAGCATTTCTGTGAATACCTTCACCACAGCAATGAACCTATGGCCAGTTAAGAGGAGAAAACATATTATTTTTTTGAGCCAGGAGACCAAAGTTTGGGTTTCAGCTCTGCAGCTTACTAGCTGTGAGTCTAGGCAAATTATTTTAACTGCTTTTTACTTGGTTAGTTGGCTTTGATTTTTAATCTCTAAAACAAGGCAAATAATTTTAGCAGTGTTCAAATTAGCACACAGGATTATTATGTATGACAAACGAAACTTTTTCACTAAAAATGCTTTGTAAATGGTGATAACTATACACAACTGAAATATCCTTGTTTTTATTTCTTTGTATTGACCAAAGCACTAGCACAATGAAAACCACTGAAGCTTACCATAAACAAAAAATTGGATTAAATTAATATTTTGTATTTTTGATACACAAACACACATTCAATTATAGTGTACTCAGTATAGGATTTATTTTATTGGAAGGATACAAAGAAGTGAATATTAGACAACATTAAAAATTCACTGAAGCATTTATAACAATATGATATACTCCCATTGGTCGTGTGTTGTGAAGTAGGCATTTAGTTTCCTACTGTTCTAATATAGTAGTTGGCTATTTGGACTGGTAGTGGGCAATCTGAATTCCTCCAGTTGTTCCTGCAACAACTGGAGGAGTGAAGGTATAAATGGATTCATCTTTACCCTGATGATTTAGTGACTTTCATGACTCTTTCCTCTACATAATATAATTCTTTGCATAAAGATTAATGGCAAACTAATAAAATGTGTTATAGGTTTGCCACTGGTATGTGCAGAGAGTCAAAGGCAGATTAAAGTCCGGGTAAAGTTCTCAATGGAATCTCAGCCTTTGATCATGCCACCAACACTTTAATTTTAAAAATGTGACAAGATGATTAGAGTGTTTTAAGATCTTAGTACCAAGCACAATACAGAGTTGAAAGCTGCCATGAAATCTGTTACTTAGGCAGAATACTGTCCTCTGAGGCACTAACTGACAAAGAAGTAGAATGTTAAATAAAGAAGTTGAAAGTCAAATCAGGAAGAATAAAGGGTATTTGGAATGCTGTCAAACATACTGTGGACTTTAGTAGACACCAGATCTTGACCCAAATTAACAACCAGTGAATATTTAAGGCCTAGATTTAATAGAGGTCCCATTTATAATTCCGAGTAGTTTTATAATTATTTCCCCCCACCTATTTTAATGTTAAATACAAATGAATAGTAATGTTTCCAAATTCTGTTAGTATGCCTGAGTTAAAGAGTTGTTTGGGGTTTTTTTGTTTGGTTTTTTTTTTTTTTTTACTAAACAGGCATTCTGGGAGAGTAGTGAATCATGAGACAACTGTTATATCTAAAATATGGTGGACTCATATGATGTTTTAAAGTTGTCGAGAACAACATAATATAAAATACAATCAGAGCTGACTTCCAGCCCAGTTTTAAAGCAGAATCTGTGTGGTTTGTTCTTGTTGGTTCAACCCTCCCCAAGGACCTTCTTAGAGTCTTTTGCTCCCCACTGATTGTCCCCTGTGGCACTTCTCCATCTCCTTTGTCCAACAGTCAAACAGACTTGCTCAGTGTCTCCATTTCCCTGAGGGCCCACAGAATGATTAGTTACCAATTTTGAGACTCTACGATGGGCAATTGAATTTGTGTATTACTATTGCTCTTCCTTTCTGTTATTTCATTTGCTTTTCAGTAACATTTCTTTACTGCATGATAAAAATAAAATAATAATAATAGCTGATGTAATGTCATTTACTACTAATGGTTAACTAATGGCAGGCATTATTCTAAACACTTTACACATATCAGCGCATTTAATATTTATATCAACTCTATGAGTTATATACTATCATTATATCTATTTTACAAATGAACCTACAGATATCAAGTAGGCCATAAAGTAAGAAGTGGTTTTGAATCCAGACAATTTAACTCCACAGTCCTTACTCTGAACCACCATTCTCCTGCCAAAACATGGCCGTAGGGAGATATTCAGAGAATTATGGGAGACACCTGTGTCGTGGAGTTAGAAATTTTAATTCTGTCTCTGCCCCTCACTGGATATGTGGCTCTCCAAAATTAATTTTCTGAGATGTAGAAGAGTGGCAATAATACTTACAGGAAAAGTTTATCACAGAATTAAATAAATTAATGCATATAAACACTGACCACCAAAGTACAATGCATTCTTCACATAGTTGAATGTACAACTGGCTGGAAATGCGGGGACCATGTTTTTGTGCAAAAGGATTTTGCACAAGCACTCAGCTGCCCTTCTCAGCCAGGATACAGTGTAGGCACATATGTGGTTCTTACAACAGCAGCACCAGGTGGATCAGCCCAGTGCTCATCAGTCAGAACTGGGAGGGGACAGGCAATAGGAATCTAAGAGGCAAAGGTGACAATTACCATACCTCCTGACCAGAGGTTACCCAAATTATAATGTCACAAGACCCTCATATTGACATGCATTTGCTGGTAGCCAACTTTTAGAAGGAGATGATAAAGTTACCAAGCAGAGGTGTATGAAAGGATGCTCTGTCCTAAAACCCAAGTGTATATGATACACTTATTTTCTGTGTAACTATACAATTCATACTTTATTTAAAATATGGAAAGCACTGCAAGTGTTTTACACTGTCATTACCTTTGATGTATCAGGTAGAAAGTTAATGATAATTTTTTATACTTTCTCCATATGTTCTTCAAAATACATAATTTGAGATTTGTTTCATCTTTGTGTGGGTGATTTTTTTTTAACGTTATGTGCTGAAAGACAAAAATCTGTTAGGCTGCTCCATTCATTATTTCCTTGGAATTCTGTAAACATCAGGAAAGATGTTACATGTAACAGACTGTCACATTCAAGGAACAATGTTAAGAAATCCACAGTAGCCAATGATGTCATGGAGACTGCATTAAAAAAAACCATATATATATATGTGTATATATATATATATATATATTTTAGAGAGAGAGAGAGAGGAGAGAGAGGGGGCACACACGAGCTGGGGAGAGGGGCAGAGGGAGAGAGAATCTTAAGTAGGCTCCATGCTGAGCGTGGGGCTTGATTCCACAGCCCTGGGATCATGACCTGAGCTGAAATCAAATGTCAAGAGTTGGACACTCAACAGACTGAGCCACCCAGGAACTCAGAAGACTGCATTTACATTTAGAGAAAACAGTTACCTCCCAAGTATTGATTGTTGAACTAATAATAGTTAAAATGTTTTTCTTTCAAAACCAAACTCTAATAGACAAAATGAGTCTTGTTATTGTAAAGGTTATTTGGAAAGAGTTAGCACGGAGAACATTTTGCACCTGATACATGTCATTAATAGTTTACATTAGCTTCCCATATAAGGGAAGATACTATCCTACTTTATAAATAGGTCTTGTGGGAAAATTGCTTCTTCCTTGAGGTTAAACAATCTGATATACATTTTTAATGCAGGGATAGTGTAAGGCAATGTGAAAGCTAACCCCATTAGATTGTAACAATGCCAACCCCCCAATAACTAATAACAACTTATCATTCATGGTGTTTTAAAGACTCATTAAATTTGGTCTCCAAAGTTTATGGAATATATAAGGAAGCTAGAAAATATACTAAAAATATTGAATGATATTTCTCATGAGTTAAAAAACAGACATTAGTGAAGTGGGGTAAAATGTCACACGGGGAGAATGTATAAATACATTCTAATAAAGTTAAACATATGAAAATTATACGAAGCAGGTGACAATGATTCCAGCTCCTTTCCTAATTCAGTAAGGACGGAAAAGGAAGTGGTTTGAAATTGCAGTAGAAGAGATTTGGGTTAGATATCAAAAAGAACTTCCTCACTGTAGAGGATTGCTGATCGCTGAATAAAGGATATATCCCAAGAGCTTCTTGGAGACATTTAAGAATCGGATGTAAACGTTCTCCCAAGGGACGGTTTTAAAGCAGTCCCACCCAATCATACTGACGTTGATAAGACCATTCTTAAGTCCTTTTTAGATTCATCAGGGAAAGTTGGTGTGTGTGTGTGTGTGTGTGTGTGTGTGTGTGTGTGTGTGTGTAAATGCAATGCATGCAGGTACTTGTGTTTAAAGGTGAATAGATGAACTCATGGTCACAACATAAAGCGATGGATTCCATAGTCCAGTCACAAAGCTAGGTGGCACAGTAAAACTCAGATACCTTGTGAAGATGTAGAGTGATGAAAGAAAGTCAGAAATCCTCAGTTTATGGAAGTTAATTAAGTACTGACTTTGAGGTTATTTTTCAAAAATGTTTATTTATTGATTAGGGGCAGGGGCAGAGAAAGGAGAGAGAGAATCCCAAGCAGGCTCTGCTCTGTCAGCATGGAGCCTGACTCAGGACTTGAACCCATGAACCATGAGATCATGACGTGAGCCAGGAGTGGGATGTTTAACCAATGGAGCCACCGAGGTGCCCCTTAACTTTGATGTTTTTTTTTTTAAGTGAAACAGTGTATTGATAGGAACCATCTGTTTTTATGAAGAAAAAGTTCCATATAAATCTCCCCTCTGTCCTGCCTTAAAAGTATTATTTAAAAAACTGCAAATTTGTAAATAAAATAGAAAATTAGAATAATTGTTAGAATAAAAAGCCAGAGTGCCAAATATATCAGTTAGAAGTCAGCTCTGCCACTTCCGTTGCATTCAGATAAGGAAAGGAGAGCTTAAGAAGTCTGAGTGGATTATTCATGTTCACTTGCTGGTGGGAGAGCCAGGGACAGAGCCTCGGTGACTACTGGGGCACACTGCCTGGATGGACCCCCCACCCTACTCTTATGGTCTCATTCTGTCTGTCTGTGGGTGGAAAGACTGGCTGCTGAACAAACGGCCAGTGTCTTCTCCAGGAATTTCTTCTTTCTCGGGCAGTGTCCCTTGCCAAAGGAAGCTGCCTTGCCCAAGTCTGTGGCTCTTCCCTAGAGACAGCTTGCATTCAGTGACTACTGATGTTGGGGCCAGAGGGAATTCAAAGTACCAGCTTCTCTGCCTCAATTCAGGACAACTTTGCAGGGACATTCTAGTTCCAGTGCCTGACCTTGCCCCCCCTCCCCCAGCAAAGATCAGCTGAAGCCTTTGTTTCAACTGCCAATCATAGTTCAGTTTCTCTATTTGTCCAGTTCTAGTTCCTCTACTTTACTTATGAGCTTTCCAGAATGCCTATGGTCCTTTCTGTGCTTTCACTACTGTGGAAGAATATAGGAGAGGGAAGCAATTAGCCAAAGGGTTAAATTTGGAAGTGAAGTAGAAGGATAGATAGGGAAGGCAAAAAGAGGAAGTGAAATCGAACTACTTCCTGCATAATCTCTATTTGCACACAGAGACTGAGAAGAGCAGATGGACCTAAACTTCTGATTGGAAGGTGGTCTTTCACTTTTCCAAAGAAGACATCCAGGTCATTAAGAAACACATGAAAAGATGCATGGAAAATGCATCGACATCAGGGAAATGCAAATCGAAACCATGATGAGATGCCACCTCACACCTGTCATAATGGCTAAAATTAACAACACAAGAAACAACAGGTGTTGGTGAGGATGCAGAAAAAGGGAAACCCTCTTGCATTGTGGGTGGGAATGCAATCTAGCACAGCCACTGTGTATTACAGTGTGGAGGTTCCTCAAAAAGTTAAAAATAGAACTATCCTATGACCCAGCAATTGCACTATTAGGTATTCACACAAAGGATACAAAGATACAGATTTGAAGGGGGTACATACAACCCTATGTTTTAGCAGTGGAGAGAGCCAAAATGTCCATTGACTGATGAATAGATAAAGAAGATGGGAATATATCTACAATGCAATATTACTCAGCCATCAAAAAAAAATGAAATCTTGCCATTTGCAACAACATGGATGGAGCTAGTGTTTTATGCTAAACAAAATAAGTCAGTCAGAGAAAGACAAATACCATATGATTTCACTCATATGTGGAATTTAAGAAACAAAACAGATAAACATATGATTGGGGAAGAAGAGAGGGGAACAAACCATGAGAGACTTTTAACAGGATTGATGGAGGGAGGTGAGTGCGAGATGAGCTAGATGGGTATTAAGGAGGGGACTTGTGACGAGCACTGGGTTTTGTATGTAAGTGATGAATCACTGATTTTCCTGAAACTAATATTGCCCTGCATATTAACTCACTAGAATTTAAATAAAAATTTGAAACAGAAAAAAAGTCCCCCCGCCAAAAAGAGGAAGTGGTTTGTTCTTTTCAGTGTCTCCCACATATTTTCTTACCTCCTAAGTCAACTCTTTTTTCTCTACCCATCTTTCAAATTTATGTAGACTATTGGGTAATGTGAGTATCTTTGATAGTTATCTTTGAATTCCAAAGTGAGGATTGGAACCTTCTAGCCTGAAGATGATCATGAACTCAGCGTTTGTTCTGATTTACCCCTACTTTTGAAAAGAGCCTTTGAATATATCCTCTGTATTCAGAGCCACCAGCCAGTGATACCCGGTGCACCTGAACTTCAGAATTCCTTTATGTCCTCAACACTGACCGTCTGGGATATGGTAACAGCTGTGCTAGTGTCTAGGGAGGTAGCCACTGGCCACGTGTGGCTATTTAAATTGAATTCCAATTAATTTGTTAATTAAGTTAGGAAGATAAAATTAAAATGAAACAATCACTTTCCAAGTTACACTGGCCACACTTCCAATTCAGATAAAGACCATTTCTTTCACTGTAGGAAGTTCTATAGGACAATACTATTAAATCTGGTCTTCTGTGTATGGTCTGGACTATATTGTTCCCTATGTGGATAGAACTGATTCAGGGTGATGTATCTGGAGTGAAGGTCAAGATCAAGCCAGGTTTTAGACTCTACCAACTTCCTAAATAATTCAGCTTCCACGATCAGTAAAGTCTGGAGTCCTTCACTGTGTCCTCATCACACGACTTTCAAAATGACCTTTGTCCCTTCTCTGTCCATCCTCACTGCTGCCTTTCTTTTTTATTTTTAATGTTTTATTATTTATTTATTTTAAATTTATTTTTGAGAGAGAGAGAGAGAGAGAGAGAGAGAGAGAGAGAGAGAGAGCATGAGCAAGGAAGGGGCAGAGAGAGGGGGAGACAGAGGATCTAAAGCAGGCTCTTCCCTGAGAGTGCACAGCCCGATGCGGGGCTCGAACTCATGAATCATGAAATCATGATGAGCCAAAATCAAGAGTTGGACGTTTAACCGACTGAGCCACCCAGTTGCCTCACACCACTACCATTCTTAATAGTCATGATGATCATGACAGTTAAAAGTTAGCTTCCACTAGAAATTTATCCAAGGGATACAGGTGTGCTGTCTTGAAGCACCTGCACCCCAACGTTTATAGCAGCACCATCAACAATAGCCAAAGTATGGAAAGAGCCCAAATGTCCATCGATGGATGAATGGCTAAAGAAGATGTTGGTATATGTGTATATATATACACACACAATGGAGTATTACTCAGTGATCAAAAAGAATGAAATCTTGCCATTTGCAGCTACATGGGTAGAACTAGAGGGTATTATGCTAAGCGAAATTAGTCAGTCAGAGAAAGACAAATATCTTATGACTTCACTCAGATGAGGCTTTATGATACAAAACAGGTGAACATGGGAAAGGGAAGCAAAAATAATATAAAAACAGGGAGGGGAACAAAACATAAGAGACTCTTAAATATAGAGAACAAACAGAGGGTTGCTGGAGGGGTTGTGGAGGGCGGGATGGGCTAAATGGGTAAGGGGCATTAAGGAATCCACTCCTGAAATCACTATTGCACAACATGCTAACTAAACTGGATATAAATTAAAAAATATTAAATTATTAAAAAAAGTTACTGAGTGTTTCCTATGTGCCATATGCTGTGTGATTCCTCTATACCACATCCCTTAATTCTCATGACAATTCCATGGTGTGGGTTATCATCCCCAATTTACAGATGAGAAAATTGAGTCTTAGATTAATCAAGTGACTTGCCCAAAGGCAAACTGTTGATAAGTGGCAGAGCCCGGGTTTAAACTAGCATTTGTCTGCTCTCAGAGCTCATCAAGTGTAAGATTACATACCTTCATTATCCAGACTTAGATGGAAAGTGTCTGGCTATTTACCTGTCATTTTCTTCTCCTTACAGCTCAGACTAGGTAGTGTTGTCAGACTAATTTTTCTTTTTTCTTTTTTACAGTTAAAAAAATGTTTATTTTTGAGAGAGACAGAGTGTGAGGGAGAGGCAGAGAGAAAAGGGGACACAGAGCTCCAGGCTCTGAGCTATCAACACAGAGCCTGATGTGAGGCTCGAACCCACAAACTGTGAAATCATGACCTAAACCAAAGTTGGATGCTCAACTGACTGAGCCACCCAGGCGTCCCAAACATTCATTTTATTATTATTCTTGTATACATGTGATCGTGGCTGGGTTTTAAGAGTCCTTTATAATTTCTGCATACAGCCAAACTGAACTTATTGTCCATGTTTCTTTAATGAGCATCTTCTGCTTCTAATCAGAAGAGTCTCCTTATATTTCAGGAGTATGATTGTTCTCAAAGTACAATCTGGATCCCACAATTTGTCATTTCATCACATATTCCCGTGAATTGCTTACTGACTGACATTTTGTGTTTATAAATGGGCTTAATAAACACTTGTTGACCAAAAGCACACTAAAATAAATTTAAATTATGCTTCTACATTCCACCAACAAGAAAAATGGCTAGAGATATTATTTTCTAGGAAATACAAAGTGACCAGTACAGTCTTAAATGAATATTAATCATTTTGGTATGAAATTTCTAAGTCCATCTTTTAAGAAAAATTATTGAGAGATGACCTACATGTACCATGATATAAACGTCCTTTAGCATTCAACCAATCTGGAAACATTTTCTTTACAGTTGTAGGTAGAAGTGTCCAATTGCTGGCAAATAATACTTTCAACGTGGTATAAACCTTGGAAGGAATTACAAAATGAGTAGGAATGCATCTAAACTTTGGCTTCTCCATGAAGCTTTGGGAAAGTGCATTAATTCCTCAAGAACGCCAGCTTTAAATATATTTAAATAAAATTAGTGGAAGTGTGGATTTCCATGTGGGTGATGAAGGGAGAGAAAATGCAAGATGGTAAATGCTGAGTTACCTATCAGAAACTGGAGGAGCGCTGACTTGGGTTTGGAGTAAACTTTTGGGATTTGAGTCCATTCTTTCCACTTACTTTGCGTCCTTGCAAGTCTCTTGTCTAATTCTTCGACCTTCATTCCTCTTCTTTTAATAATTTTTTCAAAGTAATTTCTACATCCAACAGGGGCTTGAACTCATGGCCTGAGATCAAGAGTCAGATGTTCCACCAACAGAGCCAGCCTGCGGTCCCCATCTTCATTCTTCTCATCTGTAAAATGTGGGTAATGATCATTGTGGAGGACAAATTAATGACCAACACCCCCTCCCCCGCCCCCTGCAATGCTCCCAAAATGTCCATGTCCTAATCCCTGGAACCTGTACATAAATTACATTATATGATAAACAGGGGTTTGCAGATGTGATTAAACATATGCTCCTTGATATGGGGAGATTATCCTGGGTTATTCAAGTGGGCCCAAATCACATAAGCCCTTAAAGCAGAAAACTTTTCCTGGCTGAAATCAGATAACTGACAGACAAGGCAGGAGTAAATGTGAGAGGGACTCCCCCTAATGTTGCTGGTGTGGATGGAGGGAAGAGGCATGAGCCAAGGAACGGGGCAGCCTGTAGGAGCTGGAATGGCTCTCAGATGCCAGCCAGCAAGGAAACGGGGACCGAGCCCCGCAGCTGTGAGAGACTAAATCCTGCCAACAATCTGAATGAGGAGGGAAACTGAGTCTCCCCGTGAGCCTTCATAAAGAAACAGCACTGCTGACACTTTGATTTAGCCTGATGAAACCTTTGTAGGATTTCCGCCCCGCAGAACTGTAAGATGGTACACCTGTGTCAATTCGCTAAATGTGTGGCAATTTGTGATTCAGCATTAGAAAAGTAATACAACAGTAACACAACTCCAGCTACTCACCAGGATTGTTGTGTGACCCCATGTATAAAAACCCATTGTACACTGTGAAGCAGCAGGCAAAGGCTGATTATCATTGGCGTTTTCAGCATCATCAGGCTCTCTTCTGATTTTGAATTGCCAATTTAAAAAATGCTAGTCTTAGAAAATAATAGCTACCATTTACTGAGAACCTACTATGTGCAAGATAATCACTATGTGTGATATAATACCATCTGTACCGTGAGCCTCTGAGATAGAATGCATTACGCCATTTTATATATGTGGGACCTGACCAGAAGCTGATCCTGTTGTATTTTGTAAGATTTACATTTCTCTCTTTTTTTTCAAAGCTAAACAGTTTTTTATTAAGGTATAATTGGCATGTAACATATTAGTTTCGGGTAAGATTTATATTTCCAAGGGTTGATCTGCCTTCAAGAAACAGTCAAAATGGGAAAAGTTTAGAAATGGAGTTTCAGCGGCGACGTACTAGGAGAAAATAATTCTAAGTTTTTCTTTGCTCTTTTTTGATCACTAAAGAAGAAAATTAAAATGGAAGTTATCAGAGAGAAGGAGATGCAGCACTTGAAGTGATTAAATATAAGTGATTTTCCAGAGTGGTGTTCATGAGAACGTGCAGTTTACCTTTGAGTCTTGGCTTGGAAGATCCCTCCTGCTGAACTGTGGGCTGTGATCAGACACAGGTCCCAGGGAGCTGTCTGTCATGGGCACACTCCGTGTAGTGAGAGAAATTAAAGAAGAATGCTCAGTTTGAAAATGAGGATTAAGGTACAATGCTTTGAGTCCTGAAATCCCAAACATATCCCCATGGAAAAAAATGTCTTTTGAAAATTTATTGAAGATGTTCAGTCTGATGCTTGGAGATATTCTTACAAACTGCCGCAGACTTCAGTGATTTTTTTATGTAGTCAGAAAAGAACTTCGTTTTTGGTAGAGAGAGTGCTGAAAATGGCAGGTCATAGGAAGGTAAGCAAATAGGAAAGCTAAACAAATATCCTCGGTTACTTCATGATTTTGGTGCTATTTTCTACATTGAAAGGATGATGTTGGCGGGGCACATGCTCTGAATCTTTTAGTTGTTATTTGAACCTCTGCATTCTGGTTCCTCAATTCTCTTTCCGATACAATGTGTTTGTTTTAGGTTTGGGGATGTAGATTGTGGCCTTGGAAAACAATTTCTCAGCTGGACAAAGTTAAAGGAAACACTCTCATATGCTCATGACCTTAGTTTCAGGGCTGGCCCTAGTGAAAGCTGTGAAGTAGGCAGATTTTCTTTTTTTTAAGACTTCACACTTCCCTATTCTCGGCTCTTTCCTCCATCTCAAAATCTTCCACTTTCAGACCCAAAAATACTCTTATGTTACCCTCATCCTTAACAATATTTAATAAATCTATTTCCCCTGTGTTATTGACGTACCTAGGCATATTTGAATTTTAATGGAGACATTGGTAGGTGTGGTTATTTCAAAGGCAGGGACTTTTAATGGTAACATTACAGTTTAAGGGTAACAATGTCTTTTGGAGCTTCTCAAAACAATGTCAGTTAGTAACTAGTTGCTTATTTCACCTCAATATCTTTCCCTTAGGCCAGTCACCAATCGTGGGTACAGCTAAGTTTCCTAGGCACTAGTTAATTGTTCAGTAGAATCCACCAGTATTTGGATATTCTAGTTATCATTAACATCCTACTAGGGCTGCAAGCAATAAAAACAAATGATGAAAACATTCATTAAACATTTAAATCCATATTCAAAATTAGTCCCACAAAACTTACGCCATTATAGGAAATGTAGCAGAAATGCTTAACCGACTGAGCCACCCAGGCGCCCCTTGAAATGTAGCAGAAATGCTATACGCTTAAGTCATTATTTCCTGCAGAGGGTAGGTTATCTGACATTGATTATAAGGTGCTAAAGGTAGTGTTCAGTACACATTTGTCAAATGGACCATGCCTTGAACAACTGGGCTCTGTGTGCTGGAACAGGACACATGGGAGGAGCAGAGAAATGGTGCTAATTTCTCAGACTGATGACTGTTGTGAGTGATGGAAGCCTATAAGATGTGTTATTTTCAACTCTGGAATGTTCTCTCTCACAACCTGCTTCTCCCGTCAGTTCCAGTTAATCACTCCCTCATAGGTCCGGATTACCATAGGTCTGGATTACCATAGGTCTGGATTACCATAGGTCCGGATTACTGTTAGATTCTAAATGTTCATATGCTATTTTGAAAGGTCCCTGACTCTGTACCCCAGGGAAGACTGGAGAAGAGAGACTGCTTTGCCCGGTGCATTCTTTCTATGCTGGGTGAATCTACAATTGCTTGTTTCTCCTGGGAAGGAATTAATCTGTTATTACTAGTGAAGAGGTAGAAATTTAGGATCTTGTTCTGGATCTACTAATATTAACTGTCCCAATCCAATGTCAATGCAACAGAAATATAACAAATAAGTTATAGAAATAGATATTTAGATTCTTCGGCCAGGGTACACTAAGAGTATCAGAATGGTGACATTTGTACTTTTTAGTCATCAAAGCCATGTACGTCCTATGTAATTCATGACTTATTTTTTAAAAAATATTTTTTAAAGCTTATTTATTTATTTTTGAAAGAGAGAGAGAGGGGGGGGGGAAAGAAACTGAGCACAAGCAGAGGAGGGTGTAGAGAGACAGGGAGAGAGATTCCCAAGCAGGCTCTGTGCTATCAGCATGTGTGGGGCTTTATCGCACACACTGTGAGGTCATGACCCGAGCTGAAATTAAGAGTTGGATACTTACTTGACCAACTGAGCCACCCAAGCACCCATAATTCCCCACTGAAATCTTATCCGACTTACCTCCTACATATTCCTTATGTATGGCCCTCTCTCTTCAGCCCCACTGCTATTGGTCCAACTGGAGCTCTCCTCATTTTTATTTTTTTCTTTTATTTTGACATAACTTCAGACTTAAAGAAAAATTGCAAAAAATAGTAGAAGAACTCCCACATACCCTTCACCCACATTCCCCAAATGCTAGCATTTTATGATATTTTTTCTTTCCTATGTATTTTTTTCTGAACTGTTTGAAAGCAGACATGAGGTATCTCTACCCCCAAATATCTCATGGTATATATTTTTTTAAAAACAAGGGCTTTTTATTACAGACCCACAGTATACGGATCAAAATCAGGACACTAACATTGATACAATACTGTTATCTGATTTCCAGAACCAATTCAGATTTCACCCGTCTGTCTTATGATGTGCTCACAGCAGAAGGAAATCCTGTATCATGTACTGCACACAGTTGTCATGTCTCTCTAGCCAACCTTCCTGAGGACGATGCCTCAGTCTTTCTTTTTCATGACATTCAGATTTTTGAAGCAGACAGGCCAATTATTTTGTAGACTGTCCCTCAATTTGGGTTTGTCCTATGATTCTTCATGATCAGATTCAGGCGTGCATTTCCCACAGGCATGCAGGAGTGTGAAGTGTGCTTTCCACAGTGAGTCATGTAGGGGGGCACCTGATGTCATTTTGCCCCATTACCACTGATATCAACCTGATCACCTTATCAAGGTGGAGTTTGCTAGCTTCTCTTTGTGATGATGAAGTAGCCATGGGGAGTCCCTCATCATTTTTCACCAGGATTGCGTTAGAAGTCTATCCTGGATATCTTCTGTCAGCCCTGCCTTGTCCTGCCCTTCTCCATCCTGCGTTGTGGCCTCCAACATTGACCTGTGTGTGCTGTGCCAACCTGGTCCTCTGGTTTCTGGCTGGTTTGGTCATGGGGAATCCTGCAGGGAATCTGAAGAGGTGGGAGGCTGAGGATTAGGGACACATCCCTTGGTTTCCCCTCCCTTAGGACAGGGGAGGTTCCTCAGTTGAGGTTCCTTGGGCATCTCTCAGGCTACGACTCTGGGTTTTGTAACTGCGCCCCTGTCTCAAACCTAGGGGTGGAGTAAACATCCCTTGCAATTTCTTTACACTTCTATGTTCTTCCCGCATCTTTGTTTACTCTCCTCACCATTTCCAGTTTGAAAGTGCCTTATGATACAAGGACCCTTATGATACGTCTCCAGTTGCACCGTGGGTTCTCTCAGGTGAAGGTCCTGCTGGGCTTCAATAGCCTTAGTTCTCACTTCCCCTTATGTCCCTCCTGACGTAGGCAGGATGTACATTTGATACCAAAGACACCGGCGAATTCGATCTAGAATGAGCTTTCCTTTTCTGCTCTGTAGCCAGTCCTTCAGCATGCTTGGAGACATTTTCTTACTCCCACATCCCTGGCATAACTTGTGCCTGCAGATTTCTGCCTTGGTTTTCTGCGTAGCATCCTGACTTCCTGACTGTCTATGGGGGTGGAGTCCTCCTCTGACCTCTCTTTCTTTCTGTTTTTTCTTTTTCTTTCTTTCTTTCTTTTTTTTTTTTTTTTGACTAAGTTTCCAATATCCTCTTTCACTCTGCTGGGCCCTTTCTCCAGAATTCTGGACCTTCATCCTCAGACTCCCACACATATTTTGGGATGTTGTTTGAAAGCGAATGCTTTCCCAGATGTATTCATTCTTGTAGTTGCCCTGCCAGACCCCTCTTCACCCTACGTCCATACTGTCTTCCAACTTCTAGCTGGATTTGGCCAATGGGAAAGCCCTGGTAGGAGATCCCAGGGAGTGACTGAATGAGATCAGGGCACTTATATTACCAGCTCCTTCCCTCTGAGTTACCTCTAGCTGTTTACCTCCTTCCACTGAAGGTCAGAGACATTCTCCAGGTGCTTCCAGATTCCAGGAACTGCTCCCACTCCTCATCCCTTCTGGCCTATGATAGTTATAGCCCAGCTGGGTATTGGGGTGTAGCACTTTCCCTTGTGGTTTAGTCTTACATCTTTAGAACAGTCTCATTATCAAACCTTCTTGAATCATCCTAACCTGAGTGTGACAGATGATTTCTCTGGGACCCTTACTGATGTGGACTCTATGGTGACAGATCCATCTGTCTCAGCAGATCACCTAGTGTCTAAAACCTCATTTTGCCAGACTTTACATTCTCGGTGGATCTCAGACACTGATGACTGCTGCAGCCTAGCTCAGGGATCACTGTGCCCTTTGGACTGGTCATTTGACTGCAGACTACCTCCTCGGGCACCAGTCCTATAGCTGGGTCAGTTTCTCCGAGCTTTGTCCCTGCCCAGTTCTGGCCTCATTTCCCTTATCATTTACTCACACGTTGAAATATCAGTATGCCTTTTAGCAGAAGCAACACTTGCCCAAGTGAAAACACTAATCTCCCTATCTGTAAAGAGCATGACACAGACTTTTAGTCTGGCCCTGCCCCTCCTGTTGGGAGGACAGACCCCAGAAAGGGGGTCCAGTTCTCCTGGGGATGCAAAGATGTAGCTAAAATATTTATAAGCCACCAGGGACATACTTTCATTATGATTCTATAATATCGTTTGCTAATTTAAATTGGTATTGTTTTTGATATTGAAAAATGAGTATAAATGAGTTTCATTCTGCTAGGATTTATTGTCAAGAAAATCCTGTACTTATCAATACCCTATACATTTCTTCATCTGTGAAGATATTTGAAAGTGTTTAAAAAATTAAGCTAGTAAATTACTAGTCGTGTTTTAGTATTTTTAGCTTACTGTTGCTTTTAAGATAATAACATTTTCACATAACTCAGAAATGTATCTTTTTGAGTATCTTAAATTGTGCCAAGTACAAAGGATAGTTTGCAGTAAAATGTCCTAAATTATAATATGTTACCTTGAAGCATTTTTGGTTCAAATTGTATCATAAAATTGCTACTTTTAGCGTTTTCTAATCTGTTACTTTAATAGTATATTAACTTGTTTGTTAGCAATGTGTAAACTCTATACTTTTTAATAGATTATAACCCACCATGACATTTGAGATTTGCTATTTATACTCAGTTTGGGTTGGTAGGTTCATGATTTGATAGGCTTTGTTATTTGTCTTATGTTAAATGACTGATGGTCTTAGTCCAATTCTTAATGAGCTTGTGTTTATTTCTGTTGAAGTTGGCATTAATAGGTCTTCTCAGCAAAGATGCCAAGGACTGACCTGGAATAGACTGTAAATTAATTTTCCGTTTTGAAGATATTCTGTCTAGGTCAGGATTGAGGCCAACCAGCAGCGCATTGTACTGGACCAAAATGGTCCCTGATGTGTTTCCTCTATTCTGTGAGTTGAAAACACAATCAACACTCATCAAAGATGTTAAGTAAATTCATTAGTTAGAAGGCAAGCTACATCTAGGATCTCACTTAGAATGGTTTAAGGCCCAATGCACTTAAAGTAAAGACAGATATAGGTTGAATTTTCAGTAGATTTCACAAGCACGTGCGTGGAATTTTGGTTATGGCCAGTGCTCTGATATTGAGAGTTAGCTGTATCCCTCTGCCCCCGCCATTTTACTGATGAATAATGGACAAATAGAACTATATATATTTAAAATGCATAATGAGATGACTTGATGTACATATATATTGTGGAATGATTATCAACATCAAGATAATTTACATATCTCTCCCATCACACAGTTAACTCCTTTTTTTTTTTTTTAAATGGGTGATGAGAATGGTTAAGATCAACTCGCAGCAACTTGCAAGCACATAGTATTGCATTATAATCACTATGCTGTACAACAGATCCTCAGGACTTATTCTTCTTGTAACTGAAAGTTTGTCCCCTTTGACCTACATCTCTTTTTGTCTCTTCCATCCATCTATTGGGTTTTCCTTTGCTATTTGGTTAGTTACAAAGATTAAGTAGGGGTAAGAGAAAACATTTAGGAGAAGAGCCTGAAAGCAATTGGTAAAATTAGGTTTTAGTGTTATCAGTTACATTATAAATGGTATACTAATTTTGCCCCAGTGAATTCAAGAACTGTATGCCTCCGTGTGCCATTTGAAGTAGAAGTATAGAATATTAGTGCTTCAAGAGACCCTAGACATGATTCAACCCTAATTTATGGATTTGGAAAGTGCTTGGACAAGTCATAGCTTCATTAGGTCTGAAGTTGCTAATAATATTATCCTGATTTTTAAAAACTAGCTGAACAAACAGATGTAATCATTCTGCTTGCAGATATATATTTTTTAAATTGTTGGGAGTGGCAGTCTAATATTTTATTGTTTTACTTGAACAGCTCTTGGTAATGAAGTAGAGGTTAACTGTCCAAATATCAGGAGGCTCAAAGAGGTAGAACTAATTAAAATGTAGTGTTTTCTATCCTTGTTCCCTGAGTTTTATTAAAATTTCTGTTTCCCCATTGCTTGACTTCTTATAGACTTGGTCTAGTTTATTGCTAGCTCTCAGCCTGGGAATCTATGCTCTTTAACTTAGTTGTGTTATACTATATGGAAGGCAAGTGGAAAAATAAAAAGGAGCCTCATAGTAAATGAGATTTGGACTTCCCCAGGCATCTCTATCTAGAGGTGCAAACCAACCTGCTAATGGAAACACCGAAAGTCCTGTGCCCGTATCTTTGCTTCTAGATATAATGTAGCTGTGAAGTGGCAGGGGAGGGAAAAGTATCAGTTCATTTATAAAAAAACTCTCTTGATGTTTCGATATTTGAAAATAGAAAGCTGAAATTTTAACCTCCGAAAATGAGAATGCTGTCATGATGCTGATGTTCAAGCAGGTTCCATTTTATCAGTCAGGTTCTCATAGAGCCGTGCCCCTTCATCCATCAAAGAGGAGATGCTACAACCTTCTGCAAAATAACGTCCCCCCAGATTGAATACCTAGCGGACAAAGTGACAACATATTCATTCATGCACTAGGTACATATTGGTCCAAGTTGATAACTGAATTGAGAAACTCCATTGCTACTCTAACTTGGTTGCTCCTAAAGTGGGTTAATGGTTTACCTTAAGGCAAAAATCCATTTAAATAAACATGAGAACCATAGCTGAAAATGTTTCCCAACTCCCAACAGTGACTTAACCTGACTAGAGTGAGCCCCGAGTCTTTGTACCCTGCCTCATTTTTCTTATCAACCAGCTTTTAACACATGACAGTTGAAACACTGTTATATTGAGGTCAGGGGAAAACTGGCCCCCAGATTGAGTATCACCGGCAGGCTGCTGATACCATCCTGAGGCACCAACTGACTGATCACAGCTTTAGGAAACATTGAATAATTTTCAGGCCTAAGGACAGGACACATGGTTCAGGCCTTTGAACTTGATGTTTTCATGTCAAATTTAGCTTTGGGATATATGTGAACTGCCATAACTAATTGCATTATTTTCTGAAAAAGTGGATTTAATGCAGAAGAATATAAATTACTAATTAGGTAAACTTATATTCCTAATGCCTTGCCTTTATAAAATGCATTCACATGCATTGTCTTCCCTGACTCTCCTAATAATCCAGCAGGGCAGGCCAGAAGATATTTTTATCCTATTTTACAGATGAAAACACTGAGAACTATAAAGGCTGAGAAATTTTCCCAGGGACACAGCAGAGCTGATATCTGATCTTCTGGCTCCTAGTCCAGTGCCTTTCCATTGTGCCTCTGAGGCTGTCTGACAGAGATAGACCTCCCATCAGCCAGCCAGGCGATCAGCTAAATGGACTGAGTACATAGGGCATTCAGAACAATGTACTAGCAATTGTGTCCAAGGTATATCTTATTTTTCTCTTTGTAAATCTAAAATGTTTAGGTAAATAATTTTATTTATTTGGTAATCAAGTTGATTATAGAGTACACAATACAAGTGATACTGAAAAATGTCAATTAAAAATTACATTCCATTGTACAGAGGTATATTATAATTTTTAAATATCCATTGAGATTTTTCAATGGGATTATTATTTTAATTGCTTTTAAGTGAAGTCATTTACTATGGACTTCATGAAAGATTATGAATATATACATATATTCAAACTCATATGGTCCAGGCTTCTGCATTTATAAAGAGCAGTTTCCATTTAGTGATCAGAAAGGCAATCTATTTTTGGTACCCATAGAGTCAAGGAAAGGGAAATAAAAAGATGAAGTCAATAAAATGTTATCTAATCCTGCACTGTAGAAAAGAAGGAAGAAAAAGGAAGAAAGAAAAACTAGACAACTAGAAGTCTGAAATCAAGTATTCTGTAATTTTTAATATCTGCTAACTCAGAGACATTAACTTTGCTATTCACAGCCATCTGAAACATATTCCAATTCTGTTTTCTGTAGTTTCTGTATTCTGGTGATTTTTTGCTTCCTGATGGCTTCCCTTTTCCACGAATGTAGTTTATCTTCCAGAATGGTGTTTGCATTACCTATGCTCCACTCGGCCTTCCAGAAATTCCACGATATTTATGAGTAATCTTAGCCTGTCCTGTTGCTTTCTCTGACAGACACTTTAACTTCATAGACCAGACAGCTGAGTTTTAGAGTTGAAAAGTAAGCTTAGGTAGCCCCTGACTAAGGTGGATTCAATTAATATATAACTTTCATGCCTACATCACCATGATAGAAATCCTGAAGAATGAACAAATATCATGGCAAATATCATGGTGACCACACCCCTCCTGACTTCTTTTTAGTGGTCTTGGCTCTTTGGTGGTCTTAGGGAACTTAAGGAAACAGATCATTGAGCAGGAGAGATTTACTTATTTATACAATGGTGAGACAATAACCTAGACTAAGCCTGAGTCTGAGGTATACCTTTCATAAAGATTTTCAATTTTATGCTTCCACGGTAGTCAAAGAAGATATAAGACTGGTACTTCCACCTAGAGGCATGCTGGTATTAATACCACAGTTCAGGGATATTATGCAGTAAGCAGGTTTTTGTGAGATGTCCTAAGGGCCTAACCATCAGGTAAAACATTGATAAATCACAAAAGGGCTGCTGTGTGCTGACAGAAGAATAAATAAATTTAATGCTAAATAAAATTAATTGCTGAGGGGGTGGAGACCTGCCCGATGCAGGGCTCTGGAATTTAAATGAATGGCAGTACAGATCAGAAGGGGAGGTGATAGAGAGGGATATTAGGCCTGAATCCTGACTTGTAGGACAGAACATGGGCATGGAGGAGCTTACTAGAATGCTAGGCCCAGCTGCAGACTGTTCAAGAAAAGTGAGTCTTCGACCGTAATTTCAGAAATAACATACATCAGGTACAACCCATTTTGTGGAGCGCATCGGCAGGTATTATAGTGATTAAAACTCTTCCTCTATTTGCTTGCTTTAATTTTTGTAGCTTACGATACTTGGGTTAAAGGCACATGGAAAGTCCTTGTCTAAAATGAGATTTCCTAAATCACGTGACATTTGTCACGTTATGGGAGTCAGATAAGGCCCTCGTTCAAACTAACACAAGACTTTTACAAATGAACACAAGACTTTTACAAAGTATTGTAAAGGTCTGATAGATAGTACAGCTTCTTCAACCTTCTAATGCTACTCCTCCCCTGCTTATCACCGATTTAACAAAGGGAACAATTTTGTTCAGGGACTTTGAATTATTCTTTGTCACTTATAGACTTTCCATGTCAAAGGATCCTAGCTCTTGAAAGCTTACACATTATTTGCATCAGAGACAGCTGGAGATAGCAGAATTGTTATCTGGCAACAAAACAACCAAAGGAACACAATTGAAGTTAATGTCTGGCCATACCTAGGTGTGACAGCCAAGTTTTCACAGAGAGTTGGAGGAGGGGAGTCAGTACTCCACCTCTTTTGAATATTAGAAATTCAACCTCTATAAACTTAAACCTATGAAACACTAATTTAGCAATAGCATTCATTTGGAGGATGTCCAAATGAATCTACAAGCAAGAGATTCTGGGTTACTGCTCTCAGTTTTAGCTGCAAAATGCGTCCAACACGAGACTCATTTGGACACACATAAGCAATCATACATATAATTACATAGAAGTGCGTGGTTTGGGGATCTGATGGGGTAGAAGGTGATGAGAATTCACTTGTCTGTAATACTGAAGTGGATTTAGGGCACAGGAAGCTGGAATGTCTGATGGGCATTGAGAGTCCAGGGAACTCTGCTTCTGTCTCCCCGGTCACGGTTATCTGTGTGACCTCTCTGGTTCCTGTCAAGTAAGGAGGTGTATCAGTGTTCCTCAGCTTTTTTTTTTTTTTTTTTGCTCAAACACCTTTCAGTTAAATATATAATATACCAAAATTCCTTAAGAATTAAAAAAATATATATTATTAGTGTCATATGTGATAAATGATTTTAAAGGCATGTAAAAATTTCAGATCAATTTGTCTTTAAAGATTACTATATAAATTCTTATTCCTTTTATTATTGCTCTTATAAACATTGTGGTTTAGTCACTACATATTTAAGTATATGCTTTGACTTTAGAAAATATTTAATTTTAACTTTTCTGAATTTTATTATATGAGAAAAAGCATAATTTATTGATGAACCAACTAGAAATAATGTTATATTGTGTTTTATTTGGGAGTGAGTAGATACCGAAACATATAGTGAAATTCAACTACCCGTTATGCATCAAATCTTAACCAAAAATTGCTTCTGTATCTATACTTAGAATTCTTACATTTTGCTTTTTAAAAAAGCAGTTATTTTCATGATTTTTGTCTTTGTTTCTAAATGATGGGATAAAAGAAAAGACTTCAAGTCGCTATTTCCAAGCACTTACTCACAAATAACACACTGAGAGTTTAGAAGGTCTTTATACCTAGTAGATTATAACTCAAATTGGATAAGATGGTACTATATTTTCCCTTTTCAACAATGGTTTTTAAAGTATTAGAGGTATATTGATGTGCATCTAAAAAGTTCAATCAGACATGCGATTTATGAATTCATCTTGAAGAAAAATTTCAGAATTATCATTTTAATGATAATAACATACTTCTTATTAGTATGTATCAGTATCAACTATACCTTGCAAATAATAGAAACCCATTCACGAAAACTCAAGCAGAAAGAGAATTGACTGGAATGCTCTGAGGTGACTCAAACATCAAAGGAAGCTCAAGGTGCAGGCCTGAGAAAGAGCAAGAATGTGCAAATCTCTTCGATTTTGTGAGCTGTAGCCATTTAATAGGCCTATCAAAGCGTCATGACAGAGATGAATTAAATCTGCCATTCTCTCCTGCCACTCAGGTAAGATTCAAAGCCCAAGGAAAAGGGAATTGGATTGGCCTGTTTTGGATCACTCTAGGAGAGTGAGGCACCTTGATTAGCCGTCCCACTTAAATTGTACCCACGAGGGGAGAGGCACTGATGGTCTCCCATGAGACATTATGGTGTTATCCTCAGAAGGCGCTGGGTGAACATTAACAACATATGTTAACACGTATGTCTTTCTTTCTCTAATCAGTGGTCCTCTACAGGTTATATAATAAATGATTATGAGTAGGAATTATTTGAAGCTGAAGAACAAGTAAAACATTCAACTAGTAGTATTGATCTGGATAGTAAACCGACAGAATGAGTCATGAGAATATCCATCTGATCTCCACTGGCTGCCATGAATGTTCATTTAGGAAACTCTTGGAGGCTCTAAGATGCTTCCAATTAAAGCAAAACATCTGGACAATTATTTTACTTATCAATTTAAAAACACTCCTCTTCTCCCACGCATAGGAGACATTTGCCATTTTAGGCTTCTTGGCATCCAATGCGCTCCTCCATGGCAACAGCATCTCAGTTTGTCATTTGACTCAAAAGAAAACAACTTCATCCCTAGTTCTAGGGATGGGCCGTGACTGAAACCCAGTGAATTCTCCTGACTGCCAGGACCAGGGTCCACAAACCAGCCTGGACTAAACCCGAGTTGGGATACATATTTTTGGAGATTTTTAATAAGAAAAAGATCCTTGTTGTTGTTGTTGTTGTTGTTGTTGTTTTCTTTTCCCCCTCAGAATTTATCTGGAGAGACACTTTCTCTGGATGGTTTGGGATGCTGATGTGAGGCTTGATATTGTTGCAGCCATTTTGCTACAATAAGAGGTATTAAGTTTGAAGTCAAAGTTGATACAAGCAAGAGAGTAAATAAAAAAAAATCACAGAGAAATGGATTTGGAGCCCCCAAGATCAAGCTGCACCTGAAGCTGTCACTATCTGTGGACTTAACATGAACACAGAATATATTCGATTATTTATGCTAGTTGCTATTTGAGTTGTAGTTACTGGTATTACAAATGAAATAATCCCAATTGCTACATTGCCAGAAAACCTCTGAGAGACCCAGAGTCTATGAATTATTGATTGCAAAATGCTGGATTACATGATATCTAAGGTCATCTCTACCAATAAAGATTTTGTTCTATTACTGCTAATAGGTAGTGTCATTGAAGGCAAGTTGTAGAAATGTCAGACGACTAGACAGGCATTCTGCAATGGATCTCAGCCTTGTGGCTGAAGCACATTTAGAATCTAATTAGCTATTTTTAATTCAGAAAGAGGAACTTTCTTGATTTATTTTTCCTTTTGTGTTCTGTGAGGTTGAATATTTGTGGCTCTTTAGCTTTCTTTTAACATATTGTCTTCCATATAGTTTCAAATTTTATGAATAACCTTTACTTTTGTCTTTTGTCGAGTAACAGGAAATTCAAAAACATATTAGGTATTTGATAAATACATATTTAATTAAAGTTATGGTTTTATCAATGCTCTATGCCAAAACTAGTGGTTCTCAAACTGGGTTACACATTAGAATCACTTGGGTACTTTTGAAATAGTAGTTCTTGAAATTTCAGTGTACATCAGATTATCTAGTAGGCTTGTTAAAAATACAGATGTCTTGGGCCCATTTAAAGTTTCTGATTCAGTGATTCTAAGGTGAGGCCACAAATTTTGCATTCCTAACTAGTTCCCAGGTGATACTGATGCTGCTGGTCTGGGAACCAGTGCTTTAAAACCTACTCATCCTATACTATTTACATCAGAATCTCCATGGTGGGGGAAATTTTTAAGATGCGGCAGATGATTCTGATGGAGGACCTGCAGAGGTTGAGGACCAGTGTTCTCAACAGAGGAAGGTGTACATAAACCACATCTTGATCCACTCATCAGGTGATGGACATTTAGGCTCTTTCCATGATTTGGTGATTGTTGACAGTGCTGCTATGAACATTGGGGTACATGTGCCCCTATGCATCAGCACTTCTGTATCCCTTGGGTAAATCCCTAGCAGTGCTATTGCTGGGTCATAGGGGAGTTCTACTGATAGTTTTTTGAAGAACCTCCATGCTGTTTTCCAGAGCAGCTGCACCAGTTTACATTCCCACCAACAGTGTAGGAAGGTGCCCTCCTCTCCACATCCTCGCAGTGTTACATGGCAATGAGAAAGAATGAAATCTGGCCATTTGTAGGAAAGTGGATGGACCTCGAGGGTGTCATGCTAAGTGAAATAAGTCAGGAGGAGAAGGACAGATACCATATGTTTGCACTCATAGGTCTAACAGGAGAACAGGAGAAACCTAATGGAGGACCATGGGGAAAGGAAGAGGGAAAGAGAGTTGGGGAGAGAGAGAGGGATGCAAAACCTGAGAGACTATTGAATACTGAAAATGAACCGAGGGTTGAAGGGAGACGGGATGGGGGAAGGGAGGTGGTGGTAACGGAGGAGGGCACTTGTGGGGAAGAGCACTGAGTGTTATATGGAAACCAATTTGACAATAAACTATTAAAAAAAACAGACGAAGGTGGCTGGCTTCTATCTCTTGGTGAAGTGCTTACAGGGACCTTTTATTATCTCAATAAAAAATTCTTTTTCACATCTCAAATGAACTCCTTGCCCCCGTCTCCTTAGGAGAAATTAATAAACTTAAATTTAAAAAATTACTAAAGTTAATTACTCAGATGACTCACAGGCCAAATATCAACCAACTCTTGCTCCAAGGAGAACTCGAGATCAACACAAAAGAATTTCTGAAATGATTTTAGCAGTCAGAGTCCAATCGAGAAAACAAAAGCTCTCATGTATAAGGTTAGTAGCGGCAGGAGGGCCAGCAGGAGGAGGTGATATTTATGAGTCCAATGGCCTGGGTTCCCAGAGGGGAGCTGCAATGAGGGTGGGCTCTTTCACTGGTAGCTGGAGTCAAGGAGGAGATATAGTTGCTATTAGAAATGATCCCTAAGGCAGAGAAGGGGAAATACCATCCCTTCTCTCTTCTTTCTGCATCTCTGATAAGCCCTTCTCATTGCTTATATACAGCAGAACAGTGGTTGAGAAAAGGTTCTGGGAAAAAACAGCCTGTTGGACAGACCTTCTGCATACGGAGCAGAGCAGAAGAGAGGGCAGCTGAGGGATGAATGTGAGAGCAAACATGCTAAGGACCAACACTGTTCTTATTTCTGCGAAATTCAGTCTCTTACTGATAAAATCGGTTGAATGAACATCCAAACATGTCACTTTATTTCTATTAACACTTGGAATCTTTAGCTACTTATATTGGAATTTTAATCTAGCCTTAAAAATTTGTGTTTATGTATGTGATATGTGTATTTGTTGTATGCGTGGATAGTCTCCTTTAGCCAAACGGTGAACTATTCCAAACACTATAGTCACCTTTTAAAGTGAATCACAGAAAGATTCTCCTAATGTCTGGTATGGTTGCTTTTCTAAACTCTCCCTTTATCATAGAAAGTAAGGGGTTGACTAGGACTGGGATTATCCCTTTCACGGGTCTAGGATATTGGTATTTTCTTTGTTTTCCCCCCCTAAACCACAGAGTGACCCCACATGCTTCCTTGACTGTCAGGGTTAAACTTCCAAACTTGCCATGAACAGGACTCTTACTTCAGTTTTTGATGCACTAAACTCCCACATTACATAAGGAAGAGTGTTGAGTGTGCTACAATCCAGTTAAAGATTTCTCGAATTCTACTGCAAACATTCTTAATAAAGTCATTCTGAGTTGGCTTGAATCTATCATTTGAATGGTATACAGGGTTGCATTTTCCAGTTAATTTGACTTTCTGCCCTCTCTCCATAATCTCATCAGTGGATCTTTCTGTCTAGATTGGCGATCTGTCTGATATTGTTTTTTCCGTGAAAGCCTATCATGTTTTTTAGTGTCCAGCATATCAGCCATAATGTTATAATATGATATGCAATATATATAAATATGTAATGTAATTATCACTAATCATTGACTCTTCATCAAATTCTAGCCCCTTTGAGAGGATCAGTTTTAAGATCTCTCCTAACTGTTGTACATTAAGGAATTAATAACTGTATTCGCTTTAGGCCAGACCAAGAGTGGATGACTGATCTCATCTGGGGCCTGTTAGTGAGTTAGCGGCTGCAGACATATATGCTTATCAAAATACTGTTCTTTGGCTCGCTCAGCTCCATTGTGACCGTTGGGTCACGCCTTATTAAAGAAAAGAGGCTGGAAAGTCAAAGCCTGCGTTTCTCAGCTTCCCTTACAGTTGAGAGTTTCCCAGATGTCCATCTGAGATTTGGAATCAGAAGTTGGGTGGCTGGGGCTCTTGGATTGTTGTTTTGGGCAAAGTCGGACATAGAGAGAGTTTGGTTCTTTGCAGTAAAGCCGTTTCTAACTTTTCGGTGTTAAGAGGTGGGGCACGAGCCCCCATCTTGCTGACGTGGATTGCAGCTGGGAACGAACAATGGCATTTCCCTTGTATTCTGAATTTCTGATGGCAGAAATCACAGCTCACATATAAGTTCATTGTTGTATCTGGGAATCACTTCTGGATGCAAAGGCTAGATCTTGCTCCTCCAACGCTGTATGCACCCATTTCTCTGTATTAGCCACTTTTCTGGTAGATAAGCTGAAGCGGTTCTGTAACTTCACTAGACCTTAAAATGCTACAAAACGCTAAATAATGCAAATGGCAGTATTGCCCCTGATTTTTGAAACATACTTTATACTTAACAAAAATTTCTATTCTAAAAGGTGGCAGGGAAATAAAGTAGATTAAAGGATTCTGGCCTGGTAAATTTACTCATGGGTTTAGTTTACATTATTTTAAAATTTAATATTAATTGTTTATTTTTATCAATGTTACATACATACATATGATTTTAAAAGTCAAAACGTTTTTTTTCCCTAGACTTATAACATAAACAGCAGCTACCTGTGTCTACTTTTCTGAGCCTCATATTCCCTTCTCACGGATGTTTTAGCAATGTCTTCTTGTGTCTACATTTTATTTTTAAAATAGCATGTCTATGTTGTTATTTCTTGAGTTTTTCCATTTTATTTATTATCTCCTGACTTCCTTCTATGAAAGATGAAAGCTTACCTCTTCTCCATTTGTCTCCTACCAATGAACACCTTCACACATTTCCTTTCTCCTTTTCTTTTACAGACATCAATTTTTTATTAGGAAAAGTCTTTTGTGTTCACATTATTATGACTATGTCAACATTGTTTACAACTGAACCAAGTGCCAAATAAGGCTCACATTTCCTTTCTAGCACATTAAATTTTTTTTCCCTCGAAGGTAATAATTATCTTTTAAAAACTGAAGTGTAGTCAACACACAATGTTACATTAGTTTACACTGCTTTGTTCTTGTCTTGTGACTGTTCTTGTCTCATGTTAAATTCTCAGGCAATCATTACACTCCATGCATATATAGTACTTAAGGGTCAGACTATATCACAATTTTACTTAACCATTCCCTTATACAAGCTGCTGATATTTTTATTGTTAACACATAATGGCAAATGGACAGCTTTACATACATCTATGGCCAAATTTCTGATGATGTCTTTAGGATAAATTCTGAAAAGCAGAATTATAAAATTGATGAATTTTAAGGTCCTTGGTACATATTTACAGAGCCAAAATTATTATTTAATAAAGAACCTTATAATTATCTTCATTTGGGGGGGATATAGAAAACTTATCTGTAATTAGTCCCATTTCTCTTTACTTTTCTTTCCCTAACAGAACTGCCACTGAATGTGAATATGGCTGCAACTGGCATGGTGAGATCCGGGGACTGAGAAAGCTGACATGGCAGGAGGACTCATAAGGAGTCACTCTCAGCAACAAGAAGTAATATGTTACTTGGTAATTTTGAGTAGAGTACTCTCTGCTAATCAAGAACTGTGTAGTCACAGCCAGGATTCCTAGGGGCTCAGGGCTTACCGAGACTGTCTCTTAGTTTGGTAAAGAACACTGAGAAGGCAGAAAAGATGTAAAATTATGTAAAATCACACTTTGAGTAAAACTCAGAGTAAGTTACCCAGTGTTATGACCCGAATTGTGCCTCTCCCTGATTACAAATTCATATGTTGAAACCCTAACACTGATTTAGACTATTTGTGGAGTTGGGGTATTTAAGAAGGTTATATGAGGTCATAAGCATGGAGCCTAATCTGACAGGATTGGTGGCTATGGAAGAGGAGGAAGAGACTTGGAGCTTGTCTCTTTCTTCATGCACAGGAGGGGATGTGTGGGGACACAGCCAAGGAGTGGGTAGCCATCTGCAAACTGGGAAAGGTGGTCTCACCAGAAATGAGTGTTGTCACACTTTGATGTTAGATTTCTAGCCTGCAGAACTGGGAGAAAATACATTTCTGATGTATAAACCCCCATCTGTGGTATTTTGTTTTAGTAGCTTGACTCGATTAACATACTCAGACGCTTGAAATATTTTATTGAAAAAAACTATTTCTTGAGGCAAGGGAAACAAAAGCAAAAATAAACTATTGGGACTACATCAAAATAAAAAGCTTCTGCACAGTGAAGGAAACAATCAACAAAACTAGAAGGCACCCTAAGGAATGGAAGAAGATATTTGCAAATGACATATTTAATAAAGGGTTAATATCCAAAATATATAAAGAATTTATACAACTCAATATCCAAAAAACAAATCATTCAATTAAAAATGGGCAGAAGACATAAACAGACATTTCTCCAAAGAAGGCATCTAGAGGGCCAACAGACACAGGAAAAGATGCTCAACATCACTCATCAGGGAAATGCAAATCAAAACTACAGTGAGGTAGCACCTCACACATGTCAAAATGGCTAAAATCAACAACACAAGAAAGAACAAGTGTTGGCAAGGATGTGGAAAAAGGGTACCCTGTTGCATTGTTAGTGGGAATGCAAACTGGTACAGCCACTCTGGAAAACAGTGTGGAGGTTCTTCAAAAATTTAAAACAGAACCACCCTATAATTCAGGAATGGCAGTACTGGATATTTACCCAAAGAATACAAAAATACTAATTTAAAAGTATATGTGTACCTTTATGTTTATTGCTGCATTATTTATAATAGCCAAACAATGGAAGGCTCAGATGTCCATAGATGGATAATATATGTATGTATAATTTTATTCAGACATAAAAAAATGAAATCTTGCCATTTTGCAACAACATGGATGGATCTAGGGGGGTAGAATGCTAAGTGAAATAAATCAGAAAAAGACAAGTATCGTATGGTTTCAATTATACGTGGAATTTATGAAACAGAATAAATGAACAAAAAAAGAGAGAGAGAGAAAAAGAGACAAACTAAGAAACAGATTCTTAACTCTAGAGAACAAACTGATGGCTATCAGAGGGGAGGTGGGTGGGGGACGGGGGAAATCAGTGATGGAAATTAAGAGTACACTTATCACAGTGGGCATTCAGTAATGTATAGAATTGTTGAGTCACTATATTGTACACCTGAAACCAATATAACACGTACATTAACTGCACTAAAATTAAAATAAAAAACTTTTAAAAAAGCAGTTGATTTATTTAGCTTGATTCTCTTAGGCAGGCTATCTGTTGAGACAAAACCCGTCCATTCTAAGTGTAGCATTCAATGAGTTTTAGTAATGTATACAGTTATGAAACCATCACTCAAAGCCAGCTATAAAACAAATATATCATTTATTTATCTTTTAAAAAAGATTATGAAAAATCTCAGTGATGACTTTGGGTCTGATATAATTATTAATGAATGTCTACTTTGGGTCACTTAAGAACAGAGTATGATGTAATAGGAATTGTGGCGGCACACATTTTTATTGATGATTCACAATAATAGCTCACAAGCTGACACTCTATTATGATAATTATGCTACCATAGATGAAGTGGGTCCAGACTTTTCCATCAGTTGAAGCAGCTTGTACAACATGGAAATAGCTTTTTCTTAAAAAAAAAAAAAAAAAAGCAAGCAAAGTTGTTGGAAAAATCAACTGTTCCTCAATCATTTTCTTTCTTTCACTTCTAGCTAAGATTTCTGCATGAACTTGGGTTGATCTTGGAATTCATATTTTTCACAAAAATAGTTCACTTCATCAAGATTTTACAAGTAACCAGTGCAGAGTTGTATATGCTATAATATAGTTTCAAAACTTCTCTACAATTATGGTATCTCTTTTGCATTTCTAATTTTGTCAATTTATATATTTCTTTTATTATGATCATAAGAAATTGGTCACTTATTATTTTTCAAGTAATTTTGAATTTATTATTAATTTATTTTTCTTATTTTCCTGTTCTAACTTCTTGAACTTAATGCTTAGTTATTTTTTATTCCTTTATTAATAAATTACTGAAATAAATTTGCCTCTATATGGCATCGTGGAAAGCACCTGATAAATTTTAATATGGTATGTTCTCATTGTCATTGTTTACCAAGTGTCTACTTTTTAAAGTTGTGGGTTGCTTCTTAGTATATCTTTAAAAAAGTTTTTATATAAGAGAGTTTTAATCTGAATGCTGGTAGCTTAGAAAAAGTAAATTTTACAAAATATATGATATGGTGAAAGAAATTCAGAGTGATTTTCTTGATACTCTCAAGAACTTTGTCTATACAAAAATTTGATGATAAAGTAGAAAATTACAAAAAAAGATATTCTACATAAATAAATACTATTAACACAACGATACATATGTGTGTATATGTTAAAAATATATACAGACATATTTTTAAATGAAGAAATGGAATTATGTATGTAATATTTTATGCACATGCTTCTATTCCAATAAATACACAGATCCATATTTTCTTTTAAACTATTTAGTACATAATATTTAATACATAGATTTAATTTATTTAACCACACTTTTACTGATGAATATTTAGATTGATTCAGATATTTTGGTTTTATAAACAATATTGTGAGTATCTCTGCATATATATTAGTAACTTGCCTACATTTTAGAATAAAAACATAGATTATTAAATGTCAGTATAGTTGTTTTCTATTAACTATTTTTTATTTTTTTGCTTTTACTTTTATACAATAATTATAATTATATAAATAATTCAATGTCTAATTTGACTTAATGCTCATTGCTAGTCCCCATCCCCATTTTTGTTTGTTTGTTGTTTGGTTTTTGATTTTTTAATTAATCTATGTAACTTCTATATTTTCTGATTTTCCTCTGTGTTACTTCCACGTATGAATGAGTCCTCGGGTGATATAAGGTTTGCCATTCAAAACTATAGGTATCACACTGTTGTATTAAGATACTCAATATTGCACAGAACTCGGAAGCCAAATAGTTTTATTCAATTGGTTATAGATCTGTTTATTTCTATGTGAACAATGATACGGATTTATTCATTTTTGTAATAAAAATTTGCTACAGTATATCTTGTTATGGCTCCTTTTTCATTATTTTTATAATACAAAGCAAGTCTTTTAAATTTGAAGACTTAGTTCTTCATTTCAGTCAGTAACTTTTTTTTCTATTATATATTCAACTTTGATTTTGCTCTTTCAATTCAGGGTTCTTCAATAATACTGATGTAGTCATTTACTGAATTTCTATTCTCTGGACTTTATTACTATCAACTTTCAAAAATTTTTTTCAATTTCCAAAAAGGCTTCTAAGTTTTGACTTTCAAGTCATTAATTCAATCTTTTTTGTCTCTGTTTTGCTAATGATTAAGTTTTATTACAACCTTCTATTTTAATTCAGCCTTTTCATTTCCAGTATTATTCAAATATTACCTTATCCCAATTCTGTTTTTATCAGCCCTTTTGAATTCTAATCCTAATTCAAAGGTTTTTTTTAAAATCTTCTGTTATTCTATCAAAAACACCCAGAAGTTTTTTTTCTTTCTCTGTGACAAGAATTTCCCTTGTGTTAATGTCATATGCCCTCATGTTTGTTTGTTTCCTGCTACTCATCCTATTACAAGATGTTTGCCAATAGGTAGGGTCTTTGGCTGGCTTCATATCTGATTTATGGCTTATTGGCTGTCAGTACAGCAGACCTTTTAGATTTCCATTTGGGGGCGAATTAGTGTTCACAAGTTCTAGACTATTTAAGTGCTGCAGGATGACTGGATTGAGATGGATTCTATGTCATTCAAAGAATCTATGGCTTGTAAGATGATACTATAGATAGAAAGCCCTAGGGCACCACCAAAAAACTGTTAAAATAAATGAATTCACTAAAGTTGTAGGATACAAAATTAACAAATAAATCTGTTGCATTCTAATATACTAATCACAAAGTAGAAGAAAGAGAAATTAAGAAAACAATTCCATTTACAATGGAACCAAAAAGAATAAAATACCCAGGAATAAACATAACCAAGGAGATGAAAGATCTGCCTTCTGAAAACTATATAACACTGATGACAGAAATTGACAATGACACAAATGGAAATATAAACCATGCTCATAAACCAGAAAAATTAATACTGTTAAAATGTCCATACTACCCAAAGCAATCTGCAGATTCAGTGTAATTTCTATCAAAATACCAATAGTATTTTTCACAGAACTACAACAAATAATCCTAAAATTTGTATGGAACCACCAAAGACCCTAAATAGCCAAAGCATTCTTTAAAAAGGAGAACAAAGCTGGAGGTATCATAATCCCAAATTTCAAGATACACTTACAAAGCTAAAATGATCAAAACAGTATGATGTCAGCAAAAAACTGTATGGTACCAGATCAATAGAACCAAGTAGAGAAATAAACCACACTTACATGATCAATTAATATGTAACAAAGGAGGCAAGAATCTACAATGGGGAATACACAGTCTCTGTAAAAAATGGTACTGGGAACATTAAACAACTACATGCAAATAATGAAACTATATAATGAACTTCTTTTATATAATGAACATAAACAAAATTGAATAAACATCTAAATGTGAAACTTGAAACCATAAATATCCATACAAAACATGGGGAGTCGTCTCTTTGACATCAGCTTTAGCAATATTTTGCTAGATAGGTTTCACAGGCAAAAAAACAAAAGCAAAAATAAAGTATTGGGACTACACCAAAATAATAAACTTTTCCACAGTGAAAGAAATCATCAACAAAATGAAAAAGCAACCTGCTGAATGGGAAGATAAGTTCACAAATGACATATCCAATAAAAGAACAAAATCTAAAATATGGAAAGGACTTCTATATTTTAATTAAATATTTTTTAATTAAAACTAAGTTAAAATTTATTTACAAATGGGCAGGGAACCTGAAAAAAATTGTTTTATACAATGTATGTTTCAGTAGGACAATTTTCAGGAGCAGTGTGGTATGATCAATTGTCATTTAAAGTATAATTTATTTTAATGTTTTACACAAATATATATGCAATGCTATATATTTAGACATGAATGGGGTTGGGGAGGAGCCCGGGAATATAACATCAATATGTGCGGTGTAATAAGTAAATGAAACTTGAAAGTTTTCTCTAACATATCTTGAGTATTATTTCTATAGCTTTTATGTTATAGAAATTCTTCATATGATTTTCCATATTTGAAAACAGTAATGTCTTATTTCTGTGGCTGGGTACTGACGGCTGTCAGAATTCTTGTCTCAGGTTTGAAGGTGAGAAGGTGACTGATGTGCATTCTCATTGTCAATTCTGTTTCCACCAACCCAAGGTATATGAGAAAACAGCACAACCGTTTGTGGTAAAGTCTTCTTTGGGCCTTTTCTTCTTCCAGGAACCAGTTTTTCTGTCACTGTGTTTTCTTTCTTTCTTTTTTTTTTTTGGAAAGATTGCACACAAAGAACTCACATCTTTTCAAGCTTCAATAGTAAATATTCTGCTACTATGTATTAAATACTGCATGGTTTGCCCAAGCTAAGATGAAACCACATCATAAATCCGTAAGCGTTTTGCATTTTCTTTCATTATCTACTCAAAGTCATGCCTACTGCACCTGTAAACATTTCATTAAATCCAATGATACAGCAAACACTCCCAAAATAAACTTAGATTGTATTGCAGTTTCACTTAACAGTATATAAAATGCTGTGTTGTGACAGGTATCAACTATCCATTAGATACTGAATCAATTTTTCTTAAGCACTACTAACTGCTTGCTTTTCTTGAAGCTAGATCATTCTGAAAGTTTCCTGTTA
>NC_043709.1:29002867-29007959 GCF_006229205.1 Suricata suricatta | reverse complement strand
TAAACTTAGATTGTATTGCAGTTTCACTTAACAGTATATAAAATGCTGTGTTGTGACAGGTATCAACTATCCATTAGATACTGAATCAATTTTTCTTAAGCACTACTAACTGCTTGCTTTTCTTGAAGCTAGATCATTCTGAAAGTTTCCTGTTAGACCTATGAGTGCAAACATATGGTATCTGTCCTTCTCTGCCTGATTTATTTGTTGAATAAAACTGGCTAGAGTAGACTTCCTTATCTTGTTCCTGATCTCAGAGGAAAAGCTTTCAGTTTTTCACCAATAACAATGATGTTAGCTGTGAATTTGTCATGTATAAATGAGATATTCACTTTAAAATCACTTTTTTGAGAGTAAAACAATTTTAAATAAAGTAAAATAACAAAAAAAAAACCCCAAAAAACAAAGTATCTATGGCTAGGGGCACCTGGGTGACTCAGTCGGTTAGGCATCTGACTTCAGTTCAGGTCAACGATCTTATGGTTGTGGGTTCAAGCCCCGCATTGGGCTCTGTGCTGACAGCTAGCTCAGAGCCTGGAGCCTGTCTTCAGATTCTGTCTCTCTCTCTCTTTGATCCTCCCCTGCTTATGCTGTGTGTGTGTCTCTCTCTCTCAAAAATAAATAAAAAACATTTTTAAAAAAGTGTCTATTGCTTGATACTTGATGTTTGAATTCAGGGAGTAAAGGCAAAACTAGAAACCCCATACCTGACTAACAGGATTGCTCTTATTTTCACTTCCGTTCATAGTACATTACTTGTTGAAGCTGTTACCAAGCATGCAGTATATCCATTGTCACCACGAGCTCTTCCTGCTCCACACACCCACACACCACTTTCTGTGTTTCAGGAGTCTCGTTCTGCAGAGAGAGGAAGGTAACAATAAGAGCCAGGTTGGGGTATAGCACATGCTCTCCTTCCAGAGGTTATCTGAGTCCTGCCTGAATAGCATTTTTGCTTGACATTCTGGCAAGTACTGATCCTCAGTCTTTGATCTGCACGATACACAGAGAAAGCAAGCTCATCCTATATTCTTTATGGTGTCAGCTTTCTCTATTTAAAGTGGCTCCTGATTATGACTAACAGTTCATCTTCCTAGTTCTTGCAGTTAATGGAATTTTCTGTTTCTTGTGGTAGGATGACTGTCAGTTATAGTTTTTGTTGTCATCAATTTTTGTCTCTCTCTTGCCTTCATAGGTATTTCAGCAAGCCATTGATTGGGACAGTCTTCAGCCTGGACTTCTGGTCTAGTGTCAGTTTTTCACTGGATTTCAATTTTAAATATTGGTAGGTAAGTCGTGTCCTCATATCCCTTAATTTCCAACTTGAATATCACACTGATAAACTGAGTATATGTCTTCCTGCCTTAACAACAGGGATGATAGCATTCTCCTCTATTCTGATGACATAGTTTTATTCCTATTTAGCAGGAATAATAAGAGCTAACTGAAATGATGTTAAGTATTGTCAGAAAAAGCAATTTCATATTAACTGCGCCAAAATTAGAATCATGGTTTTGATAGCTATTCTTCAGGATTAGATAGACAAGATGAATCACCTGTTTGACAGGTCAGTTCTAACAGTTATCTGAAGTATGGTTTATAACAAATTCATTTATCCTGGGCACAAAGGATTTAATCTCATTCAAAATTGAATTTGGCAGGAAACAAGGTATTTAACGAATGTTTAGGTCAGCTGTCAGCTCTACCTAACTTGAAATTCCAGGCCTGTATTACTTCTACTGTGGTACATGACGGACAGCTGACTTTAGACAAGTATTCACTGAGATAGTCAGTATGATGAAATGTTGCTTCTGTAAGAAAATTTGAGCTCTGTAGAGTTCTAGTAGGAAATGGAGTAGTTGGCGCTGTCCCCCAATGAGACTACAAACAGTTCTTTTTTTGACAAACTCCTCTGAATTTGTATGGCAGAGCTGAACACGTGTAGAAGGACTATGCCTTATGGGAATATATTTGTTGATTATTGTTGCCTAACAAGCTACCTAAACAACAAGCATTTAACAAGCTCAGAATTCCACAGGTTGGCAATTTGGGCTAGGCTCGGTTAGGCAGCTCCTTCAGTTTATATGAAGATTGCTCATTTGTCTGCAGCCAGGTCACCTGGGAGTTGGCTGGCCTAAAATGACTCACTCACATGTCCAACAGATGGTTCACTGTAAGGTTGGGCCCTGGCAGGTGCCTGGGTGCATCTGGCAGGCTGGAACAGGCTTCTTCACACAGAAGTGCAAAGAGTTCCAGGTAAGAAGGAGAAAGCATCAAGACCTCCTGAGGCCTGGACTAGGAGCTTGCCGAACACTGCTGCTGTAGCATTCTGTTACTGGTCAAAGCCACAGACAGGATGGAGAAACTACCTATAACCTCTCAATGAGAGCAGCGGCTAATTCCCATTGCAAAAGGACAGGTATACAGAGAGGAGTGGAGATTGGGGCTAGTTTTGCAAGCTATCAGAGAATTATATCTAAAATGGAGGCAGCTGGGAAATCAGTACGTGTATTTGTTTCCTACAACTGCTGCAACAAATTACACATACTTAAAAACAACACACGTTCACTCTTCTACGGTGCTGCACACCAGATATCTGAAGTCCGTTTCTCTGGCTGAATCAACATGTCAGCAGAGCTGTATTCTCTCTAGAGGCTCTGGGAAAGTCAGTCCCTTGCCTCTTCCACTTTCTGGTGGCTGCTGGTGTTCCTTGGTTTGTGGCTCCAGTCTCTGCTTCCGTGGTTACAGTACCTTCTCCTCTTTTATGATTAGATCTCCCTGGTCCTTTTTTTAAGGATACCTGCGATTATGTTTAGGTTCATCTGGGTAATTCAGGATAATTTCTCTATCTCAAGACAAGACTTCATTTAAGTCTTCAGACTTAATTACATCAGCAAAGTCCTTTTTCTTCTCTACCATATAAGGTAACACTTACAGTTTCACAGTTCAGGAGGTGGGTATCTTTTGGGGAACCACAGTAAGGGATGTACCTGTGAGATACTGCCCAGCTACCTAGTATCACAAATCTGTTTCCTTCAACAACAAAAACAAAGACAAAAACAAAACAAAACAAAAACAAAAAAAAAGTAACTTTGACCTGATTTGCCTAAAATTATATAAGAAAACATTATCTTTGTCACTGCAAATTTGGCACCAATAGGATATGGATCTTTTTTCCATCTAAGGCAGAGGTACTTACAGTCCACCTATTCAATATTCCTCTATTCTACAACTTTATTGAATACACAGAGAGCCAGCACCGTTATGCTAGGTTCTGGAAATCCCCAGTGAACAAGCAAGAGTTTACATTGTATTTATTTATTTATTTATTTATTTATTTTGCAAAAGCAAAGGGCTTTATTACGGGTTTAGGCTAACCGGGGCCTAAACTCAGGCTCACAGACTTTACCGGTGTGGTGGATCCATGTTGAAAGCCCCGAACAAAGGGGGAGTAGGGCTTTTATGAGTTTGGGAAGGGGGAGTTACAGGAAATGGTGACATAGGTACAGTGATCCTATTATTATACAATATTATTGACAGCAGGTTTATCCAATTACAGCATTTAGAGTGTTAACCAATCACAGAGTAGACCCAGGACCCAGGACCCTCACATAGGGTGTAACTAGCCTTAAGCAATAGGCCTGCCCTTAGGAATGTTAAAGGTATTACAAGGGTGGTCCCTCTTGCCTTGGGCAATGTGTGCCCTTCTATTGTCTCAAACCTGCATCCTTACATTCCCCCCTCTGTCTTGTAACTGACCCAATCCTGGGTCAGCTGAGTTACCATTGTACCCCTAAAGCCTGGCATAGCCTCCTTGGTGTAAGGGGAATTTCTTACCCTGTAAAGGGCATAGGGAAGGAGAGTTTACCCAATTTCCGCCAGTCTCCATGGTTAATTTGGTAAGGGTCTCTTCTAGGGTTTCTAATATCTGGTGCTTACAAAAGTAAGAATGACAGCCGATTTGTTTCCTCATTTGTCAGGATCCTTGGGCGTATAAGTGCAATACGCCTTCATAATTCTTACTAACCTTAGCCAAATTGGTGGACCATCTAGTGGCCACTTGAGGACCCCCCATTAGAGTCTGGGGGTAGGGGTGTAGGCTCCCCTTACCTTCTGCCATGTTAAAATTCCATGCCCAGATCAGAGGCAGTTAATACCAACAGAACATCCTATCAGGAACTTTTGCTGTTTCCCCAGCTTTCTGGGGCAACATTTACCAGTCCAATGGCAAAGAGACAGGACAGTTTATTTTACTGGACTGATGATTTCTCAGGCTTCTGCTGTGCTAGACCAGCCAGCTTCTGGGGTGTGGCTGGAGCAGGGCTGGAGATCCCTGGAGTCGGAGTCTTTTTGAGGATCAGTTCAAGCTGATTGACTGGATCTGGAACCTCACCAGGTTAAGGGTTCTTCTGAGTCGGTTCACTTGACTCCAGAGAGATCCCTGAAACTTTAATAGGGGCTGACCCCCATCTTTAAATATCATCCTCACAGACTAGCAGGCCTGAGATCTAACAACAAATATTCAAAGACACTCAGAACTAGAATAACATTTACAGTAGTGCATTGCTGAAACAGTTTTTCTCTCTAAAAAACCTCCATTATCAGAGATAGCCAAATCGAGACTAATGCATTGGTGGAACGAGTCCATCCTAAACAACCGTGGCCTAATTATTTACATAAGCTCAGCAAGAATAAAGACTGTTCATGAGGACTTTATAAGGCTAGCTTTGCTGGATCCTTTTATAAGGAATCTCCAGGTTGAACTTTTAGTAGACACTCTGGACCAGAAGCCGAGCCAAGCACATTCTGTCAGACAGGCCTGCAATACCTGTTAAATTGGGCAAACTCCTCTTCCCGAGGTTCCCAACATATGCTGAGGTTCCTGCACCTGCCAGGAAGTGACCTTCTTTACTCACCTGGGAAGGCTGCTGGGAACTCTGTGAGCAAGGTATCCAGCCAACATTTCCACGAGGCTTTATGGCTCCATGTTCCATAAAGTCAACCTTAGTTCCTTAAAGCTGTCAGGTCATCTCTGAGCCTATGCCTGACTCGAATAGGACATTCCAGTCAAAGCTTTAGTAAAATAACCAGT
>NC_043709.1:28918504-29002767 GCF_006229205.1 Suricata suricatta | reverse complement strand
ATCTTAAGGGTGCCCACCCGTGGAGCCACAGACTCAACTCGGCAGGCAAGCCAAACTGAGCCACCCACTCACACTCACATACACACCAGAGGTTACTACATTTCCTCCCATAGACTTTCCACAGACAAGACCAAAAACAATGACAATAACAACTGGACAAACAAGTACAGAAGTGGCCACAAAACAGGTGTTTACAGATTTACTAAAGGGCCGACTGACATCTCAGTGTGGCCTTGGGGCAGGAAGTCATGATTCCAGGCTTCCACTTAATACCCCAGACAAAAGCACATGTGCATTTAAAATTCAGATGATAAACTAGCTTACCTCCGGAGGTTCTAACAGGTGACTTTCACAGATTACTGGCGCCATTTTCAGGGTGGCAGAAAAAACAAGAGTGCCCCCCCCAGCTCCCAAAACCAGATATCCTTGGGAGTGCCTTTTCTCTTAGCCCCTGAGGCTGGGAGGAGACAATGAGGCATATCACACCCAAGTAGGCACAGAAACAAAGAATGGGAGGGGAAGCCAGAAATGTTACTGAAGAGCTCCAATACTTTTGGTTTCTCGGGCGGCGGTAATTTTCTTGGCCACTAAGATCCTAGGAGAAAGAAAACATTTTAACCAGGGTGGAAGGTTCCATCTTCTGGCCATCCAACGTTGAAGGTCAGCCATTTGTTCGTGCAAAAAAGAGATCTTTCCTTTCCTGACATCCACCGATAGATTGTCCCATGTCCTCGTCAGTCAGGGTTACAACAAAAATTACACTTAGATGCACAGAAACAGATAATTACACTTGCCTTCGTCCCGTTGAGGACTGACACTTTGCCTCCCTCCTTCGGAAGACTTAAACAGATGCACAGAGACCTAATGGAGTCTTGCTGCCGCCACCAGCGAAACCCCCTGCAGGCAAACCAGCTCTCCGGCCTCCCGGTGGGGTCCTAGATCCCACTCGCCCAACTACCATAGGTGAACTGGCTCTCCGGCCTCCCAGTGGGATCCTAGATCCCACTCACCTAATTCCAGACGGGTGAGCCGGCTCTCTGGCCTCCCAGTGGGGTCCTAGACCCCACTCACCTAATTCAGAGACACTTCTCTTGGCACCCACGGCCCTGAGCTTTAACACGGCACGTCTGCCTGGCTCCTTTGGGACCCCACAACCCAAACTGATCAGTCAGACAACCAATGGTCCCAAAGGACCCAGACAGTCCGAAGACCCAGAGAGACAGACGCACACAGAAAGACAAGAAATGAGTGCACTCACCAGCTGGTGATTAGGCCCAACGTGTCGGTGTCCCAGGAGCTCTGGGGGGAGGATTCCCGGCCAATGTACCATACGTAATAGATTTCTTTATTGTCCCCAGAAACCACCAGGGAGACCGAGTCAAGCATGCAAAAGCAAAGGGCTTTATTACGGGTTTAGGCTTGCCAGGGCCTAAACTCGGGCTCACAGACTTTACAGGCATGGTGGATCCATGCTGAGAACCAAGAGTTTACATTTTAAATTGCCTTGTCCTATATGGTAGCCACTAGCCACATGAAGCTACTGAACACCTGAAATGTGTCTCCTTTGGTATGCAATGTGTTGTCCGTGTAAAATATACACCAGATCAGGGTGCCTCTGTGGCTCAGTTGCATAAGCATCTGATTCTTGATTTCAGCTCAGGTCGTGATCTCATGGTTTGGTTTGTGAGATTGAGCCCCATGTCAGGTTCTGTGCTGACAGTGTGGAGTCTGCTTGGGAGTCTCTCTGTCCCTCTCTCCCTCTCTCTCTGCTTCTCTCTCTCTCTTAAAATGAATAAATAAACTTAAATAAAAATAAAGTTCACACCAGATTTTGAATACTCAACATGAGAAAAGGAATATCTCATGAATTTTTATATTTTCATATTGATATGGTAATATTTTAGATATATCAATCCACGTACATTCAATTTGAAAGTTAGCTTGGTTTCTTTTCACATTTTTTAAATAAGGCGACTGGAAAGTTTAAAATTACATATGTCGCTTGATTTACATCATATTTCTATTAGACAACACAGTTCCAGAAGTTGGGAAAAGAGAATAAATAAAGTACTAATAATGCTTAAAAGCAAGACCTAGTGATAGAGAATATCTGAGTAGGCTTCTCTAGATTTGTGGCCATGGAGGAACTCATGTGACTTTTGAACTGAGACCTGGTTTATATTAAAGCATTAGTTACATAAAGATTCTCAGGAATGTGTTTAAAATAGAGTTAAGAGAAAAAATATTTTCTTGGTTGAAGGTTTTTCTTTCAAGTGTAAAACCCCAATGTGGGGAACAAATTTGGTTGGTCAGACCAAAGAAATCCAGTGAGCAAGGAGGAAAATAGAGAGGATAACATTGGAAAGGTAAGAAAAAACCAACTTGTTTTAAGGTCAACAGAAAGCTCAAACTCAAAATTTGTCCTATTCAACTTCCTTTCAGCTCAGGTCGTGAGCTGAAAATCCCTTTAAAATCCCGGATGAGATCATTAATATTTGAGTGAGAAAAAGGGATTGTTACTAATGTAGTTCTGTGAACTCCATAAGTTATTCATTTCTTTGCCTCAGTTTTCCTGTCTGTAAAATGGAGTGACAGTAATGGTATTGACCTCCTAGAGTTTTTGTGAAGATTAAATGAGATAATGCATATGCACACATTATAAGTGATTTGTCTTGGCTAAGACTAGTGTTGATTCTCTATCAAGTTAGATCATTAGAGAGATAAGTATATATTATTTGAATGAATTACAGAAATGCCTTTTTTGGAGTATAAATGTGCTATCAGTTTCTTCAATGGTCACTCTGAGAATGGGTCAAATAAATGACATCTTTGCTTTTCTATTAAACTATCTTTGCCTACCAGGCTATTAAATTTTCCTTATAGAAGAGTCCATGTCACAAATTTCTTCTGAGAGTTTAGTACAAAAAACATCTCTTGCTGGATTAGCATATATTTATACATATGTATATGCGTATATATATATATATATATATATATACACACACACACACACTATTTATTAGACAATGAGAATAAAAAAGAGGCCTAAAAATGTAAAAAAGAGGTAAAAAAAGAAGAAAAAGCCCTCATATTATTTCTCTTTTAAATTGTATTAGCCGATAGGATTCTCAGTTAAATTTCTAGTTGGTTTTGGGTTAGTGTAGGTTTATGGGATTTACAATATAATTACTTACCATAGGTCATATGTATTGTTACAGGCCTTCTTTCATTACTTTAAAAGCTTGTGACATGTGCATTTTATTATATACTACTTAAATCACTTTAAATATAATTTAAGCCTAAATTTAATAAAATATATAAAGCATTATTTCTATGAGAAAATACATTTCTGAGCTTCACAGAACCAAGTGATAAAAGAATTTTTGGAACATAGCCTTTTGCAAGTTCAGGAATTCCTCATACATTTGGGTTGTATTCTAAAATATCTTATTAAATGCTCCCTTTAGAAGATGTGTTTCCTAAAAAGAGGAGCAGATTAAGACTGTTGTTTGGATGGTACATATTAAGCTTCAGAACAAAGAAACTTTGCAATTAATTTTTATATAAAAATATTATTTGTTGAAGATAAAAAGAAGCCATATAACAATTTTTAAAAATCTAAGGACACCATTCTCAGAATTCAGTCATTCATTTCATTCATTCATCGATGCCTGTTAAAGGCCTATTTTGTCTTAGATCTATAAATATAGAGATAAACTGAAGTGTCTGTGAGATGAGGGAGGAGTTTTCTGGAGCGAGCTAATGGAGGGCTTTGAAAGAGAAACATTTCGTGGAGTTCAACTTTCATCCTGAAGACAATGGGGAACCATTGAAAATTTTAGGCACAGAAATGACTTGATCAGATTGGGTTTGCAGAGTGGTTTTTGACAGCTACTCAAGAGATGAATGTGCGCTGGGGGGTGGAGAAACAGGGCAGGTGAATGGGTGAGATTGCAAATAGACCAAATAAGAGGTTTTTCATAGGACCTAGGAGAAATATTTTGAGAGCATCAGTGAGCATGGGAACCAGGGGCCAAATACAAGAAACATTCAGAAAGTAGAACTGAGAAAGAATTTGGCAGAATTGTCTGGAATGACTAAAGTTTCCAACTTGGGCAATGGAGCGGATAATACTGTTCTTCATGGGGACAGGGAGTAAGCGCTGCAAAGGCTGGTGGGATTTGATACAATACAGCTGGTCTGGGACCTGCTGAAATTGTAAGCCTGTGGGACAGCTAAGTTGTCTGTGGATTTACTGATCTAAAAGCTCAGGAATAGAGACAAAGACTTGGGAGACATTAAATCATTGACAGTCATTGAGGGCACAGGTATAGATAAGATTTGCTAAAAGGGTATACAGATAGAAAAGGTGTTGACAGCGGGACCCTGAGGATTAATAGCATTTATGAGGGAGAATGGTAGAGAGAGAGCTTCAAAAAAAAATGAGTCAATGGGGAAAATCCAGAGAATGTGGCCTTTGGAGGGGAGAGTTTTAAGGAAGGAGTAGTTCATAATGTCAGATGCCAGAGAGAGGTCAAGTAAGATAAGGAATAGAAAGAATACTTTGGAATCTGAAATTAGTATATGGTATCAGAACAAGCTGAGCAAAACAGAGGTGGTGAAAACTGAGTCAGTATGAACAATGAATGAGCGCTGAAGAACTGGGATACCATGAGTTTAGACTTTGGGTTCTGAGAGGGAGAAAGGAGAACAGTAGTAAGTTGCAGGGGGACACAGGGAGGAAGCAGGATTGTTTTATTACTGGGACTGGTGACTATAATTTTCTGTTGAGTAAACCCACAAGTGAACAGTGGATATTTGGTGGCACAAGGCCCCTGATGTGGGATGGGGGGCAAGATCCAGACCATTACCTTTCCATTTTAATTCTGTTGAACCTTTATACAGCTCCACAATAATAGGGTAACTTACATGTGTCCTTCATCAATTAGTAATCTTCACTTATAGCCATGAGAATTTCAAGAAATGATTAATTTTCATTATACTTTCAAAAAGAATAATATCTGTAGTCATGGTCCTCATAAAAGTCTCCAGAGTTCCATATTTTCTCTACTCTTTCTTCAGATTTTATGACTCATTAGGACTTGTTCTCCATTAATTCAGTGAATTAATGAGTGTCAGGGATATGATGGTGAGTGGAATGCAGTACCTGTCTCGGAGACACATAGGGCTTCTATTTGGACACGGGGCCTGGCTAGGTATTTTCAATTATTGCTGGTGATAGCAACGTGATGGTAATATACTGGTGATAATGATGCGGTCCTTAGTCCAGCTGTCTGTTTAGTATGATTGTGACAAAATAAAGTGTCAAATTCTCCTTTGCATTTGCTTTTATCAGAAGTTCCAGGAAATAGTCCTATAGAATTGTTCATATGCAAACCAAGTAGTATTATTAAAACAAAACAATTCTTCACAAGAAAGTGCTTTTAAGGATGTCAGTTTCTTTTTGTCCTCTTTCACTATTAATTGAGTGCCTTGAGGATAAGGATCTTGTCTGGTACTTTACTTTCAAGATATGCTATATTGGGAAATGTACAGTATTTAGGACTCAGAATACCTGGGGTCAATTAGTAATCAGCCGTGTAACTTACCAGCTGAGAGACCTTGAGGACATCATTTAATTAGCATCCAGAGAATGAAGATACACCTGTCTTGCCTACCTCTTAGGGTTTAAAGAAAAAAAAATTTTTTTTAAACAATCCATTGCATGAGAAGTTTCTTTGCAACTTAAAAGGGCTATGTAGTCCGTTTGGGAGGGTCCCAGAATCTTAATGTACTATAGTTTTGCTGATGCCTAAAGTTTTTCATGTAGGGCAGATAATAACTTCTGTTTTGCCTAAACAGATTGGAGTTGGGTTCTGTCCTTTGTAATGGAAAAAATCCTGTCTTATCACCTGAGGCATGGTCTGAATTAGATGAAAGTGGCAACATGACCCAATAAAACTAATACATATAGAAAGTCTTCTGGGGAGCGAGCACAGAGCCAGGCGCTTCCCCAAATCTCTCTCTCAGGTTGCAAGGGTCGCAGTGCGGTCTGGACTAACTGGACACTGAGATGCTGACTGTGGAAGCGGAAGGCAACATTGTAACGATGCCCTGCATGGTTGTGCTCAAACTAAACCTCTGACTGGGTTGCATTCCAGATCTGTTGCTCCTGGTGTGAACACGAGTGTGTTCTTATTGGGAGAAAGAAATGCCTCTCCCATTATCAAGAGTATTATTATTTAAAGAAAGACATATGTGGATCGAATTGTAGAGGCTGGGAATTCTGGTTGGTTTTGGGGGAGCAGAATAGAAGTTGGAGGGAAATGAAAGCAGGCTTCCCTGTGGTAAATTAGCAGTTACAGTCTTGTCTACCCGGAGCTGAAAAGGAACCATCCACCAGTGCTGGATCTCTTAAGAAACTAAATACCTCCGCTGCCCAGGTCACTCTCTCAGAGGCATTAATGATTGACAGTGCCTGTGGAGTGATCCATGTTGTACACCATTCTGTAATTAACATTTTCTTTTGCCCTCTCTTGACTTCTGTGACTTGACACATATTGCTTCCCTTGAACACATTTTTCAGTCCAGAAATTGGGAATAATACCGGCAGCCTCTGTATTTTGAAAGAGCTTAGATTCTAGATATGAAGTCATTGGTCACTAACTTTTTGTTAAGCACCTGGCAAAACATAACCACGTAGTTGCTTAATGAGTTATAGCATTTGCCCTGAGCTTATTGATACCACAGAAAAGTCTTTGGCACTCTTACCTATCAAGTCATATGCACTTTAATCAACATATCTTTAACAATTCTGTCTTCTACTTTTGGACAGCTTCATCTCTTTCCATATCACTATAGTAAAAACTATAACTGTATTTACAAAGAAACATAAGTTCCCCCACAAAAACTAGTTTCTATGGAATTACATGATTAAGCATGAATACATTAGGACTTGCTGTCTATCTTCTTTCAGACGTGCCTGATTTTTTTTATGCCTTGCCTAGTTCCATGGCTCAAGTAAATAATACTTATCAAGCAGTAGAGCCCTTAGCTGGCTGCATGCTTAATCCTACTGAGGGCTCAACTCAGGTTCACCCCCGAAAGTGTTGTCAAATATCCAGCAGAGAGTGAGGCTGTTCTGATCATCTTATCTCATGTGAGGAAGCAGAGCAGGAATGGCCAAGAGCAAAGGCTCTGGAATCCTACAGAGCAGGATCCAGACACAAAGCTCTCCTTTATTCTAACTTTGAACCTGGGCAAGTCACCTCAACCCTTTAAGCCTCAATTTCTTCATCTGTAAAATGAAGATTGGTTGAACCACCTCATTGTTCTAGGATTAAATGAGTTCATAGAGGTAAATAGCTTAACAGAGTGCCTTCTACAGGGTAATCACAGATAACTACCACGGGCTATCATTTATGGTCCAGGGATAGATCAAACAAAACTCATGGCTTTCTCAAATTTTGTCTAAATTAAATCAATGGTTCTAAACTGGGGGACAGTGTTGCCCTTCCACTCCTATTCACAAAGACATTTGGTCATGTCTGAAGACATTTTTGGTTGTCCCAAGTCACTGTGGGGGTGGGGTGGGGTGGAGAGGCTGCTAGTGGCATCTAATCCGTAGAGGTAGTGTGATGTTTTATTTGTAAACTTTGGGGATTGCACAGGCAACCCTCCCACCCTCGTTCCCCTTCTCGGTGAGGAATTATCTGGTTCAAAATGTCAGTAGTGCTGAGGTTGAGAAACTCTGAAGTATATGGAAAGGAATCCTTCCACAGATGAGTCATGCATCCATTGGAATCAAGAAACCAGTGTATCAACAAGTATTTGCCACTCTTGTGTTCCAGGTACCATATCATCAGCTTTTTACAGTTTATGCAGCATCCTTCCATATATTAATCTATTCATTCTGACAAAAGCCCTGAAGAAACAGGCTGGGCTGGCATTAACCAACCCTTCTCTCCCCAACCTCCTTTCTCTTCTGCAGATGCAGTCAAATGCTCTACCACTGAGCTACACCCCCTCCTGCTCTTCTGCAGATGAAAAGTCAGGCTGAGAGGTTGACTTTCTTAGAAAAACACAGATGGTAATTAAACCCAGATGTTGAGTCCCAAATACAGTGCTTCTGCCACTCTCACAGGCCCAACATCGCGTTTCTGCAGGGAACGCAGGAGACATTTTAGACATGGTTCCTCCCCTAAGATTTTTACTCAACTGTTAGGAGGTGCACACCCATGAACACTTATGTATACGGCCTGGGCTATGATAGATGCATATTCCGTCTCCCATCCCCATCCCTTCGGGGTTGAGAATCCTGCCATGCAGCTCACCTGAAACCACTGTTTTCTCTCTTCCAAATCTTAGAGGGCTGTTGTGCAACAAAAATGTAGTAACTTGTCTGCAAAACCAGGGTGCTACCCTTCTTTACAATCTGTACTTTCCAAGCATATGCCATCATGTTCCTTTCCCCCCACCAGCCCTCCTACATAGCCCAGATGGTGCCTGGCCCGCTCCTGCAAACTTCTGATTGCCTCTATTTCTTTTTCATGCTGGTTGGCTTCTGAGCTCTTCCATTGTGGAGCTGAGGTTCACCAATACTGTGTCCAACTTAATGCCCAGATGTTAGAGTATTACAAGACGTATACTGTTTTGATGTTAACTTTGTTCTTCTTGGCTCAGCGGCTTTCAACGTGTCAGCACCTGCACATTATTTCATGAAGTTTTGGAAAGTCCTGATTTTTAATTCAGATTTTATTGAAGTTATAGGAATTTATTTTACAAAAAAAAAAAAGACATGTGATGCCTTGTTACGGTGTAGCTGCCCGATATCTCTAAAGAACAATGTACCTTCCTCTTTTTACAGGCTGTGTTTATGCTGTCAGATTAGCGTGAGACTATTTTGACAAATGAGTAAAATTGATTTTAGCTGACACTCAGTCACAAAGAAGTTTTAATACCTAAGCTATTAAAAAAGCAGCCCAAACATCAGGTAATACTCCTTAACCACAGAGGAAATAAACAATTCAGGATTAATTTAGTGCCTATTTATTATCAAGAAGTTATCAAAAGACTCTTAGAAAAGTCTCTTCATGAGTTCTTTGATGAGGATAATAAAATTTATCCTGGCATTTCTTATTCAAATACATGGAGTCCTGGCTAACACAAACATTAGCAAACACTCTATTGGTGTACGATACTTCAGCCAACAACATAAAGTTCAGAACTGCTTGTACCCCAAGGGGGATGTCTTTGTTTATTTGTTCCTATGTTTATTTTACTTTGGAAAATATACCTTAATGAGAAGCACTGAAAGTTTGGTGGTGCTTTACAGACAAATGACTTGGAACGACATAGACCCTCAAGCTGGCTTTTTTTCCTGCCTAAGGACATGCAGGGAAGTGGAGTGTAAAACACAATCCTTCTTGATTTATTTTTACTTGGGTGGCTTTGGAAGTTACTCAAAACTTATGTGCTCCATAAAAGACAGAACTGAAAGTGTACAAGATGCAACTCAAGTGGAAACTGCCAACTAGAAATATTTTCCAGAGTCTGCTCCTGACCCTGGTGGTGGGCTGTCACCCTCGGAGCGGATCACACGGACACATGCTAAGTCATGCCCACACAGGAAGGATGCCCTTGACACTCTTCTCTGAGTAGTCCTTCCTTACGTCCTTGCCTTGCTGGGAGCCCTTCTACAGTTTCTAACGGCTTTAAAGACTTTAATCCCTAACCCATCATAACGGTCCTATGGTCTTCTTAGATCTGGTCTCTAATGAGCTCTCCAGTTCAGCTGACATCACCCAAACAGGCAGGTGTGTTCAGGGAACCGTGCAGTTGACTCATTTGCAGAGTGCCCACTCTATCCCAGGCACAGGGCTTGGCACGGCCGGCCGTTGTGGTCAGAGCATGAAGAGGGGAGCAGAGGCTGTGGAGACTGGTTCTGGAGGCCTTATATATCAGTTGATGTAGCTCAAACCTCATTTCATTGGTGACAGGGAGTCCCTGAGACATTTTAAACTAACTTTATGAAATGAATTATTTTGGAAGGACTTAGTTTTTATGATGGTAAAAGAGGCCACGATTTACCATACAGCATTAGAGTTAGAAAAGAAATGGTGTATCAGCATAAAGATACAAAATAATTTTCTTTTTATGACCTCTTTTTTAGGCATCATTGAATAAATAAATGTTTATTAAGAATTTTCTGGGGCACCTGGGTGGCTCAGTTTGTTAAGTGTCAAACTCTTGATCTTGGCTCAGGTCATGATCTCATGGTTCCTGAGTTGGAGCCCTGTGTCAGGCTCTGTGCTGATGGTATGGAGCCTGCTTATGGTTCTGTCTCTCCTTTTCTTTGCCCTTCACCTGTCTGTACTCTCTGTCTCTCAAAAATAAAATAAAAAAATTTTTTTTTCCAAGGGCATAGTGCAGTGATATGTACTCCATTATACAGTATAGAACAAGACATTTTCATTCCTTTTCCACGGAGCATGTATATGATCCAATGAAGGGCAAATAAATGGAAAAGCGACATGTTATGTAAAGAAAAACACAAGCAAGAGGTTGAAATGGAAACTAACAGGAAAAGTTCCCACTTCTGATGATAAAGTACCAGGAAAGGCCTGACGGGGAAGGTGATCCTTTTAAGTGGAGCCCCAAGAGTGACCAACTCATCTTCAAAGAGAAGAAAGGTGGGTGTTCCAGGAAGAGAGAATGGTAAAGGGAGAGTTACATATGATTGCAGTAACAAGAGAGCAATGGGCTGGATTTTATAGGGTGAAGAGGAATAAAGCATGAAATAAAGCACGGAACTGCAAAGACAAAAGCCAAACGATGCAGGGAGTTGTAAACTCCGCTAGAGTTTGGATGTTGTTTTCATTGGCTCTTTGGGGACAGGATGCAGTGTGTTTTTAACATGGTTACATGACTTACCTGATATATATGTATTATATATGTGATATATATTTTTTGGGGGTACAACCTTAACAATATTTAAAATAAATTGAGAATGATTATAATGAATCTGTGGAAACGAGTCTAAATATTTATAATTTTTAAATGAGCCATTTTATCTTTTGGCTTCATGGAAAAAAAAAAAGGAAAAATAAGTACCATTTTAATTGGTCTGTAGGATCAACTTGTTAATTTCTTAATCTTCCAGTTAATCATTGGTAGCTGAGACTATGTAAGAAGTTTATGACTTCCAGAGAGAATTTCTGAAGTTTTGGTTAAGCAATCTGAAATTCATATCTCTTTCCTGTAAGCTACCCATCAATTTTATCCTTCAGTGTATGTCACACTCAACAGAGAAAACAATTCCGTAGAGCTGTATCCTAAGTCAGGGAGGCTGAGATCATTTACAGCCCAGCGTCTTAGATAAAGTTTCATTCTCTGGTGCAGGAAGATGTTAGGTCTCGTGACACAGCCTGGACCATTGAGATTTTGACTGCGGCAGGGTTCTAAATACAAGTTGTGAGTAGACTCTAGATGTTAAAGAGTAGCTTGAGAAATATCTACACAAGTCTTATTTTCTTAAATAGCACCCCGTTTTAAAAATATTGGTTGCTTTTTCTATTAAGTGGTAACTCTTACAATGAAATGATTCTAATGTTAAGTAGTAATGGGAGAAAGACCTAAGATTTTGTTTGCTTATTTGTTTGAAAGCTAAGTCTGCTTAGATACATTAAAATCTCATTTAGCTACATCTGGAGTATAATTAATAGAGTGAAAAAGAGCAATGACTGCAGCTTATCACTAAAGGCTGAATAAAAATTACCTGCCATCAGGTTTAAAGCTTTGTTAGTATACAGCTAAACTTATAACTAAGATCATATGAAAAATGATCATGTTTGATGATCTTTTATTCTGAACTTTCTCCTAGGATTCTTTGATTTCTTTGTTCCAAAAATGATCTATCTTATACTGAGAAAACATTATTTTGTTGTCATTTTCCTACTAATGAGATTCTGATTTAACAATATAGTGAAATTATAATAAAGAGTGGATTTATTGCAAACTATCTTGTAAAACTATCATATAATACGCTGAGCAGGTCCCTATGAAGCCATACTTATCTAATTATAATGAGGCCAACTCCTTGAAGAACACATGTTTGTGTCTCATATAACTAATTAATGAAGACTGAAATAATTGATGGTGAATGTAACAGAAGTATACCAGTAGATACTGAAGTTTATCTCCTTTTTCACCATTGCTTCTTTATCTGTGGTCCTAATATTAATTGAGTTATTTGACAAAACAATAGCTCTGTCTTCTTGCTATCTAAATGATGTGACATCTCTATGGAACACATGTATAAGATTAAAAACCGGAAAATAAATGAGAATGGTGGATTACTGTAGAAAACTAAAATTGATATTAAGTGGTCTTTTTTGAATCATTTTCTTAGATTTGCAGGTCATAGTGGTCTGTTTTCATGGGTAAGAAAGTAATCTAAGATCCCAAGCTCGTTTATTCATTTTCAAATAATTGAAGCTTTCACTTTCATTAAACATTGACACATAAAGATTGCACTGATTGATCCTTCCAGAGGTAGAATGATCTTCATTTGCATGATTTGGAATCTTAATAAGTTCTAACACCTCCTAGAACTTGTACAGTGATATAACAGGGTCAGTTGGTTAGCCAGGCCAGGCGTATCTGTGTAAGTAGAATGTTAGATGGATGGAGTTTTAATAAAGTTGGGTATAGGAGATGAAGGTAAGAAAAGAAAACATTATGAAGGATGAAGTGTTTCATGAGTGATGGGCCCACATACAGTAAATAATAAAGCCGAGTTAGCTAAGAGGTATAAAACAGATGGAGATTCCATATAAAAACCATTTTGTAAGAATGAGATGACAGCTACGTTTTGAAAAGCAAGGATAGATGAATGATGACCATCACCAGTACACAGATTCCACGCGGAACCAACCACACACAGGTCAAGGGTTTTTTGTTTTGTTTTGTTTTGTTTTTAAAGAAATGAGGTTTTTTTCCCTCCACAAGTTTAATCTTTCCTTCCCAATTCAATCCCATGATTCCTTTCTGAATATTTAACTGATTGAGGTTAAAAAAATGTTTAGGTAAAGTTACAACTCTATTACTAGAAAATCTAAGTATCTGTCCTCAGATAGTTAGATATATGTCTAGGTCTACATTAAAATTTTTTTTAAGTTTTATTTACTTTTTGAGATAAAGAGAGAGAAATCCAAGGCAGGCCCTGTGCTCTCAGTGCAGAGCCCAATGTAAGGCTCAAACCCACAAACCATGAGATCATGATTGGAGCCAAAGCCAAGAGTCAGATGCTTAGCTGACAAGCCACCCGTGCACCACTAGGGTCTTAACCTCTTTTAATTATTGTGTTAGCTTTAGTTTTTCAAATTTGCCCAATCCTTTGGAAAAATCATATTGGATTTATGCAGATATTTTTTCTAAAAATACCTTTCACACTCCTTTAGTAGTGTGCTACTTTTGTTGGAGACTAATAGGAATTTACCCTTTTCTCATTTTGAGCTACTGTGTATTTTTCATTTTGAGGAAAATGGAACAGACTGCAGATAATATCATCTTCTTGATCTTTCATCTCTCTTTTGATAGGTGAAGAGAAAGCTAGGTGAGCTTCTGTATCTGTCTTTTGCTTACAGTACAAAGATAATGGATCACCTTTTCTGAAAGGACTGACTTCCACTTTTCAAAAGTGGCTGAGAAAAGGAGGCAGGGGGTTTTTACATCAGTTATTCATGGAGACATATGGGACAGCATCAAACATGCTCTGTTTAAAGAGAGACCTAAATTCATCTCTTAACCTATTAGAATGGCTGCCATTCTGGGGAAGCCGATTGTTGCTACAGACTCAATGTTCTAACATAAATACATTAATGAAAATAGTAGGTTGCAGTGAAAAGCTTGAATGGTATGTAGTTCTTATAGGGAAATTAATTTGTAGGCAGCGCAGAGTTTTCAGATTTTAATACAAAAAATTAATAGGAAAGCTGCAAAGTCACAAGAATATTGTGCATTTTCCCCTATTGGCAGGTAAAAAAAAAAACCACTAAAAACTTGACCTTTCTATGTACTCCATAATCTGAGACTTATATAACAAGCTCCATAAAATTATGACTCTTTGTTGTTCTCCGAAAAATAAAGAATAATCTAAAAATTCACACAGTCATGCTGAGTATCAATTACATAAGATTTCTGGAACTAAGTAAAATGAACACAAGTACTGTGTACAATGTCACGGTAGGTAAGCTGCTTGTTAATTTTTTTTTCCAGATCAGCTTACATAGTGTAACTATAGCCTCGTTTTATCTGCCTTTAAACTCAATTCACCCAACAGTAAAGGATCTGAACTGGTAACACAGTCTAGACAATAGATAAGATAGTGTCATGTGGTACAAATGGAGGCTTCATTCTCTTTTTTTAAAGAAACGTCTTAAGACAGGCACTAGACTCAAAGACATTTTTGCACACTACAAGCTAAGGCACAGTTTGTAACCCACTGATGACACAATTAAATGATTTCAAGCTGGGAGACATTTTCTCCTATAGGATAAGGACAATTTTATTTGTGGACAAAATGCCCTATGGAGGGGATCTTATACTCACATCACCCATTATCATAATCATCAAATGCATACAACATCTAAGTCTAATTAATGGAAGATGGGACCATATGGACGCCTGTTAACTGTGTCATGGTAAGAAGATAATGCTTTCTGTCTTCAGTCCAAGTGCTTTAGAAGTATTAAGCTTCTCAGCACCTTTGTGACCTAGGTAAGCAATTTTCTATGTTCTGCTTTCCCTCTGCGCCTCAGTATATCCAAGGTAAGGCTGCTGCTGCTGATTATCTTTGAATGTGCGATGATAACAATGAATTTAAAATGAATATCTAATTCAGTCTCCTCAGAAGGGACCATATAGAATTCCGTTTTATATGATGTGTTATTGAGTAAAATGACCACGTCTTCACCACATCACTTCCACTGTGTTTGTTAAAGTGACCTCATTCACAGAGCAAATGCTCAGGCAAAGGCAGCGCTTTGCACAAACACACAAGGATCGTTTCCGTGTGTTCTCCGGGCCCTGTGGCTGCAGTGGGGGAGAGGGAGCACTTTCAACAAATAGGTCAATTCAGGTGGTGTTGTCCTTGCACTTTCTTAATAGCTGCCTGTCTCTGGGATTGTGGCCTAGGGAGGAGCTGGGAATGGGCAAGAACCAATGGACATGGAGACGTAATGGCTTTGTACCTGCATGTTCAGGAGTGTCTGCTACACGAAGGGAATATCTTACTCGGTGGCCGAAGAATGCTTTGTTTAGATGTGTAAATAGCTGGCAAGGTTTTTAAGATCAAAGGGAAGACTGAATACACAGACTTGGGGTGACTTTAAAAAAATTGTTTTTAAATGTTTATTTATTTTTGAGAGAGAGAGAGAGAAAGAGAGAAAGACAAAACATGAGTGGGGGAGGGGTAGAGAGAGATGGAGACACAGAATCCCAAGCAGGCTCCAGGCTCTGAGCTGTCAACACAGAGCCTTATGTGGGGCTCGAACTCACAAACTGTGAGCCACCTTAGCGTCCCTGGGTAACTTTGTACAATACTGTACAACTCGAAGAAATGCCGAGTCAATTTGGACAGTAGACATTATGGAAAACATCCAGATGACCTGATCTTTTGGCTTGACTAGATGAACTCGGTATTTCAACATCTTACACATACACTGTAACTGTGTGCTAAATGAAAAACTGACTCCCGGAGAATATTATAGGTATTAACTGTGACATCTCTGCAAAACTTACTATTGCTGAATCATATTTACTATTGCCTTGATGGCTTTCATAGAGGCATGACCCAAAAGCCAGGAAGATAATATCACTTCTCTTTTTGCTGTGAAACTGGTATTTAAGACACGGTTGATTATGTGTCTCCATGAATCCAATATCATACATTTATTTTAGAGTTTCATATAAGAAATTTTTTTCCTTCAAAGTCTTGATACAAGAATTATACAGCCCCTCAAAGGTGCTTTGAATTGCCCTGGCTCTCGGGAAGGTCAAAGATAAATAATGATAGTGATGGTACAGTATTTACATAATGAATGAATTTGCTTTCCCATTTATATAAAAGTAGTCAAATCAGGCAGAACCCAATATTTGGGTCATGCAAGTTCTTATGCTCACTTACATGGGCATATTGACTATACTACCCATATGCTAGTAAGACTTAAAATTTCTCATGATCCTGGCCAATTGGCTGGCAAATCTTTTGGCACTAATGATTAACTCCTACTTGAAAAAAAATGTAATGACAGAAAGAATGGAATTAAGTTCCCTTGTCATTAACAGAACACAGCTCAGTATATGCTTATGGAAAGACATCCGATTCAGAGTCAGACTGACATTGATTTGAATCATAGTTCTTCTATTTTTTATTTGTATCATTTAGAGCATAGTGCTATCATTTTTGAATTTCAGTATTCTCTTTGTGAAATATGAGAAGCTCTTCAAATGGTTCCTACCACATAGTAAATACTAAATGAATACTGACTAGTATTATTCTGAATAATGATTATCAATGAAAGTTTAGACTAGATAACACTGGTTAAAATTACATGTTTTTAGATCATTCTGTGAGGGATGCAAAATAAACATTATTGAACAAATGGACATTTTTCTATTGGAACATAGAAGTTCTATAAATATTCCATTATATTTAAACAGACTGTTTCTTTTTTTTTCCCTGTATAGTATGGAAGTCTAAACTATGTGCAGGATTTCACTCAGAGTTTAATCAAATTTTTATTTAAGAATGCAAAAACTACGATCAGTGTTGAAGATGAAATCTTACTAATTAAAATTTATAAGTAAAATAATTAATGAGTTATGATTAAAGAATATCCTAAGGTTTCATAGTTCCAGAAATCCGAAAACTATGGTACTGATTTTTAGAGATTACATGTCTATAGGTAGCCCTACCCACCAATTTACAAATATATTGTCTTCTGAAAGTTGCCTTATAACTCACTAGTTTGAGACTTGGATTGAATTTTCTTACAGAAAATATATTGTAAACACTGGCTTGTTTAGTCAGTTTAGTCCTTCTTTCCAAAGCTGATTTAATCCAAACGAAAGTTTTACATTTTCCATAAAAGACAGAAAACAATACTTTAGTAACACTTTTTATTCTAAAGCTAATAAATTATATTTAAGTGTACAGAATACTCATGAAGCATTTTAAATAATTTCCCATTATGAAACCTATCATCAAAAAGCATTAAAAAATTATAAAATTTATTTTGAATGAGTTTAATTAGACGTGGGCAAGAAGGCCAGAGGGAAGTTTGGTGCATATCTCAGTGGAGAGTTGAGTGGTTTTTGAGGTTCGATTCAATAAATACGTTTTTCAATTTGACCTACCCTATTGAGGCTGTGTCGTACATTTCAATGAAGTGCCAATAAAATGTCATCTCTGTACTTCCACAGCACACCACAGGAAAAACCCAAAGCAGCCTCAAGTTAATGAGAACGAAGTAGATTTCCCTCCCTCCCATCAGTAAAGCAGTGGAGTGAAGTGGTGCAGGCCTGGGGAGGGGCTTCCTTCAGCTTCTCCTTTGCTTTCCTGCTGCATGTGGCTTCTGTTCCCAAGGCCACTGCATGGTCCACAGTGGGTTCAGGTATTTAGCCAGCCCATGTCAGCAGCAGGAAGGGGAAATGAGGAAGAAATGGGCACACCTTTTCAGATTTTTTTTTATTAGAATTTCTTCTAAAGAACAGTTTTAAGTTCATAGCAAAATTGAGTGGGAGGCACAGAAACCTCTCACATACAATCTGCCCCCACACATGCATTATTCCCCTTTATCAACATGTCCCACGAACCCTTCATTTTAAAGGAAATTTTCTGGAAGCCTCACTCAACATTTCTGCTTACCTCTCATTTGGCCAGAGCTTAGTTAGATAGGTCACTCATTTACGTGTGGAAGACCACGGAATGTGGTCTTTTAGCTGCCGAATAACACGCCCGGCTATACTTCAAGGTTCGATTACAATAAAAGGAAAGAGTGGACATTGAGGGCCACCAGCAGTCGGTCTAGCACTCTCAAAGCAGCTCCGGTAGAGAAGCTGGACGGTCAGCATGAAGAGATTGATAACACCGGTCATCCTGAGTGAAGGGCCACAAGAGAGGCATACACACAGGACAATGGGTGGTCAGAGAGCAAATCCGTCAAGAGTACTGGGGAATGTCTTCCGGAGCAGGACAACTGAGGAAGACCTTGAGGCTGGACAGTGTAGCAGACCCTGTTGCCTACTCCAGTTCTGTCTGCTCCTTTCTTTCTGGCTGGCAGATCCTGAAATTGAGGCCCTTCCTGCTATGAGTCTGTTCTTAACAACTCACCTTTCCAAGGGATGGAAAAACTATGTCAGTTATAGCATAAGCCTCCCTTAAGCAGAGAATTAAACATAGAATTTTAAAAGTTTTTGATGAGAACCTGTGAGCCTCTTTGGAAATGTTTGAGGAACCCAGGGGGATCTTGGACCCTAGGTTGAGAAACACTGGTCTAAGTCCATAAAAAGGAAGGAAATATTTTCCTAACAGTCAGGGGAGGTTTACCATACTGCTTAAGTGGTTGGTCTAGAGCCAAATGGCCTGGGTTTAAGTCTTAATTTTGTCCTTACTAACTACATGTCTGGGGCAAGTAATTTAACATTTTTATATTTCAGTTTTCTCATCTCTGAAGTAAGCATAATAATAATGTCCATTTCCAGGTTATTACAAGCAAATGAGCAAATATTCATGAAGTGCATAGCACTGTGTCTCATAAAGCTTGCGCTTGTATTAGTGTTTATTGAGTAAATTTTTAAAATTTCAAATGGTTTCTCCCTCTGCAAAATCAGTAATCCTCAACATTTTGTGAAGTCTAGTCCCCTTTCTCCATTTCCCATCCTCTTTTCCCTCTATGCTGGCCGAGATTGAAAGGAGGGTCATTTTTGCTGACTCATTTTCCCTTTGTCCCACAAACGAAACCTTCTGAGAGACCTTAGTTGGCACACGTTCAACCCAATTGTGAATCAGTGTCCTTTGTTCTTCTTCGATTCTACTTTGTGGAAAGGAGACAGTAGTTCATTCTATTTCAAAAATGAGATCTGGGTTTGAATTCAGACTTTGAACATCTACCCACATGTTCCTTCTTTTCTAAACTTCAGTTTCTTCGTAGGTCACAGAAAATAGCAATGTCTCACAGGGTTGTGACGACATTTGAATGAAATAATGGCTACGGAGTGCATGGTGCCCTGCATGCGGGGAATGCTCAATAAATTACATCTGCACTGATTTTTAGACTTGAAGATATAGTGTAGGTTCTGTGAATGAGCCTCAAAGGTCAGGAAGAGGATGAACTATCATGCAAATCTGTCCTTCCAAATGCTAAGCAGACAAGAGTAGATGGAAGCTGGGGAAGGATCAAAAAGAACCCACTCTAGCTGAGGCTATGAGAAGGGAAGGGGAATCTCTGAGGACAAAGAGATGAGTTTTTGGCAAGGGCTCTGCCTTGTCAATTGTATATTCTGAACTCGAATATTAAACATAGAAGACCCACCATCAATTGCTGTTTGTTTTTTTTTCTCAAAGAGAAGTTTTGACCTTGTGCCAATATCAAAACTGAAATTTAGGCAGAGTGCATTTCTGATCATTTCAGTAAGTGTAACAGTAATTGATTGCCATGATGCATACTATGAAACCTCAATGGAGAAATAGTGGACTTTAATAGCATATGAAAGCAACATTTCAACCTATTTCTTGGAATTTCTTGGCAGAAGTGAGAATCCCCTCAGTAACAGTATATGTTAATGTGGTCATAACCAATTATTTCCAAAAAATATCAAAGGTCCCCTGAGAGATATTTATCAAAACTGTCTTTGTATAGCTAGAGAATTCCCATCACTGGACTGATAACTCCATAATAGGCCTTAGTTTTTTTTTTTTTTTAATTTGTTTGGACGCACAGATTCTTGTGATACACAAATAGATTCCATTTGTCCTTAACTGAAACCAAATATTGGTCTAGTATTAGACTCAAGTTTTCTCAGATAGCATAGAATAATTAAAAGGGATCACAGTACATCATGCTACCTAATTAAAATTTTCTTTCCTAAGCTGAGAGGGACCTTTTTGGAAATGTATCTCTGAAAACATCAGCCGTCGTGATGAGAGGCCATCACTACAGGTTTCCTAGGGAATCTATGTATATAGTAGCCTGAGGTACAGGCCCATTATTTTCTTTTCTGCTCTTTGATTCACCCCAGAAAGTTCTTGGGGAAGTTTAAATAATATTTATTCAAGTTAATTTTGTTGACAAGAGCAAGACTTTACTGACTGACACAGACATGTACTATATAATTTCTAATTTTTGTCCATGTCATTTCCTGGACTTATTTATTTTTTTTTTAGGTTGTCTCCACGTTTTATTTTTTCCATTTCAACAATTCTTTTAAAGTTGTCAAATGCTAGAATCCACAATTAATTACAAAAGTCATGCGCTGTTCTACCACAGTTAAAAAGAAGTGTACGTGGATGAATGAATGGGGTGCTTTTCTAAGCAGTACCGTGATATTTTCCCAACTCAAAATGAAATATACGCTCATAACCCCTATAAATCTCTGTATTAAGCAGGTAACTAATAAATATTGTCTATGTTTCTGTGGACGAGTGCATTTTGGGGAGACTGAGGTAGAGGGAATGGAGACATAAGTTGTCAGAGTTCTCAGAGAGAAGCACGAATAAGATGACGGTTGGTTAGATGGGTTATTCTGAATGGGTTCTAGGGGACAATTCTCTGCTGTCCGGCTCAGTCCTACAGGCCCTTGGTGCAGGGGAGCAGGGAAGAGAGCTTCTCTGAGGGACATCTGAGAGAAGAGGCGTTTGGATCAGGATGTGAAGGCAGGATGAGGCTTTTGCACAGCTTGGCAAGCAGACTTCTGAGCGACTATAGGTCCTTCTTCAATGAAGACTATGTTGTAAGACTTGGAGAAGGGCACTTTGTTTAGTTCTATGGGTGTTTTTTGTTTGTAGGTTGGTTGATTTTGTTTTAGAAATTTCAAAGCAAAGGTGCCTGGGTGGCTCCATTGGTTCAGCATCCGACTCTTGATTGCAGCTCAGGTCATGGGTTTGAGCCCCACATCAGGGCTCCATGCCGACAGCACAGAACATGCTTGGGATTCTCTCTCACCCCATCTCTCTGACCTCTCTCTCTCTGACTCTCTCTCTCAAAATAAATTAATAAGCTTAAAAAATTAACAAAGAAGAAATTTCACAGCAACTCTGTTGTGCCACAGAAAGAAAGAATGAGGGGTTTCCCCCCCTTCTGTTCTGTTTTGTGCATGTCTGATCCAGACAGAAAAAGTAAAGCAATGTACCTCTGTGGTGGACGAGTGATCTAGGGAATAAAAGCAAGAAAACTCTGAAACAGGGAGTGAAGCTTAGAGACAGATGGAAAGGTGCTCCTGTGGCAAAGAGAGGCTGTAACCTCAGAGCTGTTGTATGAGCTCGTCACTGGGTCTACTAAACTGTGAAATTGTAGATTTTGTAAGCCCAAGTGAAAGAACTGTATTTCTCCTTGTATGATAGCCAGCAAATGTGGCGGGCCTATATTATCTAATAAAGAGAATTGTGTGATTATAATTTAGCTTGGCACTGTTGCCTGTCAATTCCTAACAGTAAGTTGGCATGATCAGCTAAATTCTCCATAACAATATCCTAAACCCTCTGAGTTCCTACCACACAACTCGTTTGTAGGGGAAATGAAAATGTCATTTCTTCCCACGAAAGATCCAAGTTACATTGTCCACACACTCTATCACATGGCTTCTCTCTGATGTCACACAAGCAACAGTTATGAGAGTGGAAAGTGACGTTCATAGTGGAAAAGTAAAAGCTCAAGGTCCACGGGTAGGGTACAGGGAGGACAACACGTGGTGTGTCTAGACAAAGGAAATGTCATTCACCTATGGAAAAGATGCGTTAGATGTATATGAACTGAAAGGAGAGATGTCCATGTTACTGGTCCTGTGACAAAGGCTTGGAGATGCATCATCTCGTTCATGACAACAGCAGAGAAGTTTCGAGCCTGGCACTTGGAGTCAGACTGCCTGGGTTTGAACGTTAGCTGTGGCAGTGTGGGCAAGTGGCTTCTCTGTGCCTCAATTTTCTCATCTGTAAGTGGGAATAATGATGGTAATAGGACCTACCTCACAGAATTGTGTTTATATGGGACAATGTCACACACACACAAAGGAAGTCTTCAAGTTTAAATACTCCCCAAAAGGATGACTTTCAAAAATGGTCACTTTCTTACGTAATATAGTCCCCAGATACTAGTTTTTGGAATATTTAAAAGATTTTTCATTTCATATATCTTTATTTGGCTCTGCACAACTGATGATGTTTTCCATCATTATATAGTATGTGTATGAAAAACTTATCTCCATATGATAACATGATAAATCTTTTGACACGTGATAAAATCTTTTGTTTGTATTTACAGAGACCAGCATTCTATTTGCCTTAAAAGCTCTTATTCTGGCCCGCTTGGGTGGCTCAGTTGGTTGAGTGTCCTGGACTTATTTTTGACAAAGTTAAATTGATACAAAAGTTTATTCTCTTATTATTTTATAAGCAAATGACTTCTAAAAAATTACGTATTTTTGGTACAAAAACTCATATGAATTTGCTCTGAGTCTCTGAGTAGTACATCTGAACTTATGATGGCCTTTGGTCTATGGAAGATAAGACACCTAACCTATTCTTGGATTTCTTAATATGCAGTAGACAGGACAATGTTAGTATAAAACACATTGTTAAAACTGAGCAGAAGCAGTCAGAATAAACTGCTGTAAACCTTCAATGAAGTGAAGAGGTAACAATTTCTACAAAGGGATTGCTCCATTTTGGGCCCAAATTATAACTCTGTGAGGGCAAAAGAGTTCACCAGATGGAAGGCCGCCTGAATTCACAACATGCATATCTTTTTCTTCTGAAAGAAAGAGGCATTTGTTTCCTGACATATTATCGGCAACATCGTTCATTTTTATGCTTCATCTGTCACTCAAAGTTGTCACTACATTTAGTGGCTATTTATTCTGTGTATCATTTCTACCTCTGATAGCGCTGTCAGTCAGTGTGTCTGATATTCACATGCCAGCAACACATTTCTTTATACTTCAAACATAACTTCTGGAAAGTAACTTCCTCCTTCTGTTATAAATCCCAACCGAGTCATTGCGAGAAGTTCCAGTCTGCTCACCCTCCTTTCTGTTCCTTATTTTGAATCAAAATAGGAACCAGTGACATTTTCCTTGATTAGTGGAGGCTTGTTCTGTGTTGTTCCTTGAGTTGAAGTGTTCTACGGAAACTAATCACTGTGCATTTCCACTGAACCTTCTTTGGGACAAATGGCTCAGGTTTGAATTTGAAAGGGGGCGCAGTAAAGGTATAACTAGATCTGTAACCTTCACATGATAAATATTTCAATACCTCAATAAATATTAAGAAATAGTGGGGTCAGTTTTTATTAGTTTTTTTTTCTTTTTTTCTCCCAGAGCTCAGAAGCTCCCACCCCTCAGACAAGGCTGAACAACAAACTGGGAATTCCATTTAATGCATAATTTAAGGGAAGTTTATTTTGCTAAATAAAAGAAAAACAAAACAAATCAAGCCCAAACAGAAAAGTGTGTACTTTAATTCCTTTCTTTACCACTAATACACTGCATGCTTCTAAATAAGTTAATTAACCTCTCCTTTCCACTGGTTCTCTTAGTGATGAAGTGAAAACCGGAGTTAATTACTGTAGAAGACAAACAATTTTTCAGATTATTCTTGAAATATTTTCATTAAGATTTCCTCTTCTCAATGTTTATAATAATAATCTATTTACCAAGAAAATTTTCACTAATATCTAACAAAGATTAAGGCTTAAAACATAATTGTCTGAAGCAAACATGATAATATTCTTAAATGTATTACCTAAATGAGTTTAAAAGTCAAAAATGCCAGATGGCTTTAGAATTTTAATTTCCAATAAGGAATTTTAGTGTTTGCTCTTGTTTCTCCTGAGGACAAATGTTTCATCATATATTACCCTAGCAATTATTTTCTGATTTAAGATTAGCAAATGGAGTTAACAGAGCAGAGTTGCTGGATACAGTTAACAGAGCAGAGTTGCTGGATACAGAAAGGCTAAAATCTGTGCTCAGAAAGAAATAATCTCTCAAAGAAGAGTTTACCCCTCATTTACATAATGGTTGCATCCTGTGACCCTGCAAAAGAGCCCTGGGATACGGGTCAGGGGACTTAGCATCCAGGCCCGCCTCTTCCACCATGAAGTCCCCTGACCCGTCTGGGCCTCACTTCCTTCAAGTGTAAAGTACAAGGGGTGAGCCAGATAATTTCTAAGGACTCTTCTATTCCAACATTATCTTTAACACTTGGAAAACTGATCTATACTGCATACAAAAAATGAAAAAAGTTAATAAAAATAATTTATAAAGTCAAGAGAGTAACTTTGGGCATTTAAAATTTTTTAATTATTTTATTTTAAAGAGAGAGAAAGAGAGAGAGCAAGAGCTAGACAGGGGACAGGGGCAGAGGAAGAGGCAGAGAGAGAGAGAGAGAGAAAGCGAGCATTTAAAGCAGACTCCATGCTCAGTACAGAGCCTGCGGTGGGACTCAATCTCACACCCTGGGATCATCACCTCAGCCGAAATCAAGACTCAGTTGCTCAGTCAACTGAGCCACCCAGGTGCCCTGATAACTAACTAGAATTTAAATAAAAACTTTAAGAAAATAGACATTTTGCTCAGGCATGGAGGAATAGCATGGCATCCCTACATGAGATCAGAAAAGAAAACCCACAAAAACCACTAAAGAGTCTTCAGATTTACAAAGTAGCACACTAGCGAAGCGAGTATGACCACAGGAGTGCTGAGTGAGGGCTGAGCAGGGTGGCCGGGAAGGAGAAGGTGGAGAGGAGTGAATGGTCCTGGAGCTGGGAGGGACGGCCCGGGCAGAGGTGGACATGACCAATGTCAGGGACAGCAGGCACCTGCAAGCAGTGAGAACTCACACTTAGGAAGAGAGGCAGCTTGCGGAAGGGGCGCTTGAGGCATCTCCAGGTCCAGCCAAGGGGTGTGGCTTTAATTTTATATGTTAGCTGACCTTGAATGGAGGTTTGCTGTGGACTGGCACCTTTTGTTCCAAGACAAGGGCTTTGAAGGCAATTGAAAGACAACTGCCATTGTTCTTCCTAGGGTGGCAGTCAAGAGATGATTCCACAGTTTCCCCTTTCCATTCCCACTTAAAAAGATGGCCAGCAGGAAAATTTAATCTACCCAGGTTTATAAACCATCTTTTCAGAGCTGCTAAATTATTGTGACTAAATGTTCATACTGTTCAGTGACTATGTTCTCGTGGCAGGATGTTCGAAAATGTCACCCTCCTGACAAGTAAATGCCAAAGTCAGCAATACCAGAGTAATCCAGAGCAATAAACCATATAGAATGTGGGCCAGAGCATGGACGTTGGGGTCACAAGGGTTTGGGCTTGCGTCCTGACTCCAATATGTGTTATTTGTGATATTCAATTTTCTCTTCTGTGAAATGGGAGTAGGGTGTTAGAAGGAATTATGATATGTCAGAAATACTGGGATAACTCAATTATGTAACGTGTAATAAGTACATAATTTATAATATAGAGCACTTAGAATTTCTGGCATCTAGTTAAGGACTTATTAAACACGCACTACATTATTATTCATGCTAAAACATAAATACTTCTCCTTAAGAGTTGCAAATGTACCAGAATCCCCTTGAGGTTGTCTTTCACACTTAAGCATGTTTTGTGAATGTACAAATGAGAATTTTCTTTTTAAATAAAAAGATACAGTATGAGGAGGAAATCTTCAGTGATGCCCGGAGAATAGAAAGAGCTCAAAAATCAGTTCTGTTATAACCACAAGGCCAGAGGAAGAACAAGAGGGGCAGCTTCAGAGCTCCTGGGAAGTGCTATGGAGAGAGGCCCTGCACTGCGGTGGGCCCTGGGGCCAGGGGGAAAGAGACACTTATTTCTGTGCTTTTGGATTTCCCAGGGGCACTGCTTCTCCATATTGTTTCTGGCCTCCCTTCTCCCTCAACAATAAGGAAATGGCAAAAAGGATTTGAGCAGCTCAAACGCTCCCATTACTCCCGACCCTGGAAAAGAATGGCAAGAGCATCTGATTTTGTCCAAAATGATCTGTTTTCTGATTCTTTGTCTGAATTTGCCTCCACATTTCCTTCTCTTCTGACTTTTATTTATTGGTCTCTAGGCTTTCTATAAACTGGTTCCATGTTTTCCCTTAGTTCATGTTTTCTGCTCTAGTTCTCTTGGTCTTCTTGGTTTATAATCCTTCATTTCATAGTCCATTGTTGCTAAAGTTCCTGTGTAGCATAAGAAGAGGGTGTATGGAGGGGAGCCTGGGTGGCTCAGTTGGTTAAGTGTCAGACTTCAGCTCAGGTCATGTGTGGGTCCGAGCTCCGCATTGGGCTGTGCTGACAACTCAGAGCCTGGAGCCTGTTTCAGATTCTGTGTATCTCTCTCTCGCTCACTCTCTCTCTCTCTCTGCCCCTCCCCCACTCGTGCTCTGTCTCTGACTCAAAGATAAATTTAAAAAAATTAAAAAATATTAAAAAAAGAGAAGAGGGTCTATGGAATATCAGAAGGGACTGTCCAGTGTTTCACAAAAGAGGAATGGAGGTGTGACAATCCTGAATTTGTCCTCTGAAGTGTGCCTGTCCTGTTCTAACTTAGTTGAGTGTGTGAGCTGACAGTGGACATATGCCTACAGTGTGTGGAGCTTGTGGTGAAGGGAGACGCTGGAGAAGACCACCAGGAAAGATTCACTCCGATGGAATTGTGTGGTTTTGAACGACAAAATCCTCCCTCTGCCCTTCTCCCCTGCTTACCCTCCTCCCACTCCTTAATGGCTTTGCCGGGTTCATTTGCGCTCTACTTGTGCGTGAGATGGGCTCCTTATCTGTTTTATTACCCAGTTGTCATTCTGCCATTTGATGTTTGTTAAATATGGCATCTTGTTATTACAAGAGGACACTTTCCAGAGACCAAGTGTGACAGAAGTCAGTTCAAGTCTCACATTCATCAGTGTTTGGGAAAGAGCATAGCCTTTTTCACTGTTTAATTCCTATCTATTCCTTGTGTAAGTAACTGCTCTTTGACTTCCTTAAGATGTTTTTAACTTACTTAGAAATACAACTGAACTGTTATATTTCCTGACAGCATAGTAAAGATAACAGAATTCCATGCTGGCTTTCTATTCTGAGCAGCTCCCCCTTCATCTCTTTCTCCTCAGTGTCCATTCTGTGAGGTTTATGTCATGTCGGCCAAAACATTATTTTAAACTAAAATCCATCATCATTTTCATCAGGTAAAATTCTGCTATAAGTGAAAAATTTGGACCAATATAAGAAACTAATAATAGGCAAGTGGTGAAATTCAGGATAATAGTGTATGTATCATATGGACAGCAAGTAGCCATTTAAAATCATGATTTCAGAAAATGTTCACAGCATGGAAAATGCTTACTGCATAACCTATGAGAAAAGAGCAAGATAAAAAGCCAGATAGATAGTGCACTTCAAATAGGTAGAAACAGCTTATATATGAAGAAAAACATTGGAAGGGAAACTCAAATGTTTAAGAGTTTATATCTGGTATGAGTTTATAGCTGGTTTTATGTATTCTTTCTGTTTATCTATGCTTCCCAGATTTTCTTTTTTAATTGTGTATATAACATAATACAACATTAACTTTATAACATTTTTGCTTAATCAGACCTTACTTAGAATATCTTTCAAATTACATATTCTAGTTCGACAGAAACTTCCTCTCTTTTAGATTCATTCCTCTTTGTATCTTTTAAACAGCTGAGCATTTATATGTCCGTCTGAACAGCGCTCGGTTGTAACACATTTAATGCAGTTTTCTTATTACTTGTGTGTATAGCTTTGTGTTTTTGTAGTAAACTATATATATATAGTTGCTTGGCAAATAGTAATCTGAAAGATGCCTTTGTTGTTGTTGTTTTTTTAATCTTGGTGTCTGAGAAGTAGAACTGTCAAAAAAGTGCAGTCTTTGCTGTGAACTATCAGTCAGAAGTTAAAGTAAAATGCAGTATGGCAAGACAGTGAGTGCTTATGGAGTACTCTCTACTGGGCACTTGCACACTTAACCCCATTTTTCTCTTTACGACCTGTTGAAAACACAGGTTTGAGAATGCCTGACAGAAATGTGTGTGTATATACATTTAAAGAAATGTTTGTCATTTCATATCATAGCAACTTATTATGTATATATTGTATGTAGTTTCATTGTTTTTGTCAGAAGACAGATGTTTTCACTCCTTTTTAACGTACCGCAGTTACCAGAACACAGTGCTTAAACAATTTTTTTAAATGTTTATTTACTTATTTTGAGAGAGAGTGGGAGAGCATGCCCAGAGGAGGGGCAGAGAGAGGAGACAGAGAATCTCAAGCAGGTTCCGTGCTGTCAGCGTAGAGCCCAACATGGGGCTTGAACTCATGAACTGTGAGATCATGACCTGAGCTGAAATCAAGAGTTGGCCACTTAACCAGCTGGGCCACCCAGGTGCTCTCAGAACATAGAACTTTCAATGTAGAGTCTCAATAGGTGTTCCCATAGAGCCATTAGCTCTTAGTACCATATACTGCTCACAGCGCACTATTATTTTGTTGGTTTTTTCTTTCTTTCTTTTCTTTTAAGTGTTTTAAAAAAATAATTTATTGTCAAATTGGTTTCCATACAACACCCAGTGCTCTTCCCCACAAGTGCCCTCCTCCATCACCACCACCTCTTTTCCCCCCCTCCCCCTTTCCCTTCAACCCTGAGTTCATTTTCAGCATTCAATAGTCTCTCAAGTTTTGCATCCCTCTTTCTCCTCAACTCTCTTTTTCTCTTCCCCTCCCCCTGGTCCTCCATTAGGTTTCTCCTGTTTTCCTGTTAGACCTATGAGTACAAACAGATGGTTTCTATCCTTCTCTGCCTGACTTATTTTGCTTAGCATGACACCCTCGAGGTCCATCCACTTTCCTACAAATGGCCAGATTTCATTCTTTCTCATTGCCATGTAGTACTCCATTGTGTATATATACCACATCTTCTTGATCCACTCATCAGGTGATGGACATTTAGGCTTCTTCCATGTTTTGGCTATTGTAGAAAGTGGTGCTATGAACATTGGGGTACATGTGCTCCTATGCATCAGCACTTCTGTATCCCTTGGGTAAATCCCTAGCAGGGCTATTGCTGGGTCATAGGAGAGTTCTATCGATAGTTTTTCGAGGAGCCTCCATACTGTTTTCCAGAGCGACTGCACCAGTTTACATTGCTGCCAACAGTGTAGGAGGGGGCACACTATTATTTTGGATCCAGAGATGGCTTGCTGTACCTCATCATGTTAGGGTTTTATGTAGATGGATAATAGCTAATAAGACAACAAAGACTTCCAGAAACCAAAACAAGTAGTGTGGGAACTATAGCTATTATCTCATGTGTTCCTTCATAAAATTGAGAGGATTAAAAGTGGTCAATTTTGTAGTTAAGTTTTAGGCAAGAGCAGTGAAAATGCATGTGTTATTAATGCTACTTATATAACTACTTCCTGGCAGAAAAGTGTTTTAAGTTAGTGATATTTTCTGAGCTGTTAAAAGGTAGTAATAACCATTGAATTCCAAATATAATACTGAAATGAGAATACTTTGGGAAGGTCAGTAAGAAAAGCTTTAGTAATTAAATCATCAGTGACACATGTACATAATTCTTATTATATATGGCAGTATCAGAATATTTGATAATCTAAATAAGAAAGTGGTAATAATTGAGATACCACCAACAAAACCAAAGGTCCTTGGCTTTATCTTCACACATTTTTATGTAGCAAAATTTTAAATGTATCCTAGAATTAATTGATTGATTAGCTAACTGAATATCTAATCATGTCCCAGGCGTCCTGCCTGACTGAACACAAATCACAAAGATAAAAAAGATGCACTTCCTGGCATCAAGGACATTAGAACTCAGTACATCATTTGTCTATGAAGGACAGAAGTAACAGTAACTGAAGAAGGCGGAAGGAGAATGGGGCTATGTGCTCTGAGTTAGGAAGAAAAAGTCAGTCTCAAGACTGCAAGGAGTTCTTATCAAATCATCCAGAGACAGCAGATCCTGATGGCCAGAGGCTGGAGAAGGTGATTTTCATAACATTTCACTGAAAGATAGAAAGCCATGAGCCATGAATCAGGGCATTACTGCGTGCAAAGGAAATCAGTTTTCAATAACATGAAATGCATATCTGCATACTTTACTTGTATGTCTCAAAAACCATGAAGGGTACAAACAGCTCTCAGAAAATTTCCTCAAAATTCCCTTCTGCTCTTTCTCATAAACTGTCTTCACACCCCACAACTATTGTCACTCTTAGCTTCTTTTCTGAATCGCTTCCTCTTCCCCAGTTTGGGCTGTCTTCATTTCCTCTGCCCTCCCTCTCCTGCTCTTTATCATAATTGACTCTGTTAAGTCCTTCCTTCTTCCTATTGCCTCAGAGGTGATGTTCTCTCTGTCCATTTTCTGATGGTTCTCCAACACTAACGCTCAAGGCATTACTTTCTTTTGACCTTTGTCTTTTCTTCTCACAGCAGAGGAGAGGGAAGAAGCTGAACAAAGCCAGAATCCTCTTTAGCAGGATGGAAAGACTTACCACAAGTGTTTCTGCACTTTTTTCTGCACTTTTACAGAGGTACGAAATCTCTCTTAAAACCTATGGAATCTGAGGTCCTGCATGTGATTGCTTCAATCTGTTGCCTATTGAATTCTTCCGTCAGACCGCTGTTGCCTGGACATTTCGTATGTCTGTTGCCTCACATTACACTGCAGCTGTGTTTCACTCAGGAAACAGCTTTCCACTGCAGAAATGTAGGTCAGGATCATACATATTTAGGATGTCATTCATATGGAAGATAAAAGACAAGAATTCCTATTGTAAATTTCCTCTTTCCTTAATCCATTCCAGTATTTTCCAGTATTACAGGTCTTGGTACTTTGACTTTTCTTGTTCTTATACAGAAAAGAGGTGGATTCTTTCACATTAATATTCATGGAATGTATACATGTTGTATCAACCAATAAACCACCATTAAAGAAATTATTTACCAAACTGTATTCTTTTCCAAAATTGATCCAATAAGTGGATAGCTATGACTATCAGCATGTATATTATAGAAATGACTTTGATGAAATATTCATGAATATAGGCTAAGAGATAAATTTTTAAATAGCCAAGGGGTTCCGCTACTGTGCTGATTGAGTGATCACACACACACACACACACACACACACACACACACACACACACACACGCAATTGTTTTAATAATGACATGCACTATAGAAAAAGAATTGCACAAATATTATAATAGCGCATCAAAGTTTTTTCCCACTAAATTCCCCTTGAAACTAGAAACACTAAAAGGCTGAAAACCAGTGAATGTGAGCTTTCTCAGCTCTATTTCCTCTCACTCTTGTTGGAAGTGCTAATGAACTGATGGCTCACACAAAACCCTGCACACAGTAGTCACTCAACTTTTTACTGAATGAAAATGAGCCCCTAAAGTCAGAACACAGAAGGATAAAGGTAGTTAGGAGCTGAGTGCATCCTGTTCATTTATATACCTTTCCCTGCATAATCACAGAGTAGCTGAAGATGATTCATCTGAAAGACCTATTTAAGGAAGGAAGTGAAAGTCAGAGGCTAAAAAATGACCCATAATCAGGTGCTGACAGTTGTGTGTTGAAAGGTTCTATGTAAAGCCAAAATTTCCAACCACAAAAAGGGACCTGTTTTGTTCAACATTTTGGAGTGAAGAAATTAAGGGGAAAGCTGACCTAAGATGAAAGGTCTAGAAATAGTTTTAGCTTTCGTGCTTGACACAGAGAAATAAAAGAAATCTGCTGAGTAGATTAAACAAATAAATGTCCAATCATGCATTTAATTTGAATTCCCACGAAAATTTGTAGAAGTTGTAATAAAACTCCAGAGTTTATTTTTGATACAAGGTAGGCCATCTCATATGCCAAAAATTGAAAAGCCCCATGAAATCACATACAGATGACTTGATGATTCAGGGGCAGAATTTTCAAACTGTCTGTTGTTGATATTCTCTGCTGCTTCTTTGTCAGTTAATATATGCATTTATTCACTCATTCATTTCTTCTTCTTTTTTAATTTATCCTATAGTTAGTACTTACTTCATGCTGTGCATTGTGCTGGGGCTTAGGAGTACAAAAAATGTGTCTCCCTCTGTTAAGGAACTTACATTCTGGTTTGTAAGACAAAAAAAGAGACTTTAGCTGTATGGTGCTATGAGAGCTGTGACAAAAATAAGCCCAGAAGGCGAATTTAGACCGGGGGATCTAAGATGGCTTCCAGAAGGCATCAATGCATGAACTGAGCTTTGAATAAGAATGGGTTTAACCAGATGAAAGAAAGGCACTAGAGCGTGGTTGCTAAATGCATAGATTCTACAGGTAGGCTGTCTTGGCTCAAGTCTTGATTTTATCAGAAACTATGCATGATTCCAGGCAAATGTCCTTCACTTTTCTCCATGAGTGGGATGATAATGGTACCCATCACTTACCCATCCCAGGGTTGTAAGGATGAATACGTGAGTTGGTATTTCTAAAGAACCTGGAGGAGTGCTTTTCTTACTTAAGTGTTAGAAAAGAATATGATGAATGAAGGGGTCAGGAGATGTGTGACCTAGGTAGCAGGTATGACGGGTACAGTAGCCTGAAAGGGCAGGCCTACTGCATTTAGGAAACAGTTAAACATAAGGTACAGGGTCCATAACTAAGGAGGACTGAAAAAGAAAGCCAGAGAGATACGATGGCTCTGTGAAAGAATGTATTATCATATACACCATGAAAACCCATGGAAATATTTTAAGCAAAGACATGATAAGATTAGATTCATATTTTAAACTGATCACTCTGGCAATGCTGTGGAACATGGATTGTAGGGTGGGAGGCAATTCTGGAGTCAAGGAGGCAAATTGTAACAGTGTTTCCCCAAATTTTCCAATAAGAAGAATTATCTGGGGTGCTTTATTAACATACAGATTCTCAAGTCCCTTCCTGAGACACTCTGATTCAGAAGATTTGGGGTAAAACATATGCTTCCTGTCTTCAGAGAGATTCTGTAAACCCTGAGTTAGGTGGTGGTTGTAGGCATCTGAATGAGGACTAATGAGGACCTAAACAAAAGTTCTAGAAACAACCTGGTTGGAGATGAGGGGACAGATTTCAAAAGGAAGAAGTAACAGGACTTGGTGACCAAAGGATAGAGTCAAAGATGACACTCAGAGTTTTGGCTTGGGTGACTGGGCAGACTGTGGAGGAATCTGTGCAAAAAGTAGGTCTGACAATGAAGGTAGGAAGATCAGATTTGGATAGGTTGAGTTTGGGATACCAGTGGGAAAAAATCCAGTCAAAGTTTACATACACATACCTGAAATACAGGAGAGATTTGGGCTGGAGTCATAAAATTGGAAGTCATCAGCATATAGACAGTGACTACAGCTTGGCAAACTGCAACATTTAATTGATGTGTAGAGGAACATGATCCCATTTTATTTGTTTGTTTATTTATACACTTAAGCATTCATTCAACAAACAGATTTTTATTTTTTTATTAAAAACTTTTAAATTTTTTATTTATTTTTGATACAGAGAGAGAGCATGAGAGGGGAAGGGGCAGAGAGAGAGGGAGACACAGAATCGGAAGCAGGCTCCAGGCTCTGAGCTTATCAGCACAGAGCCCAACGTAGGGCTCGAACCCACGGACAAGAGATCATGATCTGAGTTGAAGTTGGAGGTCTAACTGACTGAGCCACCCAGGCACCCCGTACAAACAATTTTTAAATGCATGCTTTGTGCCAGGCATTATGTTACACACTTATTACATAAAGGAGCCTGTGAAGAAATACCTAAGAGGACTATAAGGAAAAGAGTAGAGTCAATGAAGCCAAGGGAGAAGATTATATCAAATGATGCCAAGATGCCAAGTGAGATGATGAGTGAAATGGGTTCCCTGGGTTTAGCAAGACACAAGAAGGTCATTGGTAACTTAGGAGAGAATAGATTCTGCTGAGTGATGGGTACGGAAATTGAATGGGAAATATGGCTTGAGGCATGAATGGGTAGTGAGGAAGTGGAGTAATGAAGGAAGATGTGGCAGACTGCAGATGTGGTTGCGAATTCTTCCTCTACCCGTGTACAGGCCTCTTTGCAGTGTTTCTTTGTAGTTACTCCCATCCTGAGCCGAGTGTATTTTTTCACCTTTTTAATCTGGGCTTGGTCACGTGACTTGCTATGACCAATGGGACATTCGCAAATGCGGTGCAAGCAGAAGCTTGAAAAACCCTTGCTCACTGGGGCTTGCCTCTCTTGCTGCTCTTGGGAACCGTGTGACTGCCACCAGCTGAATATAAACTGGGACAAATTTGCTGGAGACCTGGGATCACTCATCTTTGTCACCCCACTGGCAGCTAGCAGCAACTGACAGCCAGGAGCAACCACCAGACATTGAGACATTGAATCAGCCCCTAGCCGATTCCCTTGCTGACGTTAGCCACAGAGTGAGCTCAGCCAATTCTAGCAGAAAAACTGACCCGCAGAGACGAGCCTAAATCACCGATCCACAGAAAAATGACTCGTTTTAAGCCACTCAGTTTTGGGGGGAGTTTGTTTCTTACACAGCAAAAACTTACTGATAGAATAAAATGTTGTTTCAGTGTCTAAGATTTCAAGTGTTTAAATTATCCCAGGATTTGTACTTGTCTTTGAGCTGGACCGAAACTCAGAAGAGCTTTGTGTTTTCTTAGTCTCTTTTCTCTTCCTAACACACTGTCCCAGGCAGAAACACTACCAGTAGCATTTAGGAGTGGCATAGTTGTCATAGAGTATTACTGATTCATACTACAATATAGATGAATCTTAAAATAACTATGCTGAATGAAAGAAGCCAGACCCCCCCAAAAAATAAAAAAAAAGAAAGGACTTACTGTGTAATTTCATTTATATAACATTCTAGAAAATGAATAATCATCTGCAATGACAGAAAGCAGATCATTGGTTGCCTGGGCATGAGCTGAAGGAGGAAGGGATGGATGACAAAGGGGCACGGGAAATCTTTTAGGGGTAATGGATACACTCATTATCTTGATTGTGGTGATAGGTTTATAGGTCTATATGATATGCATATGTCAAAACTCATAAAATTGTACATTTCAAAGATGTGCAGTTTAATGTACAATTATAGCTAAATAAAGCTGTTAAGGAGAAAAAGAGGAACAAATAACACCTTTCATTCATGCTTCTTATTCGTAAGTGTAGTAGCAGAATAATGCCCCCCTGTCCCCAAAGATGTTTACATCTTTATCTCTGGACCTGGAGATAGAAATCTGTGGAAATGTGCAGGAATGTGAATATTTTACCTTACATGGTGAGGGAACTTGCAGGTGTAATCAAATACATGGGTTTTGAGTTCAGGATATTATCTTGAGTTAATTACATTGTCCCAATGTATTCACATGAGTCCTCTAAAGGGGAGAGACTTTCCCACTTGGGTCAAAGAGATGAAACAGAAGTGGGAGGGATTCAAAGGACTCAACTACCACTTCTAGCTTTGAAGATAGAAGAAGGGGGCCAGGAGACAAGGAATGTGGTAGCCTCTAGAAGCTGGGAATGGGCCTCCATTACAAGAAGCAAAAAGACAAGGACTTCAGTCCTACCATCATAAAGAACTAACTTCTGCTATAATCCAAATGAGCAAGAGATGAATTCTCCTTCAGAATGTCGGGAAAGAATGCAGTCTGTGGACAGCTTGCTTTCTTTTGTCTGGTGAAACGTTTACAAGACTGCTGACCTACTGAACCAAAACATATTTAATTTGTGTTGCTTTATGCTGCTACGTGTGTGGTCATTTGTCACAGCAGTCATGGAAAATGAATACATAAGGTTTTCATGGACAGAAAACTGAACTTCCTGGCTAACGTAGCTAGTTGAATGGTCTGTGTTTCCCAGTCATAAATCACAAATAGTCATGAGCTGATGGTATTTTTGTCTCCTTTTGCCAGGTTCTTCCATCTGATCAACTTTAGGCTTCCTCACCTTTCAAAATGCTGCTCTGGCCACTCAGGTGTGCTGCCTCAGGCTGGTTGTGGGAGCCCGACTCTGCTGATTCCCCCCGGCTGACCATACTCCGGTGACATTTTCTACCAACTATAGAATTAGCAACTCACTAAACACTAGTCCCATTAAACATCACTATGATAAATCATGTTTTTTTTCCTTTTGTATAGACTTTGAAAGTCAACAGACACGAATGGAAATAATTGTATACTTTCCTAGACACCTATTATCTCTTCAGGATCTAAAACTGAAAACAGACTTCCTGGGTTTAATAGTAGTTCCACCCTACACCTTATGAGCTGCTTCACCTTCTGTGCTTTAGTTTTCTCGTCTGTAAAATGGGGACATGAGGGATGCACAGAAAGCAAGGATTAAATGAGTCTATCTATGAAAAACACTGTAACAATGCCTGGTGCATCTAGCTAAGCACTCCGTGAGCACTGGGTTGTTAATTGTTACTGTTACGATGATATCTTTGCTGCCAGATAGGAAAATGTCTGTCTCAGTAGTGGATTCCTTTGTCCTAACTTTTATGTCCTAGCAGAAAGGACCTTAGTTTGCCTCTTTCATGTGCCTGTACTGCTAAGAAGACGCAGGTCACTTCCTCTGGTTTTCTTGCCCTCGAAGTTCCTGTTTCTTCTGAGGCAGAAGCAAGAAGAGAGAATCACACAGTGACGTTTGCTGAACACATAAGGATAGTGGCCAGTGACTTCTCCCCCCCCTCGCCCCCCCCCGCACCTCCCCCATCAGAAGGGTGTGCTCCTAGGGCAGGACTGTTCTTTTTTCACTTTCCCCATCTTTTCAGCTTTCCCCAAATGGCCAAATCCCCACACGGAGGCTTCTGTTGTCTTTGAAAACAAAACAGGACATTCCGCCCAGATTTAAACAGAACCATCTACAATTGTATTATGTATCAGCTTTCCTGTGTGGCATTTATTTGAGGAAAGGCCCTCTGGATATGAGGGACTTGATGTTAGAAAATTAAATCACACAGATTGAAATGACAATCTGATTCAGGAGAAGAAAAAAATCCACTATGCGATAGAGGAGTTGTTTTTAATGAACTCATTTTCGTGGCTCCGAGCGCGCCGAGGAGAAAACATATGGATGGGATTGCTAATTTAATACCATGTTTGCTTCAGGCTCTCTGTGCCGTTTTCTAGACCGGGCATCCAAGCCTGCGGTCTCCATTTTTGAATGGAGTACTGACATATGAAGCAGTCAACTGAAAATAAAGGAGCAGAGTTAATGTAGGCAGTCTTCTTCACTGTGGTTACAAGATGGCGGGGCTTCCAGATTTGCGCACGGTACCTTGGAGTGGAAGTGGATGCCAGATCTGAGAGCTCTGTGTGGGCAGCTGACAGTGGGTATTTCAATTTGAAAATTTTGTTAGTTGCCATAGTGACGGTCACAATCATGTGGTATGTGTGGTCTTTGTGGTACTGAACACCTATTACAAGCACCAGCAAGCAGTAAGTCTTTACTTTTATTCTTGTGCATCCTTGTAGCGGAAAAATGATAATATGTGTTCGAATTTTAAGTTGAATTAAAAACAACAAAAAAATGATCACTTGCTTAACTTTATTTAAAGCATGTTCATTTCCTAATTATGTTTTAATCAGATTTTTCTTTAGCAGAGAAATCATCAGGAAGTGATTTTTTTTTTCCAAAACAAGGAGTCCCAGAAACCAAGGTTACAAAGCTTCATAAAAAGAACAGGAAACTCCCCTCTTGTTATGAATGTGTTGTGTCAGCATGATGCTGCTCAAGTTCAGACTGAAATTTAAACTGAAACAAAAGTGACTGTACAGGTTACCACTCCCTTTGCAAAGGGTGCTCACCATGGCCGCGGATTACTTAGTCCCTGGATGCCACTCCCAAGGCTAAATTTTGCAGGGGGTTAGTCCTTATGATTGGTCATGTACCAGAGGGGCAAACTGAAGTCCCCCAAGATAAGCATGTTTGTGTTTGTTCCTTTTTATAGCTCCTGTAATTTCTGTTCTTTACATGTTGATATTTTTTCGTGCATAGATATACATAATTGTTGTATCTTTATAGGGAATTGCACTTTGGCATTATCCAGTTCTGTTCTTTGTCTTATTTAGCCATTTGTTCTGACTTCCGCCTCGTTTGAGGTGATGACTTCTGCTTTATGTTACTTGTTTTTGTTCAATAGATCTGTGACCACTCTTTTATTGTAAGCCTTTATCTTTGGTCTTTTTCTTGTATTTGGCATGAAGTAGATTTCACCTGGTGATTCAATCTGTAAAAATTTGATTTGAACCAAGGAAAGTTATATTTACTGATAGACAAAAATGTTTGGTCTTAATTTTGTTTTTCTCTTATATCATATTTCTCTGAGAGAGAGAGAGAGAGAGAGAGAGAGAGAGAGAGAGAGAGAATCCCAAGTAGGCTCCATAGTCAGCACAGAGCCTGAGGTGGGGCTCAAAGTCAATAACCATGAATTATGACCTGAGCTGAAATCTAGAGTCAGAAGCTTAACTGGCTGAGCCACCCAGGAGCCCCCTATCATGTTTCTCTATAATTTTATAACTTTTTTATAAAGTCTGTTACCATGACACCTGTTTGCTTTGTTTATTTTTTTCTCTGTGAAATTTGGCTGGGATTTAGGGAGGGAGGTTTACATTTTTATTTTAATACTTTCATAATTTTACATATATATAATGTCATTAGTCCTAATCTTTATTAGAATTATTATACAGAATTTATTAGTTTACCTTCATAAACGATGATAAAGGTAGCTTGTTTACTATTCTATCTTCATTTTTCTCTCTTTTACTTGCCAACTTTATTCAATTATCTTTCCTAGTATTCTCTTTTGTGAGTTATCTATGTTTGTAAGTCCATTTTAAATTACAGTGTTAGACTCTTGGCTGTTGCAGATGGGCAAGCTTGCTATTTCACTCACATTCTTTCCCTTTTACCTCCCATTTAAAAAAAATGTTGAGTTCTTTTTTGATTGTCTAGCATATACAACTATATTATGTTCCTTTATCATATGCTGCAATTTGTGTGATCATTTCCATTATGCAGTTAAATATACTCAGGGGTCTTTTTTTCAGTAGCTTTCCTCATTATATCTTGTTTGACTGAAGTTTTCCCTTTAGTAGTGTCCCTGAGAAATGTCCATAAGAACAATATTCCATGAAGTCTTGTATATATAAAATGTCTGAAATTTTTATTCTCTAGGGACAGCTTGGCTGAATATAGAATTCTTGATGTACCCTTTCTTGGTGGAGTGTTCTGCAGGCATTGTTTAACTGTTTCTGGAATTTATAATTGCTGTGAAGATTTCTGAAGCCAACATGATGTCCTTCCTTTGCAAGTAACTTGATATTTTTTTGCCTGGCTGTCCAATTCTTTCTATATTTGAAGTTTTAAATAATTTTACTAACATAAGACTAATCATTTTTTTCTGTTATAGCACAGTGTGCCCTTGCAACAGAGAGATTCAAATCTATATTTAAAGAAAATTTTGGGGGCACCTGGGTGGCTCAGTCAGTAAAGCGTCTGACTTTGGTTCAAGTCACGATCTCGCAGTGTTTGAGTTCAAGCCCCACGTGAACCTCTGTACTGACAGCTCAAAGCCTGGAGCCTGCTTCAGATTCTGTGTCTTCCTTTCTCTCTGCCCCTCCCCAACTCATGCTCTGTCTCTATCTCTCAAAAATTAATAAATCTTAAAAAAATAAAGAAAAATTTCCTAAATTGTAATTTAAAATATTTGTTTTGTTATTTAAATTTTTTATTGTTTTTTTAAATTTATTTTTGAGAGACAGAGAAAGACAGTGCAAGCAGGGTAGGGTCTGAGAGTGAAGGAGACACAGAATCTGAAGACAGGCTCCAGGCTCTGAGCTGTCAGCACAGAGCCCGAAGCAGGCTCAAACCCACATACCGTGAGATCATGACCTGAGCCGAAGTCGGACACTCAACCAACTGAGCCACCCAGGCGCCCCTGTTTTGTTATTTAAAAAAATCTTTGAGGGGGGGGCACTCCTTTTATCCAAATATTGTATCTTCTTTGACTGTCTTCCATTTCTCCCGTTTTCTTTCTACTTTTTTTTTAATCTTTTATTTTCATTCATTTTGTTTGCTTTCTTACTTCTATGCCTTTTACTGTATTTTTGCTGTGTCTGTTTTCCTTGATCATTCCAATGTTATATGGATTTCTAAATTCTTCTCTCCTAACTGGAACATGAGTGAGGTGGGTGGGGAAGGGATTAGGCGCGTAGAGGCACCAGGGAACAGAGTGGTAGAAGATGAGTTTAAAGCATCAGGCAGGCAGTAGTTAGATCATGCCTTGGCTACTGGCAAGGAGTCTGGACTTCATTCCAAGCGTTATAGGGAATTATTTGTAGAGAAAATGTGATAAAGAGGGAAAGCCTCCTTGAAGAAGGGCATTTGAGCAGAGACCTGGTAGACATACAGAAACCATCTACAGAAAAGTCAGGGTAAAAACCTTCCTAGGCAGAGTGAATAACCAGCACGAAGGTTTAGGAACAGAAAGAGACTGATATGTGAGGAACAGAAAGGAAGTCTGGATGGGTGGAACATCGGCAAGGGAGAATAATGATACCAGATGAGACAGGAGATCCAAATATGGATTGTAAAGGCACAGTGGGATTGGAGAGACCAGTTAAGAGGTTATTGCTAGGGTCCATTTAGGGGACTGTGGCTTAGATGAGACAATGGCAGTGGAGGTGGACAGAAGTGAATGGATCTGAGATATACTGTGGAGGTTGAATTAACAGTACTGGCTAGTAGCCTTGATAAGGAAAGATAATTAAGGGCTCAAAATAATTCTCAGTATAGACATATAAGCGTATCTGAAAATGAACCTATTGTATGAATTGAGTTGAATGAATTCAGCCTTAAACATTTGAGCTAATATGGTGGGAATGAAGATGGTAGGGGTTATCGAAGGAACAAACTTTTATTAATTAACTGTGTGATGGACATTTCACATGTGGCATCTTTTTTTTTAATTTTTTTTTTAATGTTTTATTTATTTTGGGTACAGAGAGAGATAGAGCATGAGAGGGGGAGGGGCAGAGAGAGGGAGACACAGAATCTGAAGCAGGCTCCAGGCTCTGAGCTTGCTGTCTGCACAGAGCCTGACGTGGGGCTCGAACCCACAAACGTGAGATCTGACCTGAGCTGAAGCCGGCCGCTCAACCGACTGAGCCACCCAGGCACCCCATGTGGCATCTTTTTTAATGTGTATAATATTCATTCATTCATTCAACAAATATTGGAGTGCCAAAGTCTTAGCTACTGAAGATACTGCAACAGAGGGAAAAACACCAAAATCTTTGATTCTTTACTCTCATGAAGTTCACAAACTGGCGAAGATTTACATTTTATGTATTATGTATACTATTGTATACATGCATAATGTATAATACTATTACATGTATTATGTAGGTATGATTTATCCTGTTTTCAGATGAAAACCCAAGCCATAGAGTGCATAAGTGATTTGTCCAAAATCATAGAAATGGACAGGGTCTAGATTTTACTGTAAACTTTATGATTCTAATGTTCACATTTATTCCTTTATTTCACACTGAAAATTCAACATCCATGTAGGGATCTCGATAGCTATCCATATAAATTGATATCGATAATCTAGGAAATTGAAGATTTTTCTATTAGAGTGGTTTGAATTTTTTTCTTTGTTCGTCCCTATTTGATTTAAATTGATATTTAAATTCTGCATTTGCAATTACAGGATGCCAGTAGCAATGTTCTCAATTAGGACTGAAGAAGTGTGTCTAACACTCTGGAAAACATATCTCCCAACCCCCAAAGTGCCGAGTTTCTGTAAAAGAGAGAGATTCTTCGCTGTCAAATTCCCTGCCTCTCACTTCACTCCCACAGCTGTGTGTTTGAATATGCAGAAGCAAGGTTGGAGGCAAGAGTCAATTATTTTGGGTGGGTTACTGTATCTGAGCTGTTTACTCCGAGGTGGAGGCAAAACACAGTGTAAGTGAAAACAGAGGTTTCTGAAATGTTTGAGTTACTATTCTGAAACTTCCAGTACAAAATACATTTCTAATGAATTATCTTAAATTAAATTTTAATGGCCCCTAAATTGTATATAAAGCACTGGCACAAAAGCAGGCTCTGTGCAGATAAACATCATTAGTGTGTAAGTAGGAAAAGTTCTTTAGCTTCTATTTCCCTCCGGGTTTTCTAACAGCTCCGTGGGTCCTTTTCTGCCTAATGTGAATGCCAATGTGCTCTCCTTTCTGACTTCCCCAGTGAACCTCCTCTGTTAATAGCCGGATTTTGACTTGCCACTCCTGAAAAAAACAAAAGTGCTTGCTCTTTGCTGATGCACAACTTCACCTGCCATCTGCACATGCTCACTCTGGCAGCTCCTCGTGATCCTTCAACTCACAGGAAATCCTTAGAGGAATAAAAAGGACGGGCCCACCCCCACGGCAGAGTGAGCTCCCAGCTGAGTCACATCAGTGGGATGAATGCTGACATGTGTATTGACAAGCCTGGTTCATACTCAAGTGCTCCTGCAGAACGGCACATGGCTGCTCGGAAGCCTGGCAGCCCCCCGCGTGGGGTGGGATTCTGCCTTCTCAACTGTTCTCCCAGTTGGAGTGGAAGCCTCCCTTTTTCCCACCAGCCCTTCTGGAGAGAGTGGGGTGGATGACAGTGATGAAAGGGAATACTGAGACCTGGATGCCAAGAAGACTACCGTAGGAACCTCGCCTTGTGGTCTGCTCACTGCTTCTATCCACACCAGTCCAAATGGCCACACCCTGAGTGGCCTGGTCCCAGAGTGGCTGTTTGGACAGCTTGTGTGGTCATACCAGCCCTTAGTAAGAGACGGCCTGCCAAACCCTGGGAAACTTGGAGTTTAGGTCAATTTAATGCCTTCCCACTAGGCCCTGGGAAGAAAGGTGTAGAGTGACGTGCCTTCATGGCAGCCAGTGTAACTGGTTCCAACATTTTCTATTTTTGCCAGATTGCTTTTCTGACCAACTGCTCTTTATGAAGCTATTTTTTTGTATTGAACCTCAGTTTCATCTAACAAAATAGGATATGCATAAAAAGTAAACAAATGAAAACTCAGTTCAAGAGAGTCTACAAATCACATTGTTTACCTAACTGATTACATTAATATAACTTGACTTTCATATTTGTTTCATACAGAATGCTTTGACATAGCCAAGGACCTGTTTTCAAGTTGGAAATGGGTAATTAGAGATTTAGGGCTTTGGACCTGGGCTTTTGGCATCATACAGAACTATGTGTTTAATGCCTGCTCTGCCTCTTACCCTATGATGGTGAGCAAGTTACTGAATTTCCCTAAGCTTTAATTTCTTAAACTGGAGAATGGAAATAATTCTTATATATCACCTGTCACAATATGTTGAAAAGACTGACAGAGATCAATCATGTAAGTAAAATGCTTAGCCCAGTGTCAGGCACACAAAAGGCTGTATGTAAGTGAATGTCAGAGGTGATGTTGTTAATGAAGCTCACACCACCACCTGCGATGGGTATCAATTTGATTTGTGTTGACTTGACTTGCCTAAGGAATACCAGGATAGCTGGTAAAACATTTCTGGGCATGTCTGTGAGGATGTTTCCAGAAGAGAGTAGCATTTGAATCAGTAGACTGGGTAAAGAAGGTTGCCCTTGCCAATGTGAGTGGGCATCATCCCATCTGTCGAGGGCATGAATAGAAAACAAAGGTAAAGGAAGCAAGAATCTGCTCTCTGCTTGAGCTGGGACATCCATCTTCTCTTCTCCTCAGACATCTGTGCTTATGGTTTTCAGGCCTGTGGACTCGGACCAAATTACACCACAGGCTTTCTTGGTTCTCTAGCGTACAGATGGCAGATTGTGGGATTTCTCAGCCTCCAAAATCATGTGAACCAATATATATGAATTTTGGAGGCTGAGAAGTCCCAAGATATCTATATCTGTATCTATATCTGTCTATATCTATTCATTTTCAGCTACATATATGAATATATATATATATATATATCCTATTGGTTCTGTTTTTCTGGAGAATCCTAATGAACCACCACTCTGCTGAATTTTTACCCTTTATATAGCTTGATTGATAACCACCAAGACAGGATAGGCTATTTAACGATTAGAATTGTGAAATTTTGATCATGAGATAAACTTTAAAAAGAAAAACTACATCAACTGAGTATACAATGTCTTTCATACATGGATTTATTATGCAGCAAATGGATTTTAGCAAGGGTGTGATTGGTGTTCAAAGTAATTTTTAGTGAAAGACTCAAAGGTATGAAAGTTTTTCTTTTGTTGGACCGACTTCAATTCAACAAACCAGGTGTGTATGTATGTGTGTGTGTTTTGCTTTATTCATACTGTAAATTTTTTTCTTGCAGCTGATTTGGACTGATGACTTAAAGAAGAGACAAGCTGCATGTAAGTGTGTGATTCTCAGCCATGTGTAGAATAGGGGAAGGGTGTCAAATGATTATAGTTCTTAGGATGATTTTAATGTCAAAATAAGGAGTGCCTTCTCAATATTGCCATAATGAACACTGCTGGAATTCAAGAGGAATTTATGAAATAATTATTCATTAGGTTTTAAAAATTCAAGTATAACTAACATGCAGTGTTATAATAGTTTCAGGTGTACAATATAATGATTCAACAATTCTATACATTTCTCACTGCTCATCAAGATAAGTGTATGCTTAATCCCCTTTATTGATTTTCCTTATGCGCTTCATCCACCTCTCCTCTGGCATACACTAGTTTGTTCTCTGCATTTGAGAGTCTGGTTTGTGTTTATTTTTGTTTTGTCCTTTTCTTTCTTTTTTCTTTCTTTCTTTCTTTCTTTCTTTCTTTCTTTCTTTCTTTCTTTCTTTCTCTCTCTCTCTCTCTCTCTCTCTCTCTCTCTCTCTCTCTTTCTTTCTTTTCCTTCCTTCCTTCCTTCCTTCCTTCCTTCCTTCCTTCCTTCCTTCCTTCCTTCTTTCTTTCTTTCTTTCTTTCTTTCTTTCTTTCTTTCTTTCTTTCTTTCTTTCTTAATGTAGACTCTACCTTCAATGTAGGGCTTGAACTCACAATTCCTAGATCAAGGGTCTCATACTCTACCAACTGAGCCAGCAAGGTGTCCCTGTTTTTTTGTTTGTCTATCTTATTCTTCATTTGTTCATCTGTTTTGTTTCTTAAGTTCTGTATGTGAGTGAAATCATATGGTATTTGTCTTTCTCTGATTGAGTTATTTTACTTAGCATTATATCCTCTAAGTCCATCCATGTTGTTGCAAAATGGCAAGATTTCATTCTTCTTTATGTCTGAGTAATATTTCATAATATAAACATCTCCTTTATCCACTCATCTATCGATGGGCACATGGGTTGCATCCATATTTGGGCTTTTGTAAATAATGCTGCAATCAACATAGGGGTGCACATATCCTTTTGGATATAGTGTTTAGTGTTTTCATTTTGTTTGGGTAAACACCCAGTAGTGGAATTGCTGGCTCATATGGTAATATATTAATACTTTTCATATTGATTAGGGGAAAATTATCTAGTGCTTGAGAACTTAAGGCCATGCTAATTTATTACATCTTGTGATATCAAAGTGACCACTTATGAAACTTTTTACTAGAAAAACTTTTTTAAAGTTTTTTTTTTGTCCTTCTGTAGATACGTCACATTTTTTAATCCTTTTTGAACATTCAGAATTAGAAACTCATCCAAAAAGCTTGAAACTTGCATCTGAAAAAGTAGCTTCTTTGGAAAAAGAGTGAAATCAAAGTTATATAGCATCCATCTTAGTACCATAATTTGCAAGAGCTGAGAAAATTCTCTTTCCTTTAGCTGAAATTCATCTCTTACTAGTTGAACAATACCAGACTGGCATCTTTGCTCTCTAAGAAACCGTATCTCCATTCTCTGTACTTTACTGGTATAAATCTATTCTGATTTTGGCATATAGTCAATCAGTCTGAAATAATAAATCTCAGTGAAAATATTCCAAGAACACTAGGAGGGGGTTAAATTGTGTAATATCCACCAGTGGGTATTTCAGAGCGTCTCCCAACTCTTAATTTCTCTAATGTTACTGACGAAGTCAGAAATTCATCATCTGCCATTTTTCATGTGATCACTTGCAAATTGACATTTTATGCTAATATGTGCCTAATAAACTTTGCCAGTCACTTTTTTCTGTAATAAATAAGAAAAATACCTTTTCAATTAAATGACTACTTGCAGATGGGAGCTACTAGCCCATGGAACCACAGAGCTGGCGCTTCATCTTTGTCACAGTTTTCAGAGGCCAAAAATACTTCCTCATAGTGTTTGTTGAGAAGAACGTACCTGAGACACTCCTGGCCCAGTCTACCCACAATAAATACTAGTGAGAGTGTCCAGGTTGAGAAACACTAGCCATCGTGCCGTGGGCCACAGTGCCTTTCAAGTGGAGGGGGGCTTAAATCACATGTATGAATCGATAGGATTATTCTATTCTGCATATCCCCATAGCTTTTTAAAAAAGCTTAATTCATTCCACTTTATAGTCAGGCACGTTTACTTGTCTCTCTTTTCTGTTGGATCAGATTTCAAAATTCAAGACAGTAGAACATGCCCTCATTTGTTTCTGAATCCCATGTATGGTTTAGTACAATATCTGGAGTGTTAATGATGTTCAGGAAGGGGCTGTTGACTGCACAGGAGTTGAGAGGGCACTGCCATTCCTTTGCCCTTTGCCTTGGACACGGTGGAAGTTAGACATTTCTCATCGGAGTCTCTCTATAAAAACCACTACCACATATGCAGACCTCTCTTCTGCATCTCTCCTGCAACTACCCTCTTTGAAGTTACTGTCAAGCTGCCATACTTGTCAGGGATTCTGAGCCATCAGATCAAATGCATTCACCCAAATATGCCATAATGTAGTGGTGTCAACCCTAAGATTCGGGGAAGGAAATGAAATCTATGGCTTATATAAGATACATTGGTAAAGAACGATTCAGAAGTGTACAGCATGAGAAGGGAAAATTAGCTTCGCCAATCAACTAATTGGTTGATGAAGCCATTGAAGGTGGGAAAACAGAGAAGCACAGAACAGTGAAATCTGAAAATTAAGAGATGTAAAGACAGAAATTAAGAGACATTCAAATACACACACACACACACACACACACACATACACAGTAGAATATTACTTGGTTACCAAAAAGAATGAAATCTTGCCATTTGCAACAATGTGGATGTGCATTATGCTAAGTGAAATAAGTCAGAGAAAGATAAATATATGATTTCACACGTCAAATTTAAGAAACAAAACAGATGAACACAGGGGAAGGAAAAGAAAAATAAGATAAAAATAGAAAGGCAAACCATAAGAGACTCTTAAATACAGAGAACAAACTGAGGGTTGCTGGAGGGGAGTTGGGAGGGGATGGGCTAAATGGGTGATGGGCATTAAGGAGGGCACTTGTTGGGATGAACACTGGGTGTTATATAAGTGATGAATCACTAAATTCCACTCTTGAAATAAAATAACAATAATGATAACAAAAAAATCATTAGACACAAAAAAAATTCATCAGGAAGTGAGGGCAGGAGGTCAGGTCAAAAGAGAAAAATATTTCTTCTTAATACATATTTACAAGTAAAACACCTCTTAAGAAAGCTGTTTATTTAAGAATAAAGGGTCCATGAACATCTATGAAATGTGAATCTTGTCTTGCATAAGTGAATCAACACTGACATGTGGCCGCTCTGGCTGGGAGTACTATCATATGTAATGGAAAAAGAAATCCTATTGTTTGGAAATAGGTTCTTATATGTGATTTTAAAGATTTACTACTAGGTACTTGTTCATAGGAAGAAAATGTTGGATTTATTTTAGAAATTTTATTTTGGTCAACTTTATCATCTGTTAATTTCTGTTATAGTTAATAAATATTCTATGAAATAAAAAGAAAGGAACGGGGCGCCTGGGTGGCTCAGTCGGTTAAGCATCCGGCTTCGGCTCAAGTCAGATCTCACGGTTTGTGGGTTCGAGCCCCGTGTCAGGCTCTGTGCTGACAGCTAGCTCAGAGCCTGGAACCTGTTTCAGATTCTGTGTCTCCCTCTCTCTCTGACCCTCCCCTGCTCCAGCTGTCTCTCTCTGTCTCTCAAAAATAAATAAAAAGCATTAAAAAAATTAAAAAAAAAAGAAAGGAACATGTGAGCATAGACACAAAAAGCAGTAAATTCTGTAATGTAAATATAGTGAAAATATTACCACATATTAGTCTTTCCTAGACTTTTACCAAATGAATTTCACAATTTAAATGCTTTAAGACTGTAATTATTTTCAAGTGAATGATTCACTCTCTATCGTTTATTTTAAGTAAGTCTTTATCACTATCAAACATTTGGTGAAGCAAATCAAATGATTTGGGAAGGAGAGAAGTAAGTTTTTACATGTGTCACTTAGAAGTGTTGTGAAATCCCACCTGGAATACAGTGATCCATAATTACTAATTGGTTATAATCTTTTTAATGAACGGGAAAAATAAAATTAGGGATTTTATCATCATCAATTGACACATGGAATACTTCCTATGAGTTCTAAAAGCAATTATGGATAGCAGACTATGTCCCTGGGAGTCAGTCTATTTTCAACTTGACTATGAGTTGCTACATCCAACATACTGGCAGCGAGGTAGTAAAATGTTCTCACTCATGTGCTTACACACATACACATGCATACAGCAACATATACACATCCTAAAAATCAAAGGTTCAAATATTTCCTCATCCAGCACCCTTCAATTTAGGGTCCAGAATTTCTTGCACTTGAAAAATACTGCATCATCCTCAGACTATCCATGTATAGTATATATACTATATATATGTATATATATACATGTATGATAGCAAGTATGGTGGTTCTTATAATTCAGAAAAGCTTTATGAGCAAGAGTATTTAAATAAAAAAATTCCAGATATCCCTCAGTCAATCATAAAAACACAAATAAAGGAGGACATACTATTTTGCAAGCACTCAGGTTTTTTTTTTACTTCAACTCAATCTACTGGGAAGGAGTAGCAGTGTCAAGAGCTACCACCTTCTGGGTGTTTACTACATGCACACATGCCATGTACATGCTTACTCTCTGTACACGTGCCATCTGAGTTTCACAATATGCCTGAGAAGTTGGAATTACAAGTCTTATTCAATGGATGGAGTCAGAGATCCAAGAAGGAGAAGAGCTGAATTTGAACTGAGTTCCATTTCACTTAAGCCTATGCTTTGTGGTTTCAGAACTGTGGTTCTATAACAGGAGAAACAGTCATGCTCTATTTACTGAGACATTGGTTTTTTAGCCAAGTTTGTTATAAAGAGCATTTTTCTGAAGGAAACTCTACTTTGCCAGTGATTTATATTACACAATTTGAAACTATTTACCAGTATATAAGTTTTAGGAGGGCTGGGACCATGTCCTTTTTATTTCTTTCTTTTTTTTTTTTTAAATCACAGACATAGTATCCAGGAGATAGGAGGTATTCAATAAGTATTTGTTAAATGAATTTACTGTTGAAATTTTTTTTCTTGTAGATCTAATAAGAACATAGTTAAGAATCTAGAAAATAATTTAGTATACACTTTAGGTTCAAGGAAAAGGTTTTAATGCAATGAACAATACTCAAATATGGTTACACAAAGTATTAGTAAAATCCTTTGTCATTCTAAGCAATAAAGTATTTATTATAATCAAATATAATGTATATCAAGAATTTGGATATCAGAAATACCTGATTTATGAATTTCTCCCGTTATAAAGTAGTTAAGCCTTATAAATTAAGCAATTTCAGTAAGTTTTCATCAGTTTCAGTTTATTGAACACCTGTAACTTCAAATTCAGAATAAATTTCTTTACGCTTTGCTACCATCAAAACTTGCTGAATTTTTCTACGCTGGTAATATTTTATATCCTACTTTAATCTTCATAGGTAATCACTGACTTTTACTTGGAATTCCACCTAGTTTTTATATTATGCCACCTTCATTTTTCTGTAAGCATCTTAAACTCAGGGATACTCTTCATCATCATATCTTTAGGGTTTAGTGTGGACCTGGCCTATTATACAGATTCAAGAAATTCCTGTGGAAAGAGATGAAAGAAATGAGAGATGTAGTGGGAAGGAGGAGGAAAAGGAGAAGGGAAGGATGAAAGGAGAGAAAGAGGGAGTGAAGATAGAAAGAAATAAGATAGCAAATTAATTTTTAGATTAGGAGAAATAAAGTCCAAGATCAACAATGCAAAATCCTTGCTTAGGAACAGAGAACTACTGTGACATCTACCAAGATGTTTACATGTTAAATAACTACCCAGAGTATAAGGGTGGCCCACTGATAATTGCTACTTCTGACTAAGAATTGTATCCTTACTGATACTTCATATAAAATTTTTGAGCCTATGAAAGTAGGCTGACATTTCACTACAACCCATTAATTGCAGGATTAACCAAATCATTCAGGTGATGGATAGCAGAAGAATACATTTATTAATAAGTAGCAATGTCCTACGGATTCTCCAGGTTCTAGGGGATACAGTAACTTTTTTTTTACCAGTTCTATTTACACTAATTTTGACTCATTATCATATTACACTCATACTACATGCAATTTAGTAATACTTTGTTCATGTGCATGTTAAGTAGTCAGAGCTTTCCAAACCTGAACTGTGTTTCTTACATTGCTGATACTAGCAACTAGAAAGTTTTTTGTTTTGTTTTGTTTCTAAAATGGAATAAGAGCAGAACACAGGATCTATGACAACCAGTTCTAAAATTTCCTACTAGTTAGAGAATCCTTCAACTCCTCAAAGTCAATCACACAGGAAGCATTTCACCCAAAGGATGAATTATATAAGGCTCTTAAATAAGAATAATTTTCAGAACTATAGGGTTCCAGCCAAATACTTATTTTTTATGTCATTCAGAAAGAGAGGCTTATGATGCCATTCTGAACAGCTGATTAAAATACTTAACACTAATTTACCTTTTATCTAAAGATAAAATAAATTGAATGGGGAACTACTAAAGAGCTCAAGTGTAGATTATGTAAAGGTCTAGTATTCTTAGTCTCAGGGTGAAAACAAACAAATCAAGAAATTATTGAAGAATCCCCTCCTCAAAAAAATACAAGTACTATGTAAATTTTATATTATTTATTTATTTAAGAGTCATTTACTGTGTACCTATTGTTGAATGAAGATGTAGGACAGGGACATTGAAGATTTCATAAAAGTGTCTGACGCCTTTCTGAGGTGTCGTCATGTTTTTGAACATTTCTGTCCAAAGAGTGCTATGGGTTTTCGTAAGAGAGTGGAAAACCATCAATCTCCTATTTCTTTCCATGTCTAGCCAACGACTTGAGCCTGTTATTGATTGCTTACCAAATACAAGATGCTTTAAGCATTATCTTTTCTGAAATTTTAATCCATTCCAATCAGGAGTCATTTGATATTCCTAAATGAATCACAAAGTTTGATGTGTAGGGTGAAACACGGTTTTTGAAATCAAATGGGTTGTAGTTTAAATTCCAGTTCTTTCACTAATTAAACTTTTGGTAAAATTACTTAACTCTTTTAAGCCTTTTCTCATCTATAAAATAGAACCCCCCCTTTTTTTCTTTCACAAGTGTGACTAGAGGGTTACAATGAAATAAAGCATATAAAATACATAGTCCAATTCCTGCCATAAACTAGTAAGTTAGCAAATGGCTTTATCTTCTTGAGTCCTCCCCAAATGAGGGAAGGGGGACTGGAGGAGAGCAAAACACAGGCGTGAGAGGGAGGGACTTAAATCACTGGAAACTACTAAAAACCCTGCTGTGGGTTTGGGGTCACTGTATTCAAGGACTCTGCACTTTAAAGCAGTTATTTCTCTGTGGCATTATTTAAAGTAGCCAAATTATGAAAGCAGCCCATGTGTCCATCAATAGATAAATGGATAAAGAAGATGTGATACATATATTCAATGGAACGTTACTCAGTCATAAAGAAAGAATGAAATCTTGCCATTTGCAACAACATGGATGGATATAGAGAGTATAATGCTAAGTGAAATAAGTGAGTCAAAGAAAGACAAATACCATATGATTTCACTCATGTGTAATTTAAGAAACAAAACAAAGGAGAAAAAAAAGAGACAAACCAAAAAACAGACGCTTAACTGTAGAGAACCAACTGAGGGTTACCAGAGGGGAGATGGGTGCGGGTGGGGGAGTGAAATAAGTGAAGGGGATTAAGAGTACACTTATCTTGATGAGCACTGAGTAATGCATAGAATTGGTGAATCACTATATTGTACACCTGAAACTGATAGAACACTGTATTTCATTATACAGGAATTAAAATTTTAAAAATTAAAAAATAAAAAAAAATTAAAAAAAAAGCAGTTATTCCCTAGTGAGGTTGATTAGTAAAATCCTTTGGAGGGACGCCTGGGTAGCTCAGTTGGTTAAGGGTCCAACTTTAGCTCAAGTCATGATCTCGCAGTTTGAGAGTCGGGTCTCTGCATCAGGCTCTCTGCTGAGAGCTCTGAGCCTGCAGCCTGCTTTGGATTCTGTGTCTCCCTCTCTCTCTGCCCCTCCCTATTCATGTTCTGTCTCTCTCTCTCTCTCAAAAATAAATCAACAACAACAATAACAAAATCCTTTGGAAATGGGCCCGGGCCTCTATCTTATATTCAGATCTAAGACGGGCCTCACACTCAGATTCTCATTCAAGAGGTTGTAACGCAAGCCTAGAAAACCATGTTTTCATAATACTCTACATTTTGAGGTCAAGCAAGATTGGTAACTGCTGAACTAAGGTGATGTCAAACGCCACAATGACAAGCTGGGACAGCCCAACTCCCAGAAAGCTCATGCTTCTGGAACAAATCCTCAGGACTAAGTGAAACAGAAGCATATGTGACTTTTGTTATTGTGATAATTAATTTTATATGTCAACTTGGCTGGGACACAGATGTGCCCAGATATTTGGTTAAACATTATTCTAGGTATGTCTGTGAGGGTGTTCTGGATGAGATTAACATTTGACTCAATAGAGGAGCAAACTGGATTGTTCTCCCCAGTGTGGGTGGGCATCATCCAAGCCCTTGGAGGCCTGAAAATCAGGGGAAGGGAAAATTTGCTTCCTCTGTTTTCAAGTGAGACACTGGTCTGCACTAGGACTGGAACTCGTATCAGTGGCTCTCCTGAGTCTCAAGCCTTGGGGCTTGAATGGCTGTGGAAAAGATGACCATTAACTGGTAGAACTTAAGAGAGCTGAGATCCATCTCAGAAGCTGAAGTTTGTGAGTGCAGGATTGGGACACATGATGGGAGCCTGGAAGATGAGGTTCCCTGCTACCTTAAATGAAGAAGCTTCGAAGAGCCAGGCATCTCTTCATCGTCTCGGTGGTGGGGATTCTATGGAGAGGAAAAAGTTAGGAGGAAAACCCACCAAAATATTGGAGCATGTCAGAGGGAGGAACAGCATGTGATAGTGAGCCCCCAGTAATTTGTCATTTAAGGAGATGACGGCGGTCTCCGCTATTCCTTTCATGGTACTACCGAGGAATGAGTGTGTGGTGGAAAGAAGACCCCCCTTTGGCCCCCTCCCCACTTAGACCTGGCTTATCTAGTAAAGGTGATTTCACTTTATGAATTTCTTTCCAGTGAGTCTTTGAAGTCCTGCGGGGGTCATTTTTGACAACTCTCTTCCCTTCGAAGGCTCGTCATGCTGTAGAAGAGCATCGCATCCCCAAATGTGCTCAGTGAAGCAGGGGCTCGTAGGTGTTGCATAAAAGGAGACTCTACCATCAGCCAAGTTTGGGAAACGGCGGGTTAACAAAGAGAAAGCAGCATGTTTTCTCAGATCTTTTAACAAGTTAGTGTACATTGTGAATTTGTAAAAGACAAATATAATTTGAAGCATTTCTCCAAAATGTTTGACCATTGTTGCTGTGTTAGTAAGGATTCCTCTGGTTTTTAAATGACAGAAACTGAGCTCCAACAGGCATAAGCCATAAAGGGAATTTATTGGCTCACAGAATCATGAAGCCCAGGCACGGCTGAATCTGGGGGCCTCAAATGATGTCACCATTGCCTGTCTCCCTCCATCTGTTGGCTCAACCTTTCTCTGGGTTGGCTTCATTCTCATGAACTCATTCTCTATGGTCTCTGGAAGCTCCAGGCATACAGTATACTTATAGTTACAAATTCCACTTAAGAAAAGATCTCCATGACACAATAGAACTTACTATAAGTGAATTTATTTTTGAATTTATTTTTGAATTTAAAAGTATTTAAATCATAAGCAATTAAGTTACAATAATGAGATAAAAATGTAATTCCTGAAGAGCTTGTTTTTATATAAAGGTCTTTTCGGTGACAATCCATGGTATTGGTGCATATTCGTTTCAGATACCATGAAACTACCTATGGAAACTATCCCTTAGAGGTATTAATGTATTTGAGAACTTGGTTTTCTTCCCAATTTCCTGATATTGCCCACCCAAAATTGATGCCCTATAATTTACACAGTGTTTTCTTATTGCTTCCAGAGTCATGAGGGGTTAACTTGGGTTAAAGAAATAGGTTATCTATAAACACATTAAGGTAAACATATTTAATCTCTGACCATGAACCTATTTTAGATGAACTCTGTTAGAAAACTGCCTAAGATATACTCATAAATTCTCATGAGATGACAACTTTTTAATTTTTTATTTTCTTGAGAGAGAGTGCATGAGTGCACGAGCAGGGGAGGAGTAAAGGGTGTGGGAGGGAGAGAATCTTAAGCAGGCATCACACTCAGCATGGAGCCCAAGGTGCGGCTCCATCTTATGACTGTGAGATCATGACATGAACAGAAATCAAGAGTTGGGCACTTAACCAACTGGGCCACCCAGGTGCCCCAGATGTCAGCTTTATTGTAAATGTATGACTAGACTCCAGATATATTTGACTGTGAATCATGGGATTCTTCATTAGTGTCCCAAATTGGTTTTAAATCAACATCACATCATGATAATGGCAGGAATTGCTGTATAGTCAATATGAAAGACACTTCTCTTTAATTGGTCAACTAGTAATCATTTTCATTTTGAAATGCTTAATGGTAATGAGTTTATTTTTACATATAGCATATTTTGGGGGATTTTGATTTTTCTAACCTAAGGAAATTATTTTAGCAAGTTAGAAACTGAATTCCTTGGTTATGCTCATTTCTCTTCCAGTATGTTTACTGTGTCCTTATGGCCAGCTAGGAAGTGAACTATAATGAAAGCAAAATCATTTGGAATTTTTATAACTGGAATCATAAACACTTTTGTCAATCCATTCTATGTTGCAACTTGATACTCACTAATGATAATATCTTGAAAGATCAAGATTGGGGGCGCCTGGGTGGCTCAGTTGGTTAAGCATCCGACTTCGGCTCAGGTCATGATCTCACAGTTCGTGGGTTCAAGTCCCACATCAGGCTCTGTGCTGACAGCTAGCTCAGAGCCTGGAGCCTGCTTCGGATTCTGTATCTTCCTCTCCCTCTGACCCTCCCCTGCTCACACAGTCTCTCTCTTTCAAAAATAAATAAAACATTAAAAAATTAAAAAAAATCAAGATTCTTCAGTAGTTTCTGAATCATTAAAAGAGATCATACTATGCCTAACAATAAAATAACATTATTTTTTATTATATTGCTTGGAAACTAGTTATCGACATAATGTACATATGTGCACCTTCTTTGAGTTGTTTGATATAAGAGATCACTCTGCAAGTTATAATAAGGTTTCTAACAGAATTCTTAGTCCCAACCTTTTGAAATAAATGCATACGTTTTCTTCTACATCAGAGCCTTTTAGGTAACAGGTAACATTGATTGATAAGTGCTCTATACAGATATCACATTAAAATTGTTCTTAACATTTATTCATTTTTGAGAGACAGAGACAGAGTGTGAGTGGGGGAGGGGCAGAGAAAGAGGGAGACACAAAATCTGAAGCAGGTTCCAGGCTCTGAGTTGTCAGCATAGAACCCCACGTGGGGCTTGAACTCATGGACCACGAGATCATGACCTGAGCTAAAGTTGGACCCTTCACTGACTGAGTCACCCAGGTGCCCCCAGATATCACATTTAAACCTCACAATGACTTTAGAAAAAAGGTAGCATTTTTTAAACTCAATTTTACAGAGCTGGAAACTGAGGTATAGGGAAGTTAAGTGCTTAATATTACACAGTTTATAAATGGCAGAATTGGCTAAGCGATCCAATCCCAGAACCAATGATAATATAATGATTGGTTGTTTCACCTGTGAGCAGAGTACTTGGAAACATTACTTAAGGCACAACAATAATGGGAAAATTTAGATTTGTCTCAAATGTAGAAAAGCCTTACATTAAGGGCACTGGTGCGCATGTGTACACACACACACACACACACACACACACACACACACACACATTCTATAAGGATTGCCTGATGGTTCAGCACATTTTGGTTATTGCACGGCTTTTGTTTTCTTGACTTGAGTTAAAAAGACTTTAACAAAGCTCCCATAAATAAGAGACCAAGTAAATAAAAATCTCATATTTGTAGTGTTACACTAATAAGCTTAATAATAATAATCCACAAACATCTGCAATCATAAAATAAAAACTTCATTACCATTTCAATGCAGTCACTACAAATCCTCAGGTTAGCCAGTACACCAGCTGTGTCCTGGTGCTTCACAACACAAACAGCAATTCATTCCAAATTACCACTCTCTGTTAGGGACTCTTGCTCCCTGGCTCTGTCCCAAACACTCCTGCTGTTCAGGTCTATTGTTTCCCCTCACTAGAAGCCTTTTATTTCCTGGGAAAGCTTGAAGGACTGTCTCCATGAAAAACTAGGCTAATCTTCTAACTTCTGATCTCCCACTCCATGTCCTCCGATATCCTGGGCATACTCAGCCTTCCTTTCTCTCTCTTCCTTTCTCTCTATCCAAGTGACATCTAATATACATTTCTAGAAGGTGTACAGAATACTTCACCCAAAGAATGCAATTAAAGGAGTTAACAAGGCTAATGCTATTTCATAGCTTTGTAAAATGAACTAGTTTGAGATTCAGATAATGAGCTTTAGTCTCTCCATAGGAACTGTTGAGTTGAGAAAACGCCCTCTCCATACTTCCTGCCATGGGCCTCTAAGTCATCGGATTCCATATAAAGTTACAGAGGACTTCCCTCTGAGAGTTTATGGCCTCAGAACAGCAGGTTAAAAACCAGATTGGTGGAAAAGGAAGGGTAGTCTCTTAGCCACATGTAACACATATCCCAGCTTATAGAAATTTTATACTGCTTAAGAGATCATACTTAACAGGCAGTTTATTTTTATGCTGCAAAATACTTATCTATTCCTTTTCATCTGAAGCTTAAACTTTTTTGCAATTCTGAATACAATTGAAGGGAAGGAATGAGAGGGTATTTGATCTTAGCTCTACTGATCCAAATGGTACTGATACATAAGATTTCCGGAAAATATTGTATTTTGGATTAACTCTTCCAGTGCACAAGCATAAACAAGAGATTTATTTCTTTTAGGATATGGAAATTCAAGTCTATTCCCTGTCACAATAGGGGTCATTTAAATATTTCCTCTATTTATAATTTCTAAATGGATGCTAGAAATGTACTTAAAAAATATCTTCTGTTTTGTTGTCATAACCCAGTACTTTGTACAGATGACCTCACATTGTTTTCCTAGGTACCTGGGGATCTTTTTTTAAAGATTCTTCAAATCTTCGTCTGGGACCCTTTTACGGAGCAGGTAGAAGAGCCTCCTGGAGCCAGGAGCTTGTATCTGAGACCATCTTCCCCTTGGAATATGGCAGCTGACTGAAAATGAAGTTAACCCTAATAGCAACCAAAGGTATCTTGGCTGTTTGATGTGCCCATTTTGACGCCCATCAATAAAAAAGAATTGCTCTGTGGGCTAACACAGAATATAACTTTGCAGAGATGAAACATGGCAGCCATTCATAACACCACACACCCTTTCCCAAGCAGCCTGTTATACAGATGAAACATTGTTTTTCCATGGCAAATTTACAAAGACAGGAGGGGAGAGGGTAGAAGAATCTGTCTGCAGGGCTCTATTGTACATTACAGAAAAAGTTATTGGGGAACATTTGTCAATAAACATGGTAATGGGCTCATTTTCACAGATTGGATATTTCATAGATAGATCCCAGCTCAAGGGTCACTTTTAAATCTTGACAAGAAATGTGCAACAAAGACGTGCATATGAAGAATGGAAATGGGACACCCTGTAAAGCTGATTCATTTTAAACACAAAAGCTAAGGGTGAGTTAACCTATTACTTATTGCTCCTTTATAATCTTCTCTTTGGCAGCTAGCAAATGGTACTTGATGTATTTTTTTCAAAATAGAAAAATAAAGTGACATCTGTTTATGGAATTCACCAGCAGGTCCACACATTGTGGGCTGTTTTGACAATTGGTTTCTAAAAATAGATTTAGGACAAATATAAGCATTCTTTGGCATGGTTAGAGTCATCACAGACTGCCTACGTAATCAACTCCTGGCACCTGAATGCCTATTTTTAGGAAACCCAAAGACATGAGTTGTGGTCATTTTGGAGACATTTATGAAGCTCGTAGTATTTCACAGATGATGAATTTCCATTTTGAATGCAAACTCTCGAAACAAGACTCAACTTAAAGGAAACATTTTTTGCCTGAAAGCACTATCCTGAACCTTGCTTCATCCCTCCAGATTATTGAATTATAATACATGATTGCAAATTTACTATACTCACACAGATAGTTTGTATAGGCTGGGTTCAAAATGCACCATTCTTAAGAGGGACTTGGAAAATTTACCAACAGTCAGGTGACAGTCATGTATCAGTGTCAGCATATGATAGGAGAGGTCAGATTCTGGGAGGCAAGACAACTTAAAACAGAGATCCAAGTACCATATTTGATGACTCCAACTTGCTACACAGAATGACATTCAGTGCCTTCTGGAGACACAGGATAGAAGTAGTAGGTATTTGGATAACTTTCTTCAGGGATAGTTCAAATACCAAATTAAAAGCTTACAGGTCCTTAAAGGAGACAGAATACTCAATCAAACTCTTCAACAGGAGATTCTATCTATCTATTTATCTATCTATCTATCTATCTATCTATCTATCTATCTATCTATCTATCATCTATCAATCTATCATCTATCTTCCTATCTACTTACCTACCTAATTATCCATCTATTTATAACTATTTATACACACACAGACACACACACACATACATGCACACATAATACACAATATTTTTGTTTAGAAAATATTTGTTTACTTGAAATACATTAAGTATCTCCATGTGCATAACAATTGTCTAGTAATAGTACATAATAAATCAACCAAATAAAATCTATATTAACTGAAAATATGTACTTAAATTCAGAGGATTAGACTATTAACCATAAAAGTAAATGAGACAACAAAATCCTTCTGGAAGAAAATCTTGATTTAAATAAGCAAATAATGTTGATATTTTATACAAGGTAAGATTAGATTCATCTGTCTTATATTTGTGGTAACCTCTAACAAGTCTTTAAATACTTTGATACCTGCTTCAATGCTTTACTTTTCTCTCTTTACATGCTACCTTGACTTATATTCCTGATATTGGTGATTAAGACCCTCTGAACACTTTTCATTCTGTCTTCTTCACTTTCCAAAGGCCAGCTAAGTTGTCCTATCATTAAAAGGCCTCTTGATTTCTAGAGATGATTATTCCAATTTGAAAATTTCTAAATGTCCTGGGAACTCATGTCGACCACACTAATGATGTAGCAGAAGAAAGATGTATAGATATTAAACTTCTGCTAAAGATAATTTGGAATTTAGGGATAAAGGCAGAATTGGACATGGGGGTCATGGGAGGGGGATAATTAAAACCACTCTGATTAAATTCAGCCTATTGAAATATTTCAATGGAATGAGAATGATCATTCATGCCCTGAGGGAAAATTGCCATTCCCTTCTGGATGGAATTCCTATTTTTGAGAACTGCAAATTTGCTAAAGTGGTAGATTCGTCCAAAATTAGCTTGTAAAATGCTTGCAATAAGCAACATCTCCAAATCGTGGTAAAATGGCATTTTCTACAGATATTCCATGACAAAATATCTTATATAGGCTAAAGTATAATTATCAAAATGTCTTCTATTTCTTCAGGGTTTCATTATCATGTTTTGCAAGTTTAATATCATATACGGAGCTTCTATGAGCCAAAAAGTAATACATTTCTATGTCTGCCAAGGATATCCAGCTTCTGGACTCCAGAACCAAAGGAGGCTGTCCTCAAAAATATGTGAGTTTTCTTTTTTTTTTTTTTGGTCCAAAGAAACATTGCTAATGCCATGATTGATCACCTACCTCAAAATTTATCTCAGCAAGTCAGATAAGAACTATTAAGTGTCCGTAGCATACAAAACCCTTTATGGTAATGACTAAATGACACAATATTAGTTTAGCAAAGAAAGGAAAAAAAATCCAAATACAGTGGGTGACACCTAGGTAAGAGGTTACTAATGGTTTCTTTCCTGAGTTTTAATGAGTGGGGCGAGGTTGGGATGAAGAGAATAGGAAAACGTTAAATGATATTCAAGAAAAGGCTGTGTGGTTTTCAGTGTGAAGTATCGGGTAACACTGATCTGTCCCTTCTCTTTCAGATCCATTGGTGAATCGAGGTGCAACATGGCCAGTTTGGTGTGGAGAAAGCAAAGCTTGACTTCTCTCATGGGAACTAAATCCACGATCCTATCCTTTCTAGTCTTAGATTCTAATAGAGATGAACAATACGAATGAATGGTGATTTTAGAAATCATCTTTAAATTTATCCCTTTGACAGACAAATTAAGTGTGGTCCTCTCCCACCTATCAATAATACCTGAAGAGCACACTATGCTTTCATCTGGCAGAATCTTTTGGAAAGTTATTTGTGTTGTTTTTCCATTTATATAGTTCAAGGTAAATCCCAACAGGATTATAAACCACAGGAATTTTCAAGCCTACATAGCCCCTGATCTTTTCAATAGCCCCAAGCGGTTCTAGGTGTCCGTGAAGTCAGACTCCAAGTAATTTGAGAAATTCTCACTCTGTTCTGAAGAAGATCTAAAGGCAGTATATCAGTTTCTCTGGATGCCTGGAATTGAGTCTAATAAGAGAAGTTTCCTTATAAATAACAATGGGATTTACTAGTGGCTCAGCAACAAAACCTTTTTTTAAAATTTTCCATAGATACGATGGATTTGGAGAGTATAATGGATGAGTCTTTCCCCTTTCCCCTTGAACTAGCTGATCTTGATGTGTTTGGCAATTAGAATGTGGTACAAGTGATGCTGCGTATTGATACCTCTTGGGACTGTGAGAAGTCCAAGGGGGCACAGAAAGGATGTGGAGGAGAAGCTATGTGCTCCAGTGAAGAGCCCTGGCTGAGCTTCTGACAACGTGTGAGTGAGCGTCTTGGGCTCTAGCTCAGTCTGGAGGAATGCAGATTCAGAAGACAGCATAGGGAGCAGAAGAACTGCCTAGGTGAGCCCTATTAACCCACAGTATCTTTAGGGATCAAATAATGATTGTAGTTGTTCTAAACCATTAAGTTTTAGGGTGGTTTGTTATACACCAAAACTCATACAGACATTAATACTTTCTCCAAGTTTGCTTTGAGCCTAATGATACATATTTGTAGTAAGATGTCTAGCTGGGGATAGCATAATCTATAGAGAAGTTGAATCATTATGTTGCATACTTGAAACTAATGCAACATTGAGTCAAATATACTTAAAGAAAAAAGTTAAGTTAGCTGGGAGAAGGTCTGTTTTTGAAATGTTTTTTCTTAAATGTAATTGTTTTGAGTGGATAAAAATCAAGGTTAGGGCTATGGTGGTAAAACCATTAAATCACTGGGAAAGGTGAGGTCTAATGTAAAGGCAATGACTGGTGTTGGGGAAGAGGTATCTGTGTTGGGGGGAGGCTACCTTCGTATCATCTGGACACTATAACATGCCAGTGCCTCCCATGGGAAGCTCTTGGACTTCAAAATTCTGCCTAGTGTTTTTTTGAACTGCATGAGTAAATCTTCATTCTTTTATTATTTTCATATTGAATTAGAAGCTGTTTTACATAAGTATAATTTTCTTCAGCATCTGTTGATTTTTTTGGACCATGAAATTTCGGAGGAAATTAAAAGCATGAAGGCTTGCATGGCATACTGCTGAGTTCTGCAAGTTTGAAATAAAACTTTATCTAATTCTGTCACAAAAATCTGCTTTTTAGACATAAGGCCTGACAAGCTCACATTACTCACATTCACATTTGTGATTGCCACCTCACTCTCCTCCTGAGATGATTCTGTTTCTCACCAGTTTTATGGGCCAGTAGAAAATGCATTTGCCAGTAGCCTGGGTCAGGTGCCAGCTGCTTTTGGGCTCCTTTGATTGCCATGTCCCTTCTGGAGAGGACAAGTGCCAAGGAAGTAGCAGGAGTCAGAAATGAGTCAAGGTCAGGAGACAATAGCCATGGCATCAACCCTTATGGAAATTAGCAGAGTTCACTGTAGGATGCAGGAATTAGGGACAAAGCCAAGAACTTGACCAGAACCATTCAGGCTGGTGTTGAATTTTAGGGCTGTTAGTTCTCTATTTATCCCATGGCAAAGCAGTTAGATCCTGGGAGAAGGAACTGGTTTTCTTCTAGAAAGTGGGTATTTCTGTACTTACTTAGGAGTAAGAGTGAAAGGCCAGATCTCAATTATGTGGGCTGGTCTTTGGTGGAGGGCCCTGAGCCAAAGGTGCCAGTGCTAAAGTACTAGATGACTGAAGGACAGGTCATAAAGGGAGGTGAGGAGAGCAAGCCCATGGAAGCAGGCAGAGAGCAAGAATGCAACCGATCTTGAAGGGATGGCAACAGAGAGTTCATGTTTGGGAAGCCAAGCTTAGAACGATTCTTGGATGCAAACTATACAAATGATGGGAGATTCTAAAATGTTATCTGCAGTCAAATGTTTGGGAAAGGAGAGAGCAATAACAAACATCAGGAAGATCCTGCATTAAAAATCAAGAGGCCGGCAACAGAGACCTAATTTAGAAGCTAAGTCATTTCATACCAAGAAATAAATGACAAAATGACAGGCTGGGTACAATCAAGTGGCTGTATTGTGTCCACAGTTGACTTTGCATGTCCACTTACAACCAGAATATGTACTGTGTTCCACATGGATGAGCGTCTGAGATGACTAGACTCTAGATTATGTATTCAAAATTTAAACCGAGTTTCACCTTTGTTGTCATTGGAATTTTCCTATATCTAAGATCACATTTAGCTGTGACTTGCTATGCTTCTTTTACTTCAGTCTTGAACTTATGAGTCAGAGTTTATTTTCATGGTTGGGCTGCCTGTCAACCTTTAGTCTATGAGAAACTATTGGAAAGCCAGGTATCTTTGGTTATTGACATTAAAAATGTGGGAGCAACTCTTGTTTTCACTCTGGACCTGGATTATTGTGTGTGGGGAAACAAAATGAAGGAGGGCTACTGGGAGTGTGGGCCACGGGAGGGGGTCTACCAAGACTGGGATCAGAGTGTGCAGACCTCAACTCTTCTCTTGGCCCTTAGGGTGAAGGGGCTTGTTTGAGGGTGAAGCACTGTTCACCTTTTGCTACACAGCACACATGTCTGCAGGACAGAGACCCTGATGTGTCAGAGTTATTTAACAGTGGCCCCCCGACAGACAGGGGACACAGAGGGCAATTCTTTTACACAGACTAGGAGAAGTATCATCCTACATAAGACATCACCTAAGTCCTGACAGTTGCTTGTCCTCTGAGAGCCCAGAAGTATTGTGCTTTTCCCTCCCAAATGCTGCATGGAGTGTTCTGGGATGCATATTATATTCAAATAGTAGAGTCCCACTCTCCTATTATCCATGGAGAAGAAAGAAGAAAAATAGGCCCTGGACACAGATGAAAGTTTGCTTTTACAGTTAACAAGTACACCATCACCCTTATCAACATTACTTATGACTGAATTACTAAGAGCCATCCTAATCATCACCACCATTATTGCAACTCCAATTAAAGGTGCCCGCTTCATACCAGGCACTGTGCCAAGTGCCAACATTACTGCAACTTACTGAATGCTCCTAGGAATGCTGTGAGCTTGTTATTACAGCCCCTATCTCATATTTGGAGATTCTTTAGGCCAGAAGGTAAATGCAAAAATATTAAACAACCAGTCCCATAAGGTGATGGATCTGAAGTTATGTACAGATATCCTAGCATTAACAGGTTGAAAATTAGCTCTCATCTTTCCCCCTACTCTTTTCCTGGGTAAGATCAAGTCTTTCATCAAGTCTCAGTTTAAATATTACTTTTCCCAAGAGGTATCTACCCTCAAGGACCTGATATAGTGCCCCCTCTGCAAAGCCCTCATAATACTGTCCTTCTGAGTAAAACTCTTCACACCTACAACAGCTTCCTTCTTCTCTGTCATCTTCACCAGACCAGTGTTTGAACCAAGTTCCTCATCCACCTCTCCTTGTAAGAGGGATGAACTGAACTGATGTAGCCCTGTGTGTGTGTGTGTGTGTGTGTGTGTGTGTGTGTGTGTGTGTATCAGCTATCATCAAGATTAAATTTTTTATTTTAAGTATGATTATAATCTAAAGAAATATATATATTTGCTTTACGTTATGTTAGTGCTCAGTAGTGTTTTAATTGGGTAAATAAGAATAGAGTAGAGGTGAACTCAATATGTAAATCTAAAGAAATATATAAGTATATATATATATATATACGCTTTAAATTATATTAGTGCCTAGTTTTGATTTAATTGGCTAAATGAGAATAGACTAGAGGTGAATCCAACATGTAAATTTGAGATTTGTACCAAGTGAAGATCAGATAGTGTCATAGTGTGCCACATGAACAAAGGTTTATAGGCCCTCCTGTAGAGAACACATGTAGAAAAATCACACACTTTGTTATGAAGCTGGAGCACATGTGAGTCACCACTGGTTTCAACAAAACATCTCTTAAGAGACTCAATTAATGATGCTAATTTGAATTGCACTGGTGTTGGACTTCTGCTTTCATTTATTTTATAATTTTAATATGCTTTTATAACTGAATGAGCTAGATACACAATGTATTCATATCTCATTTATATTTAGGTATTTTTACGAGACACTGTAATACAATTAATGTAAGTCAATACTAGGGGTCTGGGAGAATTTGGTTTTGCCCATAAAAAGGAAGCCTTTATGTTCCCCAAGTACAAGAAACACTGAAGAAGTCAGTAATTTCCATAAAGGCAGGACTGTGTTTCTCTTGTTCATCACTATTTCTCCACATGGGGTAGTTTGCTCCACAGCAAAGAGGCCAGCACATAGTATGTTCTCAGTAATTGTCTGGTGAAGACAGGAGGCTAAATCTTTCATCTTATTGATGGACTCTTTCTTTCCCTTTCTCCTCTGTGAGTTCCATGCTTTGGGCTTCACAGTGAGGAACACTGGTTTATCCGACTTCTTTTCTCTTCCTACCTTAATGCACGCCCCTGTAGTCTGTCCTCTTCTGTAGTACCCCTGGGAGTCCCCACTGCTGTATGTCTTTCTGGAACAGTCTTACAGAACCCCTAACAACAACAACAACAACAAAGACACATCGCCTTATAAAATGAGTCCCTTCCAGTCTTCTTTTCACACCAAACAACTTGAGAGCACTCTGTAATATGTTCTAACTTTTCAAAAATTTCCAGAAATTTCAGGAGAATGCCTTTTCATGAACATACTTAGAATATTATATCTGATGAAAACAGAATGCAGTAATACAGGAGATTTCTTTCATACCAAGTCGTTTAAACTCCAAAGTAATAGATAAAACAAAATAAGCTGAATGTCTTTTATTTTATTTTTAAAAGTTTTTATTTATTTAGTAATCTTTACAAACGTGGGGCTTGAACTCATGACCCCAAGAACAAGAATCATATGCCCTTCTGACTGAGCCAGCGATGTGCCCCAAGCTGAATGTCTTTTTTTTTTTTTTAGGTTTTTTTTTTTTTTTATAGTTTATTTAGTTTTGAGACAGAGAGAGAGCACGAGTGAGAGAGGGGCAGAGAGAAAGGAAGGCACAGAATCTGAAACAGGATCCAGGTTCTAAACAGTCAACACAGAACCTGATGCAGGGCTGGAACCCAGAACTGCGAGATCATGACTTGAGCCGAAGTTGGAAACTTAACACCCCCTGAATGTCTTTTAAATGTATGAATATTGAGAAACAGCTCAAAAATATTTTACTAGGGAGCAAAGTGTTAGAAACATAATAAAATTTTTTTTCAAATCAAAAATGTTTTCTCTTCTACTGAAGTAATCTGCATGGAAATAATCCAGTATCTCATGTTTCTATAGAAAGAAAAGAGTGTGGAGACAGAAATCAGTGGACTTGGATTAAATATTGGAGTGCCACTTATTTGTAGGCACTTAATTTCATTGAATCTCATACTTAATTCCCTCAGAGTTGTTGTGAGATGATATACATGTGGATGGACAGTTGATTTTTGTTTTTTTCTCCCCGCCCCCCCCCCCCCACTCCGGAAAAGATTAAATTTATTATACATGTTTTAGAAACAATTGGTTGAAGTTACTTGATTAGCTAACTGGTAACCAGAGCTGCTACTAATTGGTTCCTTTAAAAGTAACCACTTATATTACTTTCCTACCACTTCCAAGGGGATTTAATAAATTATACCAGGCCTGAATAACTGTCACAGTGTTGGCCATAAGAGGAAGTATGCTAAGGTACCATTTCACTAGGCTTGATCATTTAGTTAGAGTATTGCATGTACTGAGTTGTGCACTTGTGTATTCAGCATCCATCAAAATTGTTTTGAGATTAATATCTATTGCATGACATTAATAAAATAATGTTACAGAACATAATATCATATATACAGAATCATTTTCTTCTAAAATATGTTATTTCTTGATCTCTATGATTTAGGTTTGTGACAGATGGGAGATAATATGGGTCATCTGGTGGTAGGAGTCTGCCATTATAACAAACACATTTTCTAGAGGGTTATCCTCCCCCCTTCTCTTCATAGTCGTAGATAATTCAGTTCAAAGGAAACACTTCAAAAAGAAAAAAAAAAACAACTACAAAAGAAATTCAGGAACAATGGAATTCATCATTGTCTTTTTATGTGGTTCTTCTTGTATATCCTACATCACAGCTGTGGGGTAGTAAGATCAATTGGTTCTTCTAGACAAGGGAAAGTCAAAAGAATTGTGTTCCAGAAGCACCTGGATGACTTAGTTGGTTAAGTGTCCAAGTTCAGCTCATGTCATGATCTCGCAGTCTGTGCGTTGGAGTCCTACAACAGGCTTTGTGCTGACAGCTCAGAGCTTGGATCCTGTTTCAGATTCTGTCTGCCTCTCTCTCTGCCTCTCCCCCAACTCCCATTCTATCTCTTTCTCTCTAAAATAAACAAACATTAAAAAAAATTTACGTTTCAGATCATTTTCCCGTTTCCTACCAGACATCTTAGGCAATCACTTAATTTTTCTATAACACAGAATTCTTCGCTGTGCTTTGAGGGTTCACTGACAAACATATATAAACTTTATAGAGCAATATACAAGTCTATCAAAATTAAATAATTTTATTGAACACATTCCCTAGAATGTGTTCCATGCTGGTAATGTGTATGATAAGAATCAAAAAGAACATTAGATTGAACATTTCTCCCAACTTATTTGCTCTGAGAACTTCCTCATCTATTAAAAGTCAGTATAATTATGTTCAACTGTGACTACCTTTTTTGTATCTCCTAAGGCAAAATGGCTAGTGCAGAGGTCAGGGGCAGGCAATTCTCATCTCTTTGCTTCTCCTAGGTGCCCTAATTATAAACATGAGATGATTTGATACAATCAGCTTTAAAAAGTATATAATTATACTTTTATAATTATAATTAAAATTTTTTATATTTTATTTTAGAGAGAATGCATGAATGGTGGACAGAAGCAGAGGGAGAGAAAGAGAGAGAGAGAGAGAGAGAGAGAGAGGGAGAGAGAGAGAGAGAGAGAGGGAGAGAGAGAGGGAGAGAGAGGGAATCCTAAGCAGACTCTACGCTCAGCGTGGCATCCAATTTGGGGCTCAATCTCACAACTGTAAGACCATGACCTGAGCTGAAATCAAGAGATGGATGTTTAATCGCCTGAGCTACCCAGGCACTCGTATAACTATAATTTTGAAAAAAACTTAAAATGGAAACATTTAAAAATGTTGAAGTACTGTGTCTAGTGTTTTTTTCCCCCCCTGGGAATTCATAGTTTTCTTCAAGTTTTAAATGGTTAGCATTTATGGATGTGGCTTTACTGCAGAACTCTCCGGCTCTCTTTACTATTTTTCAAGGTAGTGAGAAATTCAAAATACTTGTTTATTGTGTACATTTCATTGACTCTTTAGCTATGCCATGTTTTAGTAGGGTTTTAGAATTTTTAGTTTTTTTTTAAATGTATATTACCATAAATGGGCCTCTGGGTGTATGGTTTCAAAATCCTATGAAAATGTCCCATAGGCATTCTCCATCCTAGTACATTTAAAATCAAATACATAATTTTCAGAAACATTTAACAAGATGATGTTAAACACATTTGTTTAAGGATACTTTAAGTGTTAAGCACTCTCAGGAGAATTAATACAGGCATACTTAATCTGATATGGGATTGTCCATGATGAATTCTCAGAGTCTGGGAAGTAACAAAATGGTGAAAAAGTATGAAACAGTTAAATAAGTGATTCTGTTGTGAAGATGCTTTAAGTTTTCCTCTTTAGCTTTGAATGACTCCATTGATTTGGACATTTAAATCTACTGTAAGAGAACACCTCCAATTTAAATAGCCTTTGCCTGGCTTCTCTTCTACCCTTACTACCCCCAGGCTTGCATCTCCCGCCCCCCACTGCCCCCGCCTTTTCCCTCACCTTCTTGTGGCTCCTAGATTTATTTTCTGATCAGCTAGTGGCTGGATATGATAAACAGTGGTGGCAAGCAAAATGCCACTCAAATTCTGTCAGGAATGTGCCTAATAAACAGAGCTGATGGTTAAGTAAATACAGGACGTTTTAATAAATGCTACGTGTTTAATGCCAAATATTTACTGAGAATCCAGGGAGAAGGGACCACGGAACTGAATGTTTTCAGCAGTAGAGGGATTCAACCACAAACCTGTCTTTGTTGCTGATCATGCTTTAGTCTTCGGAATTTAGACATATGCCTCCTCTTGGCCATGGCCACTCCCTTGTCCTGATCTCTTCCCCTGCTTCTAATTCTGCCAGCTCTTCAGTTCCTCTTCCCCATAGAAACAACAAAAAAAAAGAGTATTATTCAATTCCTCCAAAAGGGTTTGGATCAAAATGGGTAAATATGGGACTCTCTGAAGTCACAGGCTCATTAGGAAGGGACCATCTCCCAAATGGCCTCTGCAGTAGCCTGGAGTGCTATTTTCATAAGTTGTTTAGACCTAATTCTATTTATATCAGGTATGTGGTCAATGTAGTGTTTGGAAAACATTAGTGGAACCTTCCAGGCCCACCATTATTAGAAATGTAAAGGATTGGAAAAATTAGGCTTTTTAAAAACTTTTCCTTTTTTCTAAGGATTCCCCATGTGAAAAATTTCCAACTTTGGGGTGGAGGAAAGGAAAAATGTAGAAAAAAATTTTCCTGCTATTTTTTTACCCACTGTTTGGGTCACTAATCACAAGGCACATCATGCAGCAGAACACCCCCCTCCCCCGAATTTCCAGGGTAAACGCCCTCAGTGTGTGTGTATTTTATGTTTAATGTTAGCAATGTTAGCTTAGGTCTGTGGTCTTGAGGCAAAAAGCTGTTTTTAGAAAATACCAGATTTAGCTTTTATTGTTGATGGGAAATATGCTTAGAGGTTCTGTTACTTCTGACAAAACAGCTGGCTACAGCTGTAGACTATATAGATATGACAAGTCCATTTGAGAAACTGCCAAGTGTAATAGGTACAAATTTGCTGAAAAATAAGGCCACAAGACACTGTAGGAAAATTTTTCTGTTCCTCTGTTCACCCCTGACCTTATTCAAGGCACTTTTTAGAGGACACACTAGTTTTCTCTCTTGTTACAGATCTTCCATATTGGTAAATATTAAATTTGATCCACAAATTCCTTCCTAGCCTTTTATTCTAGTTTCTAATTTCTCAGTCTTATTCTTCTGCTACCCAAATTATTTAAAGGCCTAAGACCTCAAGACTGAGAGGAGTCTGAGAGAGCCTGTACTCCAGTATCTGCACTTTACTGAAGAGAAAACTAGCCCAGGTCCTTGGACGTTCATGTAACGTCCAGTTACCTCATGTAAGGGTCAGAACCTGACTCCCTGAATGGAGTCACATATAAAAGCCCTCTCCACCCTGAACATTGCTGCAGTCCAATTTTGCATCTTTTAGTACTGTGTTCACCTGTCATGCCCTGCCAGAGAGGTGATACCAGAGACAGGGGACAAAGATAAGAAGCAAGGCGGCTTGCTGTGTACTCATCTGTAACAAGGGCTACCTTTTCTTATCAACCTTAAAAAAAGAACAAGGGTTTCTTTCAGGAGGAGTTATTTATGGCTTTGCCGGTTTGAAGAGGATTCCAGAATTGAGTCTCCCTCATCCCCTTTCCCCCACCCCCACATTCTAAAAATGGATTGTCTGTGTAATATGTTAATTCATATGGCTCAAATGTGGATATGGAGCTGATAGGAAGGTGGGAAATGCAGGCCACTGGAGCAATGATATAGGAGACATTGTCACACACATGGGCTGTCCCCAGGGAATTTCTACTAGGAACTGTAAGGCCCCTAGGAGGAGAGACTTTGTTCTCTGCTGTATTCTCTGGTCTTAGAACACTGCCCTGGTACATAGTGGATGTTAATAAATATTTGTTGAGTGGAAGAATGGAAGAAATGGCCCAGCTAGAAGTATCCTCATACATACATACCTAAATGGACCCAAAACACACCCAACACATATCTTCCTCTTCCGTCACACTTATTTTTCTCTTTCCCTCGATTATTCAGATGACGATATAATAAGATGACAGTGATGATTAACAGCATGCATTCTTTGGCCGTTGATATGCCTTCAGTTTCTCTGCAGTCATGCCTCTCTGCTTACATTTTAATTAAAAATTATAATTCCTCTACAGTGGAATTCCAGGGACAGCTGATGAGGCCCTACCTTTCATCACTATGTTCTTTAATGTTCTACTGCTCAAACCACTGAATCGCTGATTTTCTCCCTTTTGGGTCATTGTTCCATTGCTTTGATAGGAAGCTTATTTTCACTTCTATTTCCAAAAGAAAATGGAGAAGGGACTTGATCTCCGTTGCAGGGTTAAATAAGAAACCAGTTAACTTTTGGAAGATATGCTATGAGTATGAAGGGCAGATAGCTTATGGAGCAATTTGTTTCTTTTTCTTTAATGTTTATTTCATTTTTGAGAGAGAGAGAGAGAGAGAGAGAGAGAGAGAGCGAGAGAGAGAGAGTGTGCCTGCTAGCAGGGGAGGGGCAGAGAGAGAGGGAGAAACAGAATCACAAGCAGGCTCCAGGTTCTGAGCTGTCAGCACAGAGTCTGACGCAGACCTCAAACTCACATGAAATCATGACCTGAGCTGAAGTTGGACGCTCAACTGACCAAGCCACTCAGAAGCCCCATCTTTTCTTTTCTTTTTGAAAGAGAGAGAGCATGAGTAGGGAAAAGGGGCAGAGAGAGGTGGGGGGAGAGATAGAGATAGAGAGACAGAGACAGAGACAGAGAGATAGAGAGAGAGGGAGAGAATCTTAAGCAGGTTCCATGCTCAGTGCAGAGTCTGATTCAGGGTTTGACCCCATGACCCTGAGATCATGACCTGAGCCAAAATCAAGAGTCTGGAACTCAACTGACTGTGTCACCCAGGTGTCCCTGATCTCCTGGTTGCTGAGTAGAGACTAGATGGAAAGTATGAAAGAATGAAAACAAAGAGGCATGTTAATGAGCAGTTTCCATGGTCTAGGAAACAGATGATGAGTTTGGATAAGGGAGCTTCCAGCAGAATGTCTAGGTTTGCTTTTTTGAGGAGGACATCTGACGGCAATAGTTATAATACATAGCTTACTGTAAAGGTGGAGGAAAAGTGGTAAATAAAATTCACTGCTGGCTTACCAAGGTATCTTAATATATTAGGGGAAGAATCACTTAAACACTTCCTCTAAGATTTGTAGCTATCATCTATGTCCTAAAAAAGGAGTCACACTGTTCTTTGATGTTTCCTAAAGTCCATATAAGGAAAAGAATTTAAAAGAAAACAAAACCAAAAACATTTATAATGTATTTTAAACAGCCACAATAAATCTGTTGCAGAACTAAAGCATGTAGTTGCTGAAGGATTACATCTCCTCCCAGCCACTTATTAGCCCACAGCAGTTTCATTTCTGTCACCATCATTGCACTGAGACAGCTTCTGCAAAGAGCTGTATCAGTTTGGATGCTTCATATTGAAAATATCAGCAGATCTGATTTAAATGGGGGCATGAAATTAAAATGTTCAGAGCCAGATGAGTTTTAGGAAAGGTTTGACTACGTGGCCTATCAAGGTGACCAATGACCTGGCTTCTTTTTTGGCTGTCTTCGGATGATCACCAGCAGCTCCTGAGGCCATTTGCTTTCTTCTTCAAATCCAGAGGCTCCATGTTCCAGAATTTCCAATAAAATCCTAAGGTTTGCCTAGACCACCTTTATGTGCCCTGTGGCCTGTGGCAGGAAGGTGCTGTCCATGGGACCTCAGGGCTGGGGTCAATTCCTCATAATCTGCATGGCTGAGAATGGTGAGCAGGAGAATGATTTCTCAGAGTAAGTTTGGAATTCTCACCCCAGAAAGTAGAAACATAAAAACTGGACAACAAACAGCAAATATCCACTTAATCCAAATGGTGTCTTTTAATCATCGCCTAATCTTGTGTGACCTCAGCTCCTCTTGGAATCTTCTTGATTTAATTATACTGCTCATGCCTATTCCTTGCTACCTCTGTGACTATTGTATTCATTCTTCTTTGGAAGATCATCTCCTTCCCTCTGCTCTTAAGTGCTGGCATCCCCCCAGGCTTTGTTCTTAGCCTTGTTCTCTTCCTGCCCCGTCCTTGAGGAGTCCGCAGACCCAAGCCCAGAGTCAACTACTACCGGCACAGAGATTCCCGATCAGGGCTCTTCAACAATTCAAGGAAGACTTTAGGAGGTTAATGAGCCTCCCCCAAACTGTATGCACATATCGTATATATATGTATACAGGAAAAAAATGGATAGCTTTCATTAGTTTTTCAAAATCCTTCACGACCTTCCAAATCCTTCAACACCTTTCATAACTTTTTTCATTATCACCACAAAGTACTATCTCCCTTCAGATCTCTTTCCACAGCCCTGACTCCACTCTCCATCTTTCCTACTCTGTCTCCTTCCCAATGTCCACAGGCATTTTAGTTTAGATCAGATCAACACGGGTTTTTAATTTTTTTTTCTTTAGATATGAGCCAGTCACTCAGTGTTTTTCACTGTTTAGGTCATTCAGGGCTAAGAAATGGTCCCTGATCTTCAGTGGTCTTCAGTTTACTGAATCATTTGATTCACTTTAAATTCAATTTTCACTTTCCTAAACCTCCTTTCTTGTATTCACTATTTCATTTTTAGAATACATATGCCCTTCCTCCCCAAAGTGGGCCCCCAGGAGCCAGCCTAGTACCTGGATTCTGGTGGGGATAGTGGGTGTTCAGTCTCTACATTATTCTGTAGATTGAATATTTCTATTTTAAAATAAAATATAATTAAAAATAAAATAAATGTAATTACATAGTTTAAAAACCTTTACTTTTTGTAATTCAAACCAGATAAAGAAAGTTTGACAAAAATAATTCCTTGTCAGTAGGGATAAACTAAAGAGAAATGAATTTTAAGTGTGCTGGGGCAGGAAATATTCCACTTAGAAGAGCACATTAAATTTTGTTGGAGGGGCAATGTGAGGTTTTTACATTGATTAAAAAGAGACTAAGGACTTAAAAATGGAGAAACTATACCTCCAGTTAGTTGAGCGTCTGACTCTTGATCTCGGCTCAGGTCATGATCTCATGGTTCGTGAGACTGAACCCCACATTGAGCTCTGCGCTGACAGTGCTGAGTCTGCTTGGGATTTTCTCTCTCCTCTCTCTCTCTCTCTCTCAAAATAAATATACGAACCTTAAAAATGGAGAAACACTCTTCTACCTCTTAAAATCCAAATGCAATCTGCCGCTAAAACTCATCCTTCTTATCTTCCGTATTTCTCATATTCATCGCTCTCCCTTCTGTTTCCATTGCTGCGCTTGAGTACCGGGTCCCCCTGCAGCATCACTTCCTTCGTCTATTGTACTATTTGCAAATATCCCCTCACCCTCTTTTGGCAGCCAGGCTCACTCCTTCGCTTCTCTGCATCCTACACAGAAAACCAGAAGGACCATTTTAAACCAGGTATTTAGAATTATTATTTTTAATGCTGGTCATTCCAGATTAAAACCATTTAGTGCTCCCCAAACTTTATGGAATGCTTTCCAAATCTTTTATAATCGGGCCTCTCCTTACTCTTCCAGCTTCATCTTCTCTCCTCTTTCCTTCCCCTCTAATGTATATTCCTAAACTTCCGAGAGGCTCTCTTCAGGGGAGCCATGACCTCCAAAACTTATCTCGAACATCTTGTCCTCTAACCAGGATAGCATTTCCTACTTTTTCACATTTTGACAATGAGAAATTAGACATTTCACAACATAGCCCTTACCAGTGGTGACTTAGCAACAATACACTCATATCTACAGAGAATATTATTATCAATTCTTTTATTCAAAGAGCTCCTTCCTGACCCCTCATCTTCTACCTATACAGATGCATCATTACTGTTTCTGATCTGCATAATGAGCATAAGACAAAGCATTTTTTATTTATATTTAGAGACAAATTTCTGCATTCTGAAATGTAAAACAGAATTACAGGACATTATCATTTAACTGACATTAGACTTCTTCTTTTTTTTATTAATGTTAAACTCTGAAGGATTTAGTGAAGTCCCACATTCCTTGATCTGACACTTAGGAGTTAGGAACAGCCACAAAGACTACAGCTGGGAGATAAGATGTAGATTAAAAGAACCATTAACTCACAATGGCATTAGAAAACCATAAGGGTTGAATTCAATTTGGATTTGGGTTCAAAGCACTAAGTGAAATGGGAGGTAGAGGCTGTAAATAGTTTTTAGTGCCCTGGAACTCAGCTTTTTCCTTTGGAGCAGAAACAGAGGAATCACATTGCCAAAGATTAGGTAATTTGGTAGCCACTCTCTCCTTCTTCATGAACCACTAAATTTCTGCTGCTTTATTCAGAGAGGCTAAGAGTGGCTAGGAGTACATCCCTGGAGCCACATTTCCAGGTTTGAATCCCTGTATCTGGACCTCGCCTTGAGATCAATCACAGGCAGGTGCTTAATAGTTATTTGTACCCCACTTTACTCATCTTTAAATGGGGCTCATAGAACCTGCCTCAGGTGGTGTTGAGAAGTTTTAATAAACAATATGTGCAGAGTCCTTAGGACAATGCTTGTCACACAAGTGCTCTACATATTTAGCTATTATTATTTCCTAATAAGATTTATGCCTTTTTAGGGGAACTTGTCAATAATACTAATTTCCCAGGGTTGTGAGGGTACTAATACTAGTAGATCGTTATGAAGACTCTCAGAAGCCAGGCACTGAGCACTTACACATATACCCCTAACTTAGAGATGAGGAGAGGGACATCCCAGGGGACACAACTTCAAATCTGGCTGCTCTTTCTTTTTTAATGTTTATTTATTCTTGGGAGAGAGAGAGAGAGAGAGAGAGAGAGAGAGAGAGAGAGAGAGCGAGCTGGGGAGGGACAGAGAAGGGGGAGACACAGGATCTGTGCTATCAGCACAGAGTCTGATGCAGAGTTTGAACCCATGAACCATGAGATCATGAACTGAGCTTAAGTTGGATGCTCAACCAACTGAGCCACCCAGGCACCCCAAAACCTAGCTGCTTGCAAGCAGTGCAGTGAGGGAAGTGCAGTTTTATTTATTATTATTTTTTAAAATTTAGTTTATTGTCAGGTTGATTTCCATAAAACACCCAATGATCATCCCAACAAGTGAAAGGGCTGTTTTAAATAAGAAGTACAGTTGACCCTCAAGAAACTTCGGTTTGAACTGCTCAGGTCCATTTATATCTGGATATTTTTCAATAAATACAGTGTATTACTATGAATGTATTTTCTCTTCCTTATGATTTTCTTAATAATATTTTTTCTCTAGCTTACTTTATTGTAAGAGTCCAGTATATAATACCTATTACATATAAAATATGTGTTAATTGACTATTTATAATTATTGTTAAGTGCTGCTGCTCAAAAGTAGGCTCTTAGCAGTTAAGTTTTTGGGGGAATCAAAAGTTTGGGGCAGGGGATTTTCATCTGCATGGGGGGTCAGCACCCTTAATTCCTGTGTTGTTCAAGGGTCAACTGTACTAAAATTTTAGTCTTACTCTGCTCAGTATGTCTGCTTCCTCCTTTTAAACACAGTTCCAGGTAGCTAGATTTGAGCTGGGGAGGATATCTTGGCCATGGCACAGATTAGGATTACTGACAAACTGCATGCAATTGAGAGTCAAGGTAATCTGATCATCTCCCCAGCACCTCCCCCAATGGTAAACACCAGAACGGAAGCGAGGCAGTAGTTCAGCTGTGTCATTGGTTTGGAGGGCTAGGGGACTAAGAAGGATGCAGTTCTACACCAGGGCGTGGTGGCTGAGCGGGGCAGAGGAGCCTGGAGTAAGACCCCGGGCCAGCAGAAGGCAGTGCTATATCATTCATTATGTGGTGGCACCATCAGCCAGCAGAGAGAAACTCAAGAGGGACATAAATCTGGCATGAAAAATTGTTCCCAAGTCTATGCAAAACAAAATGCAGCCATACAACTCCCCTTTATTTTTGAGTCGTAGTACTACATCGGAGCTCATGAAAAATCACTGTTTCCAAATATCCAGAGATAAATGGCAGGGGAATAAGAGACGTGTGCACAAAGATTCTCATTTGTAGCATTATTCAGCACGATAGTGGAAGAATTGGAAACTGCCTAAATGTTCAACAATAATGGAAATGAAAAGTAAATAAGGAAGTACTACCTAATTTAATTATGCAGCCATAAAAGTGATAATTATAAAGACTATGGAATAACAGAGAAGCATACTTAAAAATACTTTCAGGGAAAGAAGCAGAGTGTAAAATTGCATCTCTAATATGGCTATAACTATGCAAAATTATGTAGGTAGACTGGAACTGGAAGAGAACACAATATGTAACCTGTGACTCTGGTTGAGGTTGTGAATGATTTTTCCCTTCGTATTGTTATTATAATTTAGGCAGGGGTTAGGTGGAATTCTAAGCAAAATAGAGAACAAGTGTAGAAGCATAAGAGTGAAAGAGAAAGTTGCATATAGGATAATATAAACTCAGCATGTCCCAATGCGAACTCTTCTTTTCTCTAGATCCTTCCCTCTTTCCAGGGAAAGGCACTAGTCACCCAAGGTATAAACCTGGGAATCATCCCAGACACATTCATGGAACATCCGCATCCAATCAGACACCTAATGGTGAGTCTAACTCCAGAACTGCCTGGAAGTCAGTCCTTTTGTCTCCTTCCTCACTGCCATTGTCTTAACGTTAGGTCCATACCAACGCTCCTTTACTCATACTTTTTTCCTGCCATCAACACTTCCTAAATCTTACCCAGTCTCCTCAGCGGTACCAAGACTAGGATTTCCAAATAGAAATTAGATTGTGTCACTTTTCTTCTTGAAGTCCTCAGCGACTCCCCTGGGCTGGGCAGGAAAATGAACAACTCTTAGGCATGACTCAAAGCCTCATCTGAGAGGACTCTGCCTTCCCTCTGCATGTATTAAATCTATAACAAGCCATGATGATGAGTCATGCTGCAGGGTTTTGCTCTCACTGCTTCTTCTGCCTGGAATGTAGTAACCGTCTTCTTACATATCTCTATTCACCATCATACTTCATTAATATTCTGTCTGGCTATAGGATTCTGAGTTGGACATTTTTCCCTCCAATTTTGCAGTCATTGCTCCAAAGTCTTCTCTCTTTTAGAGATACAGTTGAGAAGCTTGATGATATTCTGACTTCTGATTCTTTGTATATAAATGGATTTCTTCTCCAATCTTCTCTGCCTCCTATTCTCTCTCTCTCTCTCTGTCTCTCTCTCTCTGTCTCTCTCTCCCCCCCTTGTCTCTCTCTCTCTCTCTTTCTCTCTCTCTCTGTCTCTCAGCTTTTAAGCCCTTTATCCCTGGTGATCCAAAATATCATTGTGATATATCTGGTGTGGTGTGGGTTTTTTTTTTTTTTTTTCATTCACTTTGCTGGAGATATGATGGGTTCTTTCATTTAAGAAACTCATTTCCTTTAGATGTAAGGAATTTTCTTTTATGATTTCTTTAATCATTCCTTCCCTTCCATTTTCCCTAGTTATGCTTTCTTTTTCTTAAAAGTTTCAATTTGTAAAAAAAATTTCAATGTATTTATTTTGAGAGAGAGAGAGAGAGAGAGAGAGAGAGAGAGAGAGAGAGAGAGAGAACACAAGCAGGGGAGGGACAGAGAGAGGGAGAAACTAAATCCCAAGCAGGCTCCACGCAGTGCAGAGCTGCATGCAGAGCTTGAACCCATGAACTGCAAGATCATGACCCGAGATGAGATCAAGAGTCCGAGGCTTAACTGACTGCACCGCCACCCCCGTGTCCCCTCTGGTCATGCTTTCTTAAACTCCTGCTGTTTGGATGCCAGACCTCCTGAATTGCTCTCCTAATCTTTGTTAGTATTTTCCCATTTCCCTATCATTAAACATTTATTTTTCTAGATTGCTCCATTTCCCTGCTGTTTGGTATTTATTTTGTAGATTTCTTCAATGTACCTTCTAAACATCTGTTGAATAAAAAACATTTTAAAAATTGTTTTTAATTTCCAAGAGCTATATATAAGTTTCTTAATGCTTCATTAAAAAAATCAATTTGTTTGTAACTTGTGGATGGAATATCATTGGAAACATTAAGGATAGTTTTGTTTCTGTTTATTTTAGTTTAACCTTATGTTTCCAACATGAACTGTTCTTCCTTCAGATACATTTGTTTTTCTTGTCTGCTTTGGTTTTTCTATTCCATGTTGGTGGTTCTCTGATATCTGTTGTGCCTGGAATGTATATTTCTATCTTAGAAGAAGACATTATAAAAAGTTGATCTGAGATTTTGTGATTGTGTGTTTGTGGGTATGTTTGGGGGGCTGGGTTTGTTGGATGAGTAGCTTCTCTGTGGGGTGATTGGATCTGCCTGATATCAGTGTCCTCATGTTTTTTCCCTTGGGCTAGTTATTTTTTTCTATAGAGGAAATTTTATATTCTGAAAGAAAAAGAAGATATTCTGGTGGTTTAATTCTGGCTTCCAGCAAAGTGAGAGGTGATCAAGGGGAGGGGGGTGAGGGAATATCATCATCCCGCGTGGAATTCCCCTGAATTCTCCTGTTTTCAGTACAATGCCTCATCTTCATTCTCAGCTCACTGATTCCTGAGTAACTGATGCTTCTGTTCCTGTGCTCTTCTGGGGTTTGGCCTCTTCATTGCTCTTATCCTCCACATGCACTTCTGTTTCCACTTTTCTCTGACTGGCATTGTCAGCTAACTCCTATCTATTCTCTTTCCATTTTCCAAAATTTGCTGATAAGCTTCATCAACTATAGCTTCTGTTCCCTTTATCTGTGTGGTTTTTTTGTTTTTGTTGTTTTAATTAAAAATTTTCCTTACTATGGGAGCTCCTGGGTGGTTCAGTTGGTACAGCACCTGACTTCGGTCCAGGTTAAGATTTCATGGTTCATGGGTTCGAGCCCCATATTGGGCTTGCTGCTGTCAGCACAGAGCCCACTTCTGATTCTTTGCCCCTGTCCCCTTGCTGCCCCTCTCCTGCTCATGCTCTGTCTCTCAAAAATAAATAAACTTAAAAATTTTTTATGGTAATTGTAGGTGACTTTGGGTGGGGACAGTGATAAATATGTACACTCAATTTATGATATTCCATCAGCCCTTTTTTGATCTCTGTTGGAGACCATGGTCAAGTTTGATGTAGGTGTGATGATACAGTTAGGAGGTATGTAGTTGTGGTCCAAAAAGAATTTCTTGGATGGTAAATGGATGACCTCATGGGTGATGACAGTCCCTTCTGCAGCCTAAAAGTCTGACCATCTGAGAACACAGAGTTCTGTCTCCTCTTGCCCTGCAGCTTCTTCTCACAAAACACAGTGAATTTTAGGGGACCTTCTTAAGGAACAAGCAATACACTGAAAGCAGCCTCTACTCATCGTACCCTTGATTTTGTGCATATCATCGCCCTGCTAGTTTGAAGTTTTGGTAGCTAACCAAAGGGAAAGCAATCTTAAACTGAGTCTCCAATGTCCTGCAGCTCTTTGGCTCTGACCTAACTTAACCAGGCATCCCTGGGAAAATATATCGGCTGTTATATTCTTTGGCTCCCTTTCTGCCTTGGTTTGTGCTGTCCCAAAACTTCTAATATTTATCAGATTTATTTTCATGTCCTTTCTAAGGGACATGGCCCATAACAGATGCTCACTATTTATTCACTGAGTGAATGAATACAGAGATGAGTGAAATGTTAGGTGAAATACATTAAATCTCAGTTGTTCTGATTATCTTCAGTGACTTACAGAAAGAAATCAATGTTCTTAATGACTCTTACTAGGAAAGCAAGTAATCCTTAAAGATCAGACAGCCTTTCTTTGATTCCTTCTCTCATTAAGAATTAGAGTCTTGGGGCACCTGGGTGGCTCAGTCGGTTGGGCGTCCGGCTTCGGTTCAGGTCATGATCTCACGGTTCGTTGCTTCGAGCCCCGAGTTGGGCTCTGTGCTGACAGCTAACTCAGAGCCTGGAGCCTGCTTCAGATTCTGTGTCTCCCTCTCTCTCGGACCCTCCCCTGCTCACACTGTCTCTATCTGTCTCTCAAAAATAAATAAAAAACATTTTAAAAGCTGCTAGTTAAAAAAAAAAGAATTAGAGTTTCTCTCTCTCTCTCTCTCTCTCTCTCTCTCTCTCTCTTTCTTTCATGGCAGCATATTGTTTCTATATCTGTGTTAAAATTTATTCTAGTTGGTTTTACAGTTGGCTATCCTTCTGCTTTTGTAAGATTATAAGCTACTTAAAGGCAGAGGTTATATACCAATTGTCTCTGCCTTTCCATAGTGCAAAGCACAATTAATAGATACAAAGAGCTCAGTTCAGGAGCACCTAGATGGCTCAGTCAGTTAAATGTCTAATTACTGGTTTAGGCTAAGGTCACGATCTCACAGTTCATGGAGTCAAGCCCCTTTTTGGGTTCTGTGCTGACAGTGTGGAACCTGCTTTGGATTTTATCTTTCTCTTTCTCTCTCTGCCTCTCCCCCACTCATGCTCTCTATTAAAATAATAAACATTTAAAAAAAGAGCTCAATCCACGCGTGCAAAATTAAGTTGAATGATCTTGAATCTGTCACAAATGCAAAGGTAGAATATGTGTTGAATATATAAAGCTATCTGTGAGCAAGAGAAGAAAATTAGCAGAGATTCACGGTTTGCTCTGAATGACTTTACTACTAGAAATTGATCAATTAAAGTTTTAACTTATTGAGCAGACTCTGATACTATACTCTGCTCCATTCCTTTCTTTATTTCCCACAAAGAATTTCTTGATGGCCTCAATTTGCAAAGGTTTGGCACATAAGTCAGTCATATAGCAATATGTTCAGTGAAACAATTAATAAATGGTCATCACCAAAGCAGTCAATAATGTGAATAATCTTATGGTTGTTATTCTGATACATATTCTCAGATCTACACAGAATTACTTTTCTATTAATTTTAGAACAATACCATGGGAAAATCTAATTTTTCCTCCCACTCCTCCTTAAAAGGAGGGAACGGAATGTGTCAAGCTACTGGTGCTGATTCCTTAAAGATACTGGGTGACAAGGAGAATGTAGTGACTTTAGCATGAAGAGACTAGAATGAAAGTGATGATCATCTGCAACAATTACTCTACAAGTACACAAACTCAGCTCAATGGGTGGCATGATTCAACTCTTAAGTATAGTGTAGCTCACTCCACCAGGTGTAAACACAGAGCCTAGCAGCTTGGACAGTTCTTTCTGAAACAATGTTATTAAGTTCCTTCAAACATTTAGAAAGTATATTTATTTTAATTACTGTAATCATAACAGGGGTATGTGTAGGTGCTTAAAATAATACAAATGTCACCTACATGATATGAGTCTCTGAGCAATGAAAATGGTTTCCTAAACTGCAAATAGCCAGGATAACAAATATATTTCATGTTGAAAATCTGGGTCACTTTAATACCAAGAAACAATTTATTGGTGACAGTTAAAAAATTAAATTTTAAATATGGGGTTTAAAGTTTAATCAGATGTCTGAAAATAGTTAATAGCACAATCTTTAAAGTCCCAAGAGAAAAAAATATATATATACAGTAAAGCCTTGGATTGTGAGCAACTTGTTCCATGAGTGTTCTGCAAGATGAGCAAACATTTCTAATAAATTTTAACTTGACAAATGAGCGATGTCTTGCAATATGAGCAGTACAGGATGCCCAATGTCACATGATCACAACTAAGCCAATGGTTCTTGAAATTTGCTTTGATATACAAGTGCTCTGGATTACAAGCATGTTTCTGGAATGAATTATGCTCACAAACCAAGGTTTTTACTGTATATATAATATGAGTTTTGGATGACAGTATGAGATGCTCTGAAAAAGCATGAAACAGGAAAATTAGTAATTTGAAGATGATTCATAAATTGAGCACTTAAATTTAAAGGCTCCTGGAACTTGTAGTGGCTGAAGATATAGAACAATTTGGGTCAAGACTCTGAAAGGAAGTAAATAAGGCCTTGGGCTACACGTAGATCCAGTGAGAGCACCGGGGTGCCATAGTCTCAAGGCCACGAATGTCATTCAGGTGCTAGACTTAGTATGCTCCCATTTGCAGAACTTCCTTCTTTCTCAAGCCTGTATCCCCTCCTGTACTCAACCATGGCTTGTTAATTGGTGCATACCTCCTGAATCCTCACCTAGATTCTTGTACTTGCTTAACCCAGTTGTGTGTTCAACTCGTCTGGTTGCCTGACCCAAATCATGATTGTTTGCACTATATGGTGGGCTTATTCTGATTTATACTTTAAGCCCATGAAATCTTTAGTGACTCAAGAGGACAGGTCTAATCCCTTATCTGAGTGGTTCAAAGACTGAAGAATTTTTTAAGGATAAAGGGGTGATTTGAATAAGTATTATGGAATAAGAACAGAGTTATATTCTCCATGGAAAATTTAGCCAGACAAAATACAATATTTTTTTTGAGTTATTTTAGTTCTTGATTATATAGAATGAAAAATGCTTTTGATTTCATCTAGGCCTCTGATTACTGAGCTGTGAAAATGGATGGAAAATAAGGTTGTTTTATAACTTCCAGTTTCCTAACAGTGAAAATCAACAAAATATTCAGTCTTTATCTTCCCCGACATTTTCCAGGATTGGCTTCCTTTCTTGCTTTTCATGACACTTCTCTTTCTTAATCCACCAACCCCCCCCCCCCCCCCCCCCCCCCCCCCCCCCCCCCCCCCCCCCCCCCCCCCCCCCCCCCCCCCCCCCCCCCCCCCCCCCCC